>NW_012267219.1:12024051-12027094 GCF_000151885.1 Dipodomys ordii | reverse complement strand
AAAAGAAAAAAGCCGGAAGTGGCACTATGGCTCAAGTGGTAGAGGGCTAGCCTTGAGCTGAAGAGCTGAGGGACAGCACCCAGGCCCAGAGTTCAGTCCCCACGACCGGACCCCCCCCCAAAAAAAGAAAAGAAAATGTCAGGGAGAAAATCAAATGCCAAACAAAAATATTCAGTTGGTATAAAATTAAGGGGAAAAAAATCCCAGAGAGTCTCATTATTATTTGACATAAATATTCCCTTACCAATTTATCAATAAAGAACTTCTGAAATGAGCTTTTATCTTCATTTGCAAATGATATTAGGTTTTAGTTGAGAGGAGGGGAATGTAGAAGAGGGGAATTTTCAACTCCAGAGTTGTTTTAGCTTCATGTCCAGTGTGTAAGATAATTAAATTGCATATGTTATTTCATGACTGGTAAAAGCTTTCGGGTTCAATTATTTTAGAATGATTTCAATTGTTTTGTAGAAGTTGAAGCATGTAGTGGGGGTGGATTGGTTAAAAGTTGCCATGGATTTTCATGATGCAACTATAACCTCTCAGGATTTAATTTCCTTATTCAAAATGAATTTAGATAGTTCAGACCTAGATGGCCATAGAGTTTTCTTAGCGAACACATATTCTATGACCATTTGGCTACTTATTGTGCTCCATATGCCTTAACAAAGCCTTTGACTTTATTTCCACTGCAAACTTAGTAAGAAACTATGAAAAGTGCTTCTGGGGTTGCAAGCCTGTGTCTCAGTCATGCATGATGACAAGGACACTACAAGGTCACTGGGGTTTTGGAGGACTCTGACATTTCCTTGTCAGAGCACAGAAAGGGCAGCAACATCTAGAAAGTTCTCCATAGCCTTCTGTATCTGCTATATTACCTGAGTTTCTCCCAACATACCTCTCTAATAAAGCATCTTTGATTTGTTTTGAAGCCACAATCTATATATTTTTTTAAAAAATCTTGAAAGGCAAGAGTTTTCCTTACACTAAAGTAAAATGTGTTTCATGTTTTATGTGTTGGCCTTGGTCCAAATTAAATAATCTGGTAAAGTCATTAAAGGAATTTAAAACTTAAAGAACTGTTCTCCATTGTTCCTTTTCTCCGGATAAGCTTTACTATCTGAAAGAACTTATTTTAAAAGCGCTTATTTTGGTTCAAAAAGTATTGGTTAATATGTACCTTTGTGCTTAATTCCAATTTTTTTTCAAATGTCCTACTGTTCAGTGTCTAGCCTAACTTCTATTTCCTCTTGATTCTTAACTAAATATTTGGTGACTAGTCTATTGTTTCCTTCTTTATAAGATAGCTTCCTAGAGACAAATGCAAGGACATGCTAAGTATATGTTGTCACTAATAAAAACAAATGATTGGAATAAGATCATGGAAAAGAACATTTCCCACCCACTAGAGACAACTGCTTATCTATAGATCTGCAGAGGGATTGTGGATGAGAAATAGTCGTTCTTTCTAAACTTACAAGTGAGTGTGGAACATCTCAGTGATTATCTATAACTGAACATGTATCATATATATCTATCAGATGTAATTGCATAGTTATTGATAAAACATTGCAAGCAGATAGAATGGGTTATTATGTGGAATTAGTGTTTTAATCAATTTTAGCTGTACTCTAAACAATCTTTATTTTTTACCTGCAGATATGTGGTTGCTTGATCCTGGGAATATCAATATGGTTACGAGTAAGCAAAAATACAAAAGAGGTAAATACAGAAATAAATGCGAACTATTCTGTGCCAAAATTAGTTCAATTCTTATAATAATATGACTATAATAATTTCTACAACATTTTCTTAACTTCTTAGTGTAAATTATTTGTACTGGTATATGAGTTTATAATTCAGTGAATCAAATTTCTTATTATGTGTTTGGCACTGTGCTGGATATGAAATAATCCTGGAGAATAAGAGGAAGTAGTGTTTGAAAACTAGTAATATTTCAATAAAAGTAGAAATCAGAAAGAACTGAAGTAGTAATTTCTCTCTTTCACTATTTAAGGCTAGCCTGATGTCTGGCTTGAGACTACAGATCACCTGTGCTATCTTGATTGGTCCAAAAGGAATGTAGATAGATGGAAGTTCTGTTGGAGAAAAGAATATGAATCTGGATTCTAATGGCAACCAAGAGGAAAGAGAGTTGGTGTTTATTTGTCACAAATGGCATTGAAGGAAGGAGCTGGGGATATACAACTTACTGCCTATGTCAGATTAACAAACCTCCACTCACCTCCACTCATCACCAAACACCTTTACATGTCCAAGCAGAGTCCTTAGTAGGTTTGAAAGAAGTTTACTTAATAGAACCCAGCCTTGGAACTCCCCATGATGCTAATTCTATGATGCTAACTCGCTCTTACAAATATAGAAGGAAGGGAAAGAGATGTGTGTGTGTAGGGGGGGGGGTTGTTCCTCAATGGGTTGATTAATTGCTCAACATGTTGAGTAATAGCCTGACACTATCGCTTAGCTTCTTTTCTTCTTCTAATCCTTCCTTCCTTTCTTCCTTCCTTCCTTCTTTCCTTCCTTCCTTTCTTCCTTCTTTCTTTCCTTCCTTCCTTCTTTCCTTCCTTCCCTTCCTTCCTCCTTCCCTCCCTTCCTTCTTTGTCTCTGTCTCTCCCTGTCGCTGTGTCTCTGTCTCTGTCTCTGACACTGTCTCTCTCTGTCTCTCTCTCTCATACCTTTCTCTCCACTAGAATGTTATTGTTCTTTATGCAGAGCAGTCCATTTATTCTTAGTTGATTGAACTCTCCACAGGATCACATTTATTGCCATAACCTTTCCTCTCTCAAGAAGAATCTTGATTGCTATTTAAATATTATAAAGACAATATTAAGTGAGCGAGGAAGACAATCCAATTCTATTAACCAGTACTACATCATTGTATAGCTAGCTGCATTTTTAATTTATATTTTTTGTGAACATACTGTACAGAGGGGTTACAGTTACATGGGCAAGATAATGAGTACATTTCTTATCAAGCATTGCAGCCTCCTCCTTTGTTTACTCTTCACATCCCTTCCCAGCCTCC
>NW_012267219.1:11989029-12019711 GCF_000151885.1 Dipodomys ordii | reverse complement strand
TACCGTGTCAGGAATAGAAAGCTTTTGCAATGACAATTTCATTGTCATGTGGTACTATCAGATAAATGTTAGGTATAAAGGTTGACTTTTTTTCTTGGAATTCACGAATTTAAAGTTAGAGCATGGGTTCTCAGATATACTCACATTTGTAATCTAGAAGTAATAAGCCTTCTCTTGTGTGCCTGCTATGTGACTGGTGACTTTGTTCTGAGATCAGGGAGGTGTTTCATGGTGCTAGAACAAGGCTTGTCCCATAGTAGGCACTTAAGAGATACCTATAGAATAAGAAAATTAATATGAAGAACAGGAATTTTTACATCATTAATCTCTTTTTAATTTCCAGGTCTTCACTCCTGAGGACTCTAGCGGCGACCCCTTTGTTGCCGTGAATATACTCATTGCTGTGGGTGCTATCATCATGATTCTGGGTTTCCTGGGATGCTGTGGTGCTGTGAAGGAAAGCCGCTGTATGCTTCTCCTGGTGGGTTTTCCAGACAAAACTCCATTCCCCCCAAATCCAACATGTCAGTTCAGTAGTGTAATCCATCTTGATCAGTGTCACCCCATTCATCACTCTTCCCTCCAACCTATTTCAATTCTGGAGGACTATTTCCTGCCCCAATTTCAATCAAAAGACACCTAAAATTGAAGGGACATTGACTTCTGTTCAGAGGCTTTGATTATAGAAGCTAATACAGCTTACTTAGATTTGGCTTATTTTGGTTTAGATTAGAATATATAATATAATATAATATTCATCACATTCATGTATGTTTCCAACTTATCTCCCTTTAATACTAGATAAATTCAAATTAGTCCTAATCAGTAACGTTTTACTGGCACTACTTTCCTTAATCAGTATATGAGGCAAATGCTTCTTAGTGACAATGGAACTCAAATCTGCAGTTTGTTACACAGGGTAGGATGCATAAGAATTGTGGTTAATGCTTTTACTATAGGACAATCCAGACCGTAAAGGGAAGTTAATGCCAAAATGTCTGCTGCTGTCGCATGGAAGATAACAGATACCCTCCTTTTTTTCTTCTAGTTTTTCATAAGCTTGCTCCTGATCCTGCTTCTGCAGGTAGCAGCAGGTATCCTAGGAGCTGCTTTCAAATCTGAGGTATGTACACAAATGATATTTCATACTTTTGGGGAAAGCCTAAGACATGGAAATACTACCTTCTGGTGTGAATGATTTAACCTTGTTTTTCAATTTTCAGTCTGTTCGAATGCTGAATGAAACACTCCACAGAGATGTAAAGCTTTTGAGTGAATCAGGCGAGGATGGCAAAGAATTCCGGGAAGCAGTGAGTTCGTTTCAGAAAGAGGTAATTAGAATTTATTGGTCAATTGGGGAACTGAACCTAATTCTTTCATTTAATTCCATAAGGAATGAGCAACTCTATCCATTTTTGCAGATTTTGATGTCACGACGCAGTAAGGAAAACTAAATAATTTTAATGTGTTTCAATTTCCTAATTATAATCTGAAGATATTTAGATCAGATTAAATTAAATTTTAATTGGACCAAAGAGCTAATTGTTCTAATATAGAATTTACTATATAAAAGCAGTTTGTTGAGGAGTCGCTGTCTCATTTTTTTTCTCTTTACCTTTCCCTCTCTCTCGCCTTCTCACCAAGTTTTTACATTGGGTGGTTCGTTTAATATTCACAACATCCCTATGAGGTATGCTTTAGCTTGTTTTGCATTGCTATAATAAAATATTGAGGCTGAGTACTTTATGAGGAAACAGATTGATTCAGTTCACTGCTCTGAAGTTTCAAAAGCATGTCGTCAGCAGCTGCACTGTACCAGGGAGGGTCCGGGGTAGTGATAGCACAATGGTGGGTATACATTCTTTCAGAAACTAACTCATTTCTGTAAAACTCCTCCCCTACAACCAACATTACTTAACATAATAATAATCTATTCATGTAGATTAAACCTCAGTCACCTAATTACCTTCCAAAATGCCCTACTTCTTAAAAGTTCCTTAATACAAACCACTACATTGGGAACAAAATTTCCAGCACAAGGAACTGGGGAAAACATACCCAAACCATATTCAACTTGGTAATAACCTCAGAAACTTTATTATAAAGACAAGGCGGCTTGGGATTTTGAGAAGTATGACAATGAACCAGTGATGAGGTTGGAATTTGAATATAGATCTGACTAGATTATGATTATTTTTTGGGGGGGGTCTGGTTGTGGGGCCTGAACTCTGGGCCTGGGCGCTGTCCCTCAGCTCTTCAGCTCAAGGCTAGTGCTCTACCACTGAACCACCTTCCCAGTCCCTAGATTATTTTTTTTTTCATGAGAACAACCTCCTCCTCCTCCTTCTTTCCACCTTCCTCCTTTCCCCTCTTTTCCCTCCTCCCCTTCCCCTTCCTCCTTTCCCTCTCCCGTCTCCTCCTCCCCCTTTCCCTCCTTTCTTCACTATATTTTTTTCTTTAGAGTTAAATTAAAGCGTGAGGAGACAGTGAAGGTATTCTTCAGTAAGACCCCTACCCAATCTTTTAAACATTACTAGGCACTGTTCCCTAAGGGAAATACTACTGGAAGCCAGGTTTGTCTATTCAAGGTTCCTTGAGCAATGTTGTCTTTTTGTCATGCAGCCATTGTTTCCCATCCTTAGAGTGTACTCTCAATGAATACTGTACTCTAAAGCTTGACTTAAATAATTACATTGTGGAGCAACTCTTCACCAAACCTCTTATTCAGAATTTGCTTCATAGTAAACCACATGCACTATTTTGTTCTGGCACATCATGGACTTTCTCAGATTCTTAGAGGTGCCTGGATTTTATATTTTATAGGTCATCTAGCTTAACTTGGAATTCTTCAAAGTTGTATTCATGGTTTTCACCACTGAAATATTGAAGATTTGAAAGTTTACCAATTTTTTCCCATCTCATTTATATACAAGTCTGATGACCGATAGGTTCTTTCCTCATTTGAAATAAAACCTATCAAAATTTAAGCAATTTAATTCTAACTTATTTTGGATTTTGAAGAAACACAAAGTCTATAGATACATTTATATGTGGCAGCTTGTTTTTTTAAAAATGGCTGTCATTTGACCCCTCAAGGTTTGTTTTTCAAATGGAAACATCCTTAGTTTCTTCAGCTATTTATCAGATGACATTTTATTTATTTTTTTCCCAGAACATTCATCAGTTTCTATTTGGATAGATTCCAACTTATGGAAATTCTGCTTAAAGCATTATTTCCAAGAACCAAAGCCTGATATGGGTCAGTCCCATTTAACTTCCTCTGTGTTTTGAACTCTTCCTATTTTCCCTGGAGCTGCATCCTTAGATTACCTCCTCTCCTGGATTATAAACAGGATATATCAAGCATCCTTTATCTTCCCCAGTAAGCTGACCTAGGACAAAAGGAATAGAGATAATCACTGGGTGTCTGGGTTAAGTCCAGAGTCACATTTGCTGCACATTGTTCCTGGGATTTAAAGTCTCACTGCCAAATGTGAGTTATACTAAATGATTTCCTCCTCCTCCTCCTCCTCCTCTTCTTTCTCTTCCTCCTCTTCTTTCTCTTCCTGTTCTTCATTTTTTAGCAAGTTCCCTTGATATGTTCTTAGTTCTATGCCTGAAGTTCCTTATAAATTTACATTTGTTTTTCTTAACTTTCCTTGTTTCCTCCCTCCCTGCCTCCTTCCCTCTCTTCCTCTCTCCCTCCCTCCTTTCTTTCCTTCCTTCCATTATATATATATATATATATATATATTTTTTTTTTGTTGTTGTTGTTGTTGTTGTTGTTGAGTAAGGATCTTATTCTAAATGCTGGTGATCTACAGCACAAGGACACAGGACAAAAATTGAAGATACTGAGTGGTTTTGTTTTCCCTTCAGATTTTAATGAATTTCCACACATATTCCCTGTTAACATATGTTAGAATGTGCCTCTTTTGCATTTTTGCTGATAGATATTTATTTAGAGGTGTTTTATACATTCTCCATGTAAAGTCTTTTTCATCCAGCTGTTATAATCTTTTGACAGATTTGAGCAATTTCCTAATTTCTCCTACTGCTAATGTAGAGAACAGATATGTTGATAAACTTTAGTTTTCCTATCACTTCTCTTTTATGTTTCTATGCCTCTTTAGCAATCTTTATGTATATTATATCAAGATGTATATTATGTATTACAATAATGAACTGATTTTTGTGTATGTGTGAGAGAGAGAAAGTAAGAAAAAGGGCAGAGAGATTTATATCATTTTTATTTGAATTTTATTGTTTTTTTAAAAAACTGTTTTTTGTAAAATTCAGTCATTAGGCCAAAGCTCAAGAATTTATATTTGCCTAAGCTGAATTTGTTAGTTTAAATCCATTCTGTACAAACTTCGAAATACATTCTGTTATCTAGCCTAGACTCTATAACTAGTGTTGAACAGATACTAACTGTGGCTTTACACAAATCATGGGTAACAATGAAAAGATCATGTTCATGTGAGAACATAATAGAATAACAACAAGTGAACAACAAAAACAAAATTATAGCTGCTAATGGATATTATCAAGAGCTTTCTGTAAATCAGACTCTGAGTTAAACTCTTCCTTCCTTCCCATGAGTTCTCTCATTTCTACTACTAGCAGCTGTTACTATCTGTATTTTAGAGATGAAGAAACCACGGTACCTGAAGTTTGAATAACATAATTTACATGACCATTCAACCATGAAGCTAAAGTTCTTTCAGTATTCTGGCATTTTAATGCATCAAGGCCTGAAGTACTGTTTCGTTTTCTTCACAATTATTTCCTACCATTTCTGCATGAAGAGTCTTTTCCCTACTTAGAGTATTTAGGAGCAAGATGTGGGATGTGGGAGAATGACTTTTCTCACTTCCATCTAATAATATTGTGTGCCACATGCCTTGAGTCATTTGGCTTATTACTTCCTTGTTTTACATCCTCAAAAATGGCAACAAGTCCTCTTCCCCTATTCTTTAGTGTTTGGCTGTGTTTCAGTTTATTCCTGACATTTTTCTAAGCGCTCCATCCTTCGTTTTACTTGCTATTTTGAACATAACCAGGAAAATTCAATCCCAAGTAAGGTCACAGAACCTTTTTCTTTGGTCTGTGAAATGGCTCTCAACCCTTTTCCTTCTTTCCACTAAAAGTGACCCCTGATTTTGGGATGGGAATTTTAATCTCTAAAACTTGTTATCTCTTCTGAGCAACAGTTCTAATGAACTCTCTGGCAACTTCTTTGCTAAAATCCCAAACAAATACATCTGACTCTGCTCCTGCTTTTGCCATTAAATTTACCATGTAAGGTTTTGTTCGTTGTTTTCAGTTTTCTCAGATTTTGGCAATTGAGCCCAATTTTTTCTTCATCATTAAAGTGAAAAAATTCCTTTGTTGTTGCTACTCTGTTCAAAGAAGTGGGTGAGGTCATTTACATTATGTCTTAGCATATGAAACATTTTCATAATGACATTTAGAAGAATGTAATTCAGTGTATTAATAATGTTTTAAGCCTTCTTAGTAACTGCTTTCCATGCTGCTTTCTACCAAATAGCTTCAATGCTGTGGTTTGATCAATGGAGCTGCTGACTGGGGAAATAATTTTCAACAAATTTCTTCCTCATGTGAATGTCCAAATATGTCAACTGATACTTGTACAGTTTATGAAGGAAAATACGTTTACAAACAGGTGAGAAGTAAATCTCAGAATAACACGTGGTTCTGTTGTTTTCACAATGAATGTACAAAAAATTAAAATGCAGCAAGTAAAATGGGAATCATGATATGAACATGATAGACATTACTCAAGAAGAAAAAAAGTCCAGCTAAAAAAAGATAAATAGATATTAAATAATGAAAGTACTTCCTTTCTTCTGAGTTTGCTATCATGTGAACCCAACTTTTTATTTTTTATTGTAAAGATGATGTACAGAGGGGTTATAGTTACATAAAAAAGGTACTAAGTACATTTCATTTCAATTCCCTTCCCCTGACTTCCTTCCCCCTCAAGTTATAAAGTTCATTTCCAACATAGTATCTTGTATCACTGTTCACCCTTTGAGCCATTGGTTCATCCTTTTTAATAAGTGAAAATAATTTTCTATATGAAGTACAAAGTCAAGTACAAATTAACATGGAAGTTTATTTTGTACTGTCTTTGGTGACTTTGATTGTTCTTCTCTATATTTTTTTCTATTTTAACATTAGTTCTAGAAGCTAATATATTCACTTTTTTTCTAATAAAGTTTCTCCTTTCAAAAATATGTTGTCACTCCTCAGAACAACTAACTAACTCACAGTCTAACAAAATTAATACCGGGAAGCGGGTCCTTGAGATGTGTGTGGAGGAGGTCAAGGAGAGGAAATATGCAAATAAAGAGATGACGAAGAGGAAGATGTAGTCATAGTATTCAGTGCCTAGCCTATGAAACTAGGAATACTGAGGGTTGGATGGAGATGGGATACATACGGAGAATGATAAAAGAAAGCAGTTATATTGATCAAGATGCATTGTGCTCATAAACTGACATGTTGAATGATAAATCTCTTTGTACAACTACTTAAAGATACTAAAAATATCATAAAAGAATACATAAAATATATGTGAAAAGAAAGGGCTTGCCATTCAGAGACCTAGAGTCTAGGTGATGTTAAATGTAGCTGCTTACCCAGTTTTGTTGCAATAGAGAAAGAGCTTTGGCTATTTAAAGTTAATATAAATAAAAGACAAATCTTATCTTTTTACATGTTGTAGATGCCACATTTTTGTAACTTCTGGATATCAATGTGTACTTCTCTTATTTCCGGTTTTGATTACTTCATCAAATATTTATTGATCACCTCTTATATGGCCTCTCTCAACCACTAGAGATATATCCTTCAATAGAGTTCAATGTCTACACTCACAGAGCTGATGATAAAATAGTGAATGGAGAAAAGTAATTAGGCAACTTCAATCTAGTGAATTACTGGTGATGTTTTGATGGAGTAGACACACTTCTTAAGTCCCCATCTAATGAAGTCTTTGAAGCTCAGAATATGTCCTTATAGAGGATTGGATATTTGGGCTTTTGCAAGCCCTATTCCTTCTGCCTGGAAGAAATATCTCAAAATGACAACTGCCATTAGTGTTTCATTTATTTGCTATTATTCTTTAGTGCCTACTCTGACTCTATCATTCCCTGTTTGAATCAGACAAACTTCTAGATCCTTCAGGAGATTATAATTTAGTTAGAGAGGGACACATAAAAGTTATTACAATAATGAATTGATTTCCATAATCTTAATGATTAGTTTAGGTCAGGCATTGCTTTGGTTTAGAAACTGCTATGCTACTAAGTTTAATACATAAAACATCTGAGGGAAAATTTCTTACTGCTAATCACTTTGTCATTGATCTTATCAGAATTGAAAAGACTGTTCTGAAGCATTGCTATCACTAATATTTAAAATAACTCATGGGCCAGAAATTATTTTCTAGACTTCAGTGATGACGTGTTATTTTACTGTCAAAACAGTATCACTAGAAAAGTTCTATTCTTACACTTTATATTCTTCCCTACTCCCCTTATGCCTATCTAACTTAATCAAAACAAAAGATAGACGTGAAATAAACATAGTTCAAAGGCATGTAATTTCTACTTAGGATAATGAGGAAATTGGCAACTCATTTGCAGATAGACACCTATCTCCTATTAAGGTTTCAATTTAAAAGTGTCTTTCTCAAGATAGAATCTGAAAAACCTCAAAAGATACTCCCAGCAAATGCATACATAATTCAGCTGAATCTAGACTGCTAGCTGCCATGTTACCTAAAAGAAAGGCCATAAATTCATAAAATGCTTTCATCTACAGTGCTCTTTGCAAGAAGTCTGAAAAAATAAAAGATTAGGAGAGGTCATAATTCATATTTTTTCCTCTCTCTTCAGCCAAGATAAAAAGTAACAGGAGAGAAAATCACTCAAAAATAACAAATGTGACAGTAGATAAAATCATTAATCTCATAGTGAACTGTAAATAACATGATCATCTTAAATGTTTACTACTTTGGCTCAGATGTGAATGAGAAATCCATTATATCAAGGAATGAAGGAAAAGACTTGGTCTTACAGAGACCTTTTATTTTTATCTAGCATGCAGACTCATTTGTCAGCCTCTTACACATAAATGACTCTCACAGGGTAACATAGTCTGTGGTATTATAAACAATAGCACTATCTTATTGGCTAGTATTTGTTTTATTTTAAAAATTAACCTTGCAGTTTATAATTGTTGGAATCTTTTGAATTGGTTTGAAATGTTTTGAAATTGGAATTGCATGCTAGATTGTATAAATTTTTAAAAATCTGGTAGAGAAGCATCTTTCTAAGTAGTTTTTCCTATCCCAAGTAATAACATAATGACAGACACAATGATTTATTTCTTTTAAAGGTAAAGGTAACTCCAATAAATATTAGGAAAAGGTTTTGAAAAGTCCTTGAAAAATGAAAATTTAGAATGTAATTATCTAAAACTAGGGCCTCTCTCCTATGGATTATAAACCTGAGAAAAAATCCATAGTCAAAGTGATATCAACTCTAAAATGTGTAATTTGTATAATCCAGAGCCCTCATGTACCACGCATGAGGTCTAGAATTAAATTATTGTTTACATATTTTTAAATTATAGAAATGATAAGTTTTAGATATCTTGGTGAGAAATGTATTTACAATGATCAACCCATAACTTCAGTAATTAGGTAACCAAAGCAATATTTTGCTTCTTAAATGTAAGATATTGGTGAAAAACACATTATTATTTATAATTAAAGATTTTAGATTAAGCTGTTATGTAGCGGAGTTCCTCAGATGCTTATTTACTATATAGAGAAGACACAGTGGTGATGAACTTTTAGAACAAGGATAAAACAAGGAGTAGAAGGACTCAGCCTATTCTTTTGTGTTTAGTCTGTTTTTGTCATACTCAAGAAATCAACCAAATTGAACAAAAGCTTTAATATAAGATCAGAACTTTTATTAAAGGTAACACTTTTAATATACTTTTATTATCATTATTAAGGTGTTGTACAGAGAAGTTACCATTTCATAAGTCAGGTAATAAGTACAATTCTTTTGGGACCATGTCATCCTAAAGATAACACTTTTGTGTATATTTTTTCTTTACAGACATGTATTTCTTTGATTAAAGATGCCGTTGAAAAATATATCATCATCATTATTGGAGTAGCATTTGGACTGGCAGTTATTGAGGTATAGTATAATTTTTCATGATTGATTTCTACTATTTATCCAGCAATTCTTCTAACAAATATTTATGGGAAAATAACTTAAAACAAAGCATCCGAGGTGCATTAGAGAAACACTCGGTACAAACAGCTTAAGGCCTAGCATCTCCCTAAATCAAACATGAATCAGACAGTAAAAGTATTACAGTTTAATGAGATAAGCAGTACTGAGGCTATTATTTCTGAATGACCTCTCTATTGAGAAAAAAAATCAGCATATTTTGGCTCAGGTTTTGGTCTTAGATACCCTTTCCATAAGTATTCGAACCTCAATTGATGGTTCAGAGAAGTTCTGATGATGCTTATGCACTACTCTTGTCATTTTAATTATTAATGTTGCTAAAAATATTCTACATGGGATTTTTTTTACCTGATACACTTGCTTGGCATGATTTTCTAGTACCTGAATGATACTTTTAGCCTAAAAGTATTTGCCAAGAAGAGGAAATGAAACTGGTTAAGAGAAGCACTTTAAAAATTATCTCAGAATTTAGATCATTTAGATACCAAGTGAGTTGAAATTATCTCACAATCCTACTTCTGTACATTAGCAAGATTTTGAGTGAGGTAAGATTTGTCCTTGGTTAATTCCTCTAAAAGATGGCCAGCTCAGCTTAGCAATGCTTGTTTCATTCTCACAGACTGCTGTGTGGTGTCCCTGAGTTTTCTGGAAGTTTTTTGCCTCTTACTTGAGCCACATCATTGCCAGATAGGAATTTCAGTTGAGATTAAAACCGTTTTGTGTTTCAGATGGATATGCAGATTGCTGGTGAATTTTTTTTCAACCAATAATTAGGGAAAGGGAGCTTTAGTGGCAAATTAGGCTCTTGTGTCTTTGTAGCCCAAGTGTGTCTTTCCTTGATTCTGTGTTTTGTAGTATCTATCTTCTTTCTTTTCTTCTTTCATTCATTCTTTCTTTTCTTCTTTGTTTCTTCCTTCCTTCTTTCCTTTTATGTTTCTTCCTTCTTTCTTTCCTATTCCTTCCATCCTTTTTTCTTTCATTCTTCCTTCCTTCTTTCTTTCCTTCTTTCTTTTCTATTTCTTCCTTCCTCCCTCCCTCCCCTTCCTTCCTTCCTTCCTTCTTTCCTTCCTTCCTTCTTCCCTCCCTCCCTCCCTCTCTTTCTTTCTTTCTCTTTCTCTCTCTTTCTTTTCTCTTTCTCTCTCTTTCTTTCTCTTTCTCTCTCTCTCTCTCTTTCTTTTCTTTGCTTGCTTCCTTTCTTTTGTGTTCTTGATTTATACTGCTTTAAAAATACAAGCTAATAGCCATGGAGATGAGTGAAGAATCACATACATATACTCATATTTTTGTAAACACATAGCATGCGTATATATCTTGGTGATGTAGAAGTTAAGTGATTACGCATGTAATCTGGGGACATAGGTCAGCAATAGAGCAGGTGCTTATTATGGGTAATGTGCTGATCCCCAGCACCATAAGTAAATAAGTAAGTGAATAAATATTATTAGTCTGAGCTACATAGCAAGAAATGATATTTTTTAAGCAAAGAAACATAGTGTGTGTTTATAGCTTGTGAGAATAACCCAAGGTACTTGGGACAGATATTTAGATACTGAACAGACAAATCTATGAGACTCTTATCTCCAATTAACCAGCAAAAATTGGTTATAAGGCTCAAGTGGTAGAGCACTAGGTATGAATGAGAAAGCCAAACAAACATGCAAGTCTCTGAAGTCAAGCCCAAGTATTGACATACATGAAAAAAAATCTAAACAAACAAAAATCACTTCATGCAAAACAACAATAAAACAAGTTTGGGAAAGCAGGATTACAATGAGAAATCCCATGTTAAGTGTTCAATTTTATGTGTGACCCAAATTCAGATAGTTGACTAAGACTGCTGCAAGTATTAGATGATTTCAAAAGGCTTCTTGAGAACAGAGCCCAGAACAACAAGGACATAATTGTGTGGGAAGATTGATGTCTCTCATAATAGCCAAAAGCGTTGCCCCAAATCTAAATACTTCTGGTGGAAACTAAGATTATGAAAGGAGCAGTGCATTTCAATATTTTATGAAATGGGTATACTTTATGTAGTTGTTGCATGATTTAATAGCTTATTGCTTCTTTTAATGGACCATACAAAGCAATGCTTCAAAAATCCATCCTACAGTATAGTAATTTATAGGTATGAAGTTTATACGGAATGTCATAAAATGTAACCACATTTTGAGTTAGACTAGTTAAATCAAATGTGATTTCTAGACTATGTGTACACATGATAAGTAGCTGATTCTAAGAACTCTTTGAAACTTTGTGCTCGAGTCCTCAGTCTTCAACCTGCCACTCTCTAGGGTTGAAAGGAAAAGAAAGTCATTTTACATTCCATCATGCTTTATTCAAACAGGAGATTTGAAAATAGTCTTTTGCTATTCAGTCTATCAAAATAAACACAAAAATGTACTTTAGTCTTAAAGTCATTAATATGAATTGCATAACGGACCTATCTTTCTTCTCTGTTTTCCTAGTTCAAATTCAAGAAAGTACAAAAACACATAGAGAAAAAGTCTCCTGAATATTTTTTTTTTTTGGTCCAGTCATGGGGCCTGAACTCTGGGCCTGGGCGCTGTCCCTCAGCTCTTCAGCTCAAGGCTAGCGCTCTACCACTTGAGGGATAGCGCCACTTCCGGCTTTTTTCTTTTTGCTTATGTAGTGCTGAGGAATCGAACCCAGGGCCTCATGCATGCAAGGCAAGCACTCTACCACTGAGCCACCTTCCCAGCCCCTCCTGAGTATTTTTTAAGGAAACAGGAACAATTATCTCTTTTCAGAAAATATTTCCAGTTCATCTTCACAGAAAAACCTCAACCTGTCCTACATTTAAATATCTAGTAAAGGGGCTTTGATGGAGTAGACTGATAGTTAATTCCAGTGCTTTATATTAAAGATACAGATTTGGCAGGTTCTTTTTCATATTGGATGCTAATAAACTTATACAATCTAAGTTGCTCTTTAAGAAAAACATAAATGTGTAGACATTTTTGGAATTCTTATTGTTAAATGAGCAGATAATTTGATGGTAGCAACATTAATAAATATAGAAACATGTCTCCATGTTAAAAAATAATCTGCTAGCACAGAATAAGGACCACCTTTAAAAAAAGACAATTTTATCTTTTTTTCTGGTCAGGGGGCTTCAATTTTGCTCAAGGCTAGTGCTCTACCACTTTGAGCCACAGCTCTACTTCAATTTTATCATTAAAAAATGTTTCAGAATATAGAAATTTGTGCATAGCAACTAGTAAATTTGTCATGAGCCTTAGCATACATTATAAAATGATGAAAGTCAGCTTTTGTGCTGTTTTTCTGGACCATCATATGTGGCTTTTTATCAAAGGGTTGCAAGAAAGTGAGTTATTAATAGTAAATAACTGTTTAAAGAACTGTTTGAAACTTCTATAGTTCAGTATTTCAGCTTGTCTGGTTGGCTGATGACTGGGTGGGCTTCTATGTCAAGGATGGGTCAATAAAGGGCAATAGTTGTTTTATTTCATTACTTTGCCCATTTTTATCCCTTTCTGACACTTACCCCTCAACCTTAAGGTTTGGGATTAAGGCAAGAGTAAGTTTAGTTCTGAATTTAAGGATATTCTGAATGAAAGTCATACTTCAGAGAATTGATATCTTTTTTCATTCTTAAGAAAGAAGAAACATTGGGCCACAGTTCTCATTTGAATTATATATTCCAGGAAGGATGAGCAGAGGGTCAACCTAGAGCAGTGTCTGAGATAACTCAGGAGCTTAGAAGGGAAGCACTTTACTTATCCATCCTGTCTCCCTTCAGAAAGGGAGAGAATTTCCCATCTCTAAGTCACAGAAATCCTTTCTATCTTTTCTACATCAAAGCCACAGCATTCAGGTCACCAACGGCAGAGAGTCAATTAGAGCAAGTTTTGGGGTCTCTTACTTTTGGAAGAACTTAATGAGATGGAAATTATGTCCCAGATTTTTCCATTGTGCTTTGCTGCTTCAAAGAAAATTCCTGATTTAAGCTATTCCCCTCCTAGTTTAGAAGTATATTTTCAAAAACTTATTTCATTTTTCACTCCTCTAGGCAATGCCTAAAACTACAA
Organism: Dipodomys ordii; assembly: GCF_000151885.1. NCBI lineage: Eukaryota > Metazoa > Chordata > Mammalia > Rodentia > Heteromyidae > Dipodomys > Dipodomys ordii. The sequence continues at coordinate 12,006,339 of NW_012267219.1, read as the reverse complement.
TGAGAGAAATTCTAGACTCCGTGATTTTTATGCAATGATCGAAAACAGATGACTACAGCATTTTTAAAATAGAAGCATTAAGAATATTTAGTCTCCAGAAGCCTTAGGTCCTCCAATCTCTAGGGAGATACTCTCAGAAAGATGTGAATGTTGGAGAAAAGGAGGAATCCTCTGGTGACATCTAATAGTCTCAGGTAGCACCAGCAATAGCTAATTGGCCAACTGAGAGACCCTGATTTGGAGACAAAAAGTACAGAACTTTCTCAGGAAATTATAGAACTTTCACAATAAATGTAATTTCTCCAAAGGGAGTCATGTTAATTCCATTCTAATCCTGTTATTTTATTCTCTAGATAATTGGTTTGGTGTTTTCTATGGTCCTCTATTGCCAGATTGGAAACAAATGAACCCGTGGACATGTCAAGATATCATCAGTCAAACCTCTTTAAAATTTTGCTTCAGTCTTTGTAACTTCAAATATACAAGTGCTGTATATATCAAGAGCAGATGTCTTGTGAAAATATCTCATTTAGCTAGACCATAGATATTTTCTGCTCATATTGAACATATTTAAGGTTTGAAGGTGTAAGAAAAATAAAATGAAGTTGTATTTTTACTCAAAAAAATAACAGCTGCATGCTGTATTGGTGTGTCTGTGGTCACTGTGTTTCAGGTAGCTCTGTGCTTACATTGTTCATCTAGAGCCACCCAGTGGAACAATTTTCACCTCCAAATGACAGAGCCATAGATAGTTAAGGTAGTGAATATGGGATTTTCAGAAACATGATTCTTAATGAAGTGTAGCAACCATTAGTGATGAGATTGAACTGTCTCAGTTGAAACAATTGTGACAAGTATAGCTTTAAGAGTTTCCTCTCTTCTTTTGTATAGCCTGGCTGTGATAGAGTCTTTCTTTTGTATTATTGTATTATGTGAATTGCCAACCTCACAGTTTGAGAATCTCTATATTTTTCTTCCAAATTTAAATTTTAGTGTCTGGGTGATGTGCAGAAGGGTTACATAAGTTAATGGATACATTTCTTGTCAAACATTGTTACTCCCTCAGTCATTTTATTTCTTAGAAACATTTTTTTTGAATTTTTCTTTTAGTGAAGCATCATATACATGTAGCAAAGTAAATGAATTTGTGTATGTTCATAGGCCTGTGTGAGTTTTATCTGAATAATGACTCAAGCTATCCCTAACTACAGGAAAATGTGCCTTTGTGCCATTCCCTAGTGATATGCTACCAGATCAGATTGTATATGTGTATATTCTCAAATCTGTGTTCAGTAATGTCACATTGCTAGCTTGGGATCCACAATGGTGAGTGTATTTGTGCCATAGGAATTGGGAAATACTATAAAATCAAGTGTTTTTTGTTGTTGTTGCTTGGGGGTTTTGTTTTTATTTTTGTATACTGGTTGATAAACACATACACTGGAAGGACCAGTATCGTCACTGAATCATGCACTTTTCTATCTCTTATGATCATAGATTTATTTTGTCTGCTCTTAAACCTTCTCTAAATGAAGTAATAAAATACGCACTCTGGATTCTCTTTGCTTAGCATTTGATCTGTGTGATTCATCTATTATGTTGCATGTAGTATAGTTAATTCTCATAGCCATTGTGTATGAACACATGTATTTATCTATTCTTTTGCTGATGGGCATTTGATTGCATTAATATGAATAAAATTGCTATCAACATCTCCTCATGTCATTCTCTTTAAATGTATTTGTGGACACAGGCAGAGGTGGAATGGTACATATAATTTTCATAGATTCTATAACGTAGTTGTAATAATTTATGTTTATAATGGAAAGGTATGAAAAACTCAATCCCATCTTCTGAAAATAGAGAAAAAATACCAATGAAGGTCATTACTGTCAATTAGATCAGAAATGGCCAAGCAGTGGGAATTTTTTTGAATTAAGTTTTTTATTGTGAAAATACTGTACAGAGGGGTTACAGTTACATGAGCAAGGTAATGAGTACCTTTCTTATCAAGCATTGTTGCCTCCTCCTTTGTTGTTACCCTACCATCCCTTCCCTCCCACCTCCTCAGCTACACCCCCCCTCACCCTTACCCCCCCACCTAAATTGTAAAGTTAGTTTTTCAACATAACGACTTGTACATCTCATTGTTGCAATGGGTCAATATGTATCCCTATTTAAACAATTTGTTTTTTCCCTTTTCCTCCCTGTACGGTTAGTTACCTCAATTTTGTGCTTCCTTAACAATGATAAAAAAAAATATCCTTCTGTGATCATATGTGGTCTTCCAGGAGCTATATGAGAAACAGTATTATCATCTCATTTCTTCCAGTCATATTCTTATGAAATAGGTAATATTGTTATCCTCATATTTCAAGTGAGAATACAGAGGATTAGGAAAGTTAGGTAACTTGCTCAGTTACTAGATAGTAATTGGCAGAGTTTGGAATCTGACCTTAACAAATGCCTCCCCAACCCTTGACTCTTCATTGTGCTGGCTTCTACATGATATACCAATCTGTAAACATGTCCTATTTTATTATAATGAACTAATAATGTGTTTGTTTGCTAGTATTCTGAAGCTCCTTGCCTCTTCTTATGTTTATAACCCCAGTACCCCATGAATTGTACTCAGTAGTTTGTGATTAAAAATAATAGATTTACTGAGGGTTTCCTATACACCAGAATATGCTATATGCATTTTAGATTATAATTCATTTAATCCAGAAACACTCTATTAAGTGAGTACTATTTTTAGACCTAGGCCTAGAGAGATTAACTATCATCAGAGTATACAGTTATTAAAGTGTTGTGATTAGTCTAATGTACTTACTTATGGCTTATCAGCCCATCTTACTTTACAATGTAGCTGAAAAAATAGTAAGAAAATAATTACACACAAAAATGTGTAATGTCAGCTACACATAGGAGTTCAATACATATTACAAATACAAAGACCTTGTCCAGGCTGGGTTAGCAGGAAAACAGAAACCATCTAGTCATTTCAAGCAGTGCAAATATAACAGAAGGAAGTGCTGTATTAGCTAATGTGAACGTCCATAACAAAACATACCTGGTAAAACGGCATTTCTTTCCTGGAAGCTGATAATTGCAAGACCAAAGGGATGACTGATTCAGTTCCTAGTCAGATGTCTCTTTCTGGCCTTTAAACATCTCTTTTCTGTATCCTTGTATGGGTGAGGAGTGGAGAGCATGCCCTCTGGTTACATCCCCCCTGTGAGGACAGCAATCCTATCAGCTCAAGGTTCCATTCTACCATATTACATAACATTAATTGCTAGACTTCCTCCATAATGAGAGTTAGCTTCAACATTGGGGCTATAGAAAGAACCTAGCAGTTGGTTACACGGATGATGGAGAAAGTAAGAAACTAAATGGGAATGGGAGGTAAATCAGAGACCGGCAATGGTGGGAAGCTGCTACCATCCTTGTAACTGCAAGGGCAGAAATAATGTTATCAGACCCCAAGTTGCAGGGCCACCCGGTAGAAAGTGGAAACATGGCATAGACCACAGTGGAGGGAATTGTCTAGGAAATGGAATGAGGATGACTCAGCAGCTATTATTAGAAGAGAAAAGAGAGAGAAGTGCCCTGGCCTCTCCCTTCCTGCCAGACCTCCATTGGATGAACCCACATAGATGCCAAAAACAGTAGAGCCTAGGATAAAGTTTCCACTGATACAGAGCAGAGCTGGGAAGAAAAAGAACTGGATCAGAGCAGACAGGAATAAAAGTGTCATAGTAATTAGAGAACCAAGAACAGACACACAGGTACCAAACTTTTGGGGGAAAGGGCATAAAATGGCAAAAAGTGTAACTATAATGAGGACTTGGAATTTTCCTAAGGAATTACATAAAGTTGCTTGGATTTTTTTTTCTCTTTTGACTAAAGCTCATGGCATTTCAGAAAGACAGAAGCAGTTGTTCTTAACTGGAGGCCATTTTCCCTTAAGAGGATATTTGTCAATGTCTGGAGAGCAGTTTGGTTATCACAACTAGTGAAAGAGAGATGTTATGAACATCTGGTGGGCAGAGGCTAAGGAATCCAGCCATGCTACAGTACACAAGAATTACCCATTTCCAAATTTAATTGTGCTGTGGTTGAGAGCCTCTGTTTAGAGAATCACATATAAATAATAATTTTTTAAAACAAATCTTACCAGGAGACAGTGGCACACATATGACTGGAAAATAAGCTAGAGTAGGGGCAGAAATTTTCATCAGCCAGTCCTGACAACTGGCTGAGCTTATGATCCTCACAAGTCATTTACTTTGAGTTTCCTCATCTTTCAGTGAGAAATTGTATTGTGAAAGTTTTTAAGTTTCCTCCACCACTTGAAAATACTTCTGAAATGTGTTTCTGTTCAGGTTGGAGGTATTTTAAAACAAGAATATTCATTTTCTGGGTGGGAAGGGGAAACAAAGAGGAGGCAATAATGCTTGATAAGAAATGTACTCATGGGCTGGGAAGGTGGCTCAGTGGTAGAATGCTTGCCTTGCATGCCTGAGGCCCTGGGTTCGATTCCTCAGCACTACATAAGCAAAAAGGAAAAAAGCGGGAAGTGGCGCTGTGGCTCAAGTGGTAGAGTGTTAGCCTTGAGCTGAAGAGCTGAGGGACAGTGCCCAGGCCCAGAGTTCAGGCCCCATAACCGGACCCTCCCCCCAAAAAAAGAAAGAAATGTACTCGTTATCTTGCCCATGTAATTGTAACTCCTCTCTATTCTCACAATAAAAAATAAATTGAAAAAACATAAAAAAGAATATATGATAGTTTATATATATTAATCTTATTTTTGCTATTGAAAATGATTTTTGAGGAAAGCTTTTTATTCCTAAAGGGTATTAAATTCAGACTTTAAAATGTGTTCACTCTTTCCCCTTCATGCTTCCAAGATCAAACCAGAATGTTAAAAGAAAGTATTCAGTTTGACTATAGAACCATAGCAAGAACAAACGAAAAAAATTCCTCAAATTGACAATTCAATACAGATAGAAACATTCTTCAAATTCAGAGAACTGTAAGAATGGTCTTCCTGATGTTTAAGATTGTATAATTGTTCTGGTTTAAGTATACAGGGTTTATGTTAAAGCTTGGCAAATACTCCTCAAAATCTGCCTACTTCTCCATTTTTCTGTCACTATGATTCTCTCACATTTTATAATCTCTCTTCAAATAGGATCATGGCAATAATCTCTTAATGGACTTTTCTACATTTTTTTGTATCTTCAAATATATTTTACATGGGACCTTAGCAGTAAGCCATCTAAAATACAGATATCTTGTTATACCATTCTTCCAAGTCTACAGAGACTTCAATGATGCTCTGTACACTACAAGGCCCTTCGTAAGAACCAAGTCCACCCTTCCCTGCTTGGGCCTTCAACATTCCACTCTAATGTTATCCAATCCCACTTCTGTCATGCTGCTCACTGTGCCACTAATGACGATCATATTCATCTAGTTTGATTCCTAAGGTCTATCTTAGATGTCACCTCCTCTAGCATGCTTTACTGGATTTGGTCAGAACTGAGTTAATCTGCAATTTATCCGTATTCTCCCATTGCATAGTGTATTAAATATCACTTCTCCAAATGTGTTTTGGCTAGACTTTTATTTTCTCTTTTAATATAAGTACCATGAGTACTCCTAGGCTCCTGGATTAAATTTGTACCTCAGACAATAACATGATATCTAGAATATATTAACAGCTCAATAAGCATATATTGTCATTATCATCACCTGATCCATGTGAAGCTGTCCATTCTTACCATATGAAGATATTTGGTTGAATAACAATATATTCATTTGTAATCACCGTACTGAAAGCATCTAGAACTATTATATGTCAGATACTATTCTAAAGAATTCATATATTAATTCAATCAAATCTTACGGCAATTCTATCATCAGAGTTATTTTTATTTTCAGACAAGGAAGGTAAAATATCGGGAGGTTAAGTAAGTTGTTGAATATTAATAGAACTGAGATTCTAACTCAGGTTTTCTAGCTCTACATATTGCATTATTAACCAATGACAGCACAATAATATTTTTTTATAAAAATACTGACTTGATTAAGAATTATCAGGGTACAGTGACATATTGCCATAAATCCAAATGGAATGGTCTCTTCCCACCCCACACTATGTGTCCAAGTTTACCACAAAGATTTGTTTCTATGTCTTCCTCTTTAGGGAAAGGAAACAATTTGAAAACACACACACACATATATATTAAAAACCTTTGTGTTTTATCCATAAATAACTTAGTAATTGCTAAATGTTTTCCCAACCTATGTTAACTGAAAATGAAATTGTTCTTACCTTTTTAAAAAATTAAAATTGTCACACCCATAAATGAAATTTAATAAGGCACACTACAACAAGCTGCAAAAGAGAGCAAAATATAGTGCGTTCCTCCCCCCTCCCCAGATATATTAGTTTCATTATCTATCTCTGTTATAGTGGATGGCACTCAAGAGCTATAAATGATGAAATTAGATTTATTAAGATTCAGCTCATGGCTTCAACATCTAGTAGCTAAATAATCTTTGACATATTCTTTAATTTTTCTGTGTCTCACCTAAATAACCATCTGTTGCGAGATTAACATGAGACAATACATGCAAATTTTATCTAGAATCTACAGTGCACTTTAGTACTCTGTAACTGTTAGCAGCTATAATATTACTGCTAGAATAATTACAAGCCAAGTGTTGGTTGCTCATGTGTATAATCCTGGCTACTCAGGAGGTTGATATCTGTGGATCATGGTATAAAGTCAATCCAGGCTGGAAATCCATGAGACTCTTATCTTCAATTACACACCAGAAAACTGGAAGTGGACAGCTCAGGGACAAATGCCCAGGCCATGAATTCAAGCCCCAAGACTGACAAAAAGAAAAATATTACAACAAACACTAATATTTAAAGAAACATTCATCAAGTTTTATTTTGGATTGTGAAGCTTCTTTACACTTCAAAGAAAATGTAGAACATCAACAACTTCATCGTCAAAGTCCTGAGATTTGTAATGGATTTTGGTAGCAATTCCTCTACAACATGATAAATCTGCATCAAATCTCTCTTCAAAGATGTTCTCTAACTATGGTACTAAGTACTGAAACCTAAAAAACAGAGGATGGTAGACCAGAAAGTAATCTGCAGAGAGCGACAGACAGTAAATGAAAAGGGATGCAATCTGGAATCATCATGAGGTTAAACAACATGCATGGAGACCAACAGAGAGATAGCTTTGTCAGCTTTACTGGCAAGGTGAGACCCAAATAAGTCATGTCCATTTAATATGATCTAAGCACCAGTGGTGACAAAGCCAACAGCAATAACTAACTGAGGCAAACATGACATTGCACCTGGCTCACAATATCTCCAAAAGTAATTCTGACACTATTTCAAGTGATTCCAACAGAACATGCTGTTCTCGGCAGAAATTGTGATTTTGGAAAATAGGTTAGGGTTCATGGAAACACGGGAGATGAAAATTATCAGTCACAATAATCTTGTAAACACGCAAGAAATAATGTTCATAAGTGAAAGCCATGACAACTGGCAATCAAGCTTTCTTAGTAACAAAAATACTTAATAAAGAGATGGGAAAATCAAGTACTCTAAGGCCAATAAATACTCAGAAATAAAAGACATATCAGATGTATATAATGAGCACTTTGAATAGGGTCAGTGCTTGTTGAGCTGGGAATGAGATAGTCTCAGGGGGTTGGAAGTTGGATTCTTGGCTTGTAGATCAGGCTGTGGGCTTGGCTCTGTGATACTGGCTAACTATCCAAATCATTTTTATCCTTGTTAAAATATCCCCCAGTGTCTCAAAATTCTCAGCTATGGAAAGTACTTTCAGAAGATCCGCAGATGTAAAAATCCTTAGATAGAAGGAACAAGTCTCTGATTGAAGGGCCAACTTTCTTTCCTGGGAAGGATCCAGCAATAAAATACCTAAAAATATATTGGAAGCATCATATATTTGAACAAAAGACTTTTTACTCTCCACAATACTCAACTTGTGCTCATAGGAAATTATCCTTATATATTTATATTCAAATTGGAGTAATGATGCGGCTAGTTGAGAAATCAGGAAACATAATATTCAATCAAGAAAGGGGAAAAATAGATGAGACTACCAGTCTCCAAAGAATAGTAGTTCAACCAATATCTGTTTCAAGTATATGCATTAAGTCGCAATGTTGGCTTACCTGTTGTTGTGTGGAAATTGTTGGTAAGAACATTAAGTTTTGTTATGTAACCTATCCAACAATCATAGTGAAATGAAAGGCAACAACATGTAGGAGAGGAAATTTGGAAACAAATGAGCATATGCTTAGTAGATGAAGTATTTGTCAGCCTCAAGACTGGGCACATTATGTACTTTATCCCAGGGAATATCTCAATAGCAATGCCTGGATCCCATTCCTAGAGACATTGAATGAATTGGTGATTATAATGCAGACTTGAGGGTGAGAACTACTTACTTGAGATGAATCCAGTAGAAACCAGCTCTTGCTCTCTATTTTATTTTCTTAGGCTGCTGAGTATCATGTTTTCTCAGGGACCTTCCCGTAGAGTACTTACCTAGTCCTACCTGCAATAATCTACGTTGAAAGACATTCACTAATTCCTATGTATTTTCCCATGTTTGAACCTATGTATAAACCTTGCATATTCAACACTAGTCCTTCCATGGGTTCCTCCTTGTTCTAACTTCATTGTGGAATTTGGGGCAAGTGATAGGATGTTGATTTTCTAGACACTGGCTTTAACAATGTGTAGTGATGATGTCCACATTGTTCTGCAGTGCATGTAGAACTCTGTAGTTTGTATTCAAAGCTACATATATTGTTCAGCCTTCTGTTTAATAAGGAGCAGTTATTTATTTCCCGCCTTAGATGTGAATCTTCATTTCAGGTGTACCTCTGTAGTAAGAACCTACAAACTATTAAAAATAAAAAGTACTAATAGTAATATAATATATAACAACATAGTAGTAAAATTAATGTATGCAATATCCTTTAAAATAACTTTCTACAAATCAACCACAAACAAATGGGAAAAAAATATTTTACAGCAAGATCGAAAGTGATCAAATATCTGTATTAAATCTAATAACATGTGAAAACAACTGATGAAAACTATGGAACATTTAAAAGGTATATTACGAAGTTCTAAGTAAGTAGAAAATTATATTATGTTCATATATATGCTTAAAAATGTCCACTTACTCCAAATTGCTTCATATACAGTCACTGCAATCCAGTCCAAATCTTAGCATTTTTTAAAATGAAAAATGGTGAACTGATTCTAAATGTTGGTAGAAGTTCAGTATCTAGAATGGCCAAGAGGATGTTTGATGGAAAACAAAGCCGTATGATTTACACTTGCAAATATTAAAACTTACTGTAATATCACAATAATTAAGACAGTGTGGTACTGGCATAAGAATAAACAAGTAGACCCATGACATAGCATAGAGGCCAGAAATATGTCCCTTTATATGAAGTGCCTTATTGATAGCAATACTGTGACCACAATTCAGTGGGTGAACAGATGATATATCAGTTAGGATAAAGAATCCACTCCAGTAAAATGAACAAAGAGAAATTAATACACATCATTCACAAAGTAAAATGTTATTAGGTGCTAAAAGAGTAAACAGAGAGCTGTAGGATGTGACAAGTGCAGAAAGGAGTTACCCCCAGTTTGGCTGAATGATCAAAGGGAAAAGCTTTGAAAGTGAGAGGAAAGAGCTTCCATGGAAGGCGCTAAGCTGGTGTTTGTGCTTATGGCATTGGAAAGGACAGTTTCCAGGACAGGATCTAGGTCTCCATGAATGTGACACTGCCGGATTGCCCCTCACAGAAACTATCATCCACAGAAACACTCGGGAAAACAATCAAACAAATGGAGAAACAAGCCACCAGCACTGAAGGCCCTCTAGCAACTGGTTAGTTGAACCTAAGACAAAACTTGGTCACAAAATGGAAATGTAGTTTCTAGCATTCCAGCCCTAGACACATGGGAAAGTTTGGAGTAGAAAAACAATAACCTAATAAATGGCACATGTAATCTGTCATAAATGTCAAATCAACTCTATGCTCAAGTTATAAAAATGAACTTTAACTGCTTTTAAAAATCACATATAAAAATTAATTCAAGATAGACCATAACCTAACTGTAGAAGAAACTATGAAACATTGAAAGTATTTATACCTTGAGAAAATTACAAACTTCTGTTAATAAAGGATGAAAAGTTTGGTGCGGGGGGGAGGGGGGAGAATTGGATTTGGGGGGCAGGGGGAGAATGGGAAGGGATGGGAAGGGGAAACAAAGGAGGAGGCTACAATGCTTGATAAGAAATGTACTCATTATCTTGCCCATGTAATTGTAACCCCTCTGTACGGTATTTTCACAAAGAAAAAAAAAAGGATGAAAAGGTCAGCTATAGATTAGGAAAAGGCCTGAAATTTATATATCATGTAGAAGGAAACAATTTATTTATGGCAAGTACAGAACGAAAGCCAGAAAAATAGTCACTGGTTCATAGGCATTTTACTAGATAGATAGTGTTGGGGCCTTTATCTCTAGGACTGACTAAGAATTGTCTTTTTTTTTTTAACCTTCAAGTAGAACAGGGGCCTCAGTTCAACATGTCAACATATGAGTACAATGCATTGTGAACAATATCACTCCATTCATGCAAAGAACTTATGTTTGGTATACATTAAGAAGACCTACAAATCATAAGAAGAGATAGCGTAATTTAAAAATAATCAAGAATTGAAGAATTGAATGGAAGAAACTATCTACAACTCTATCCAAATGATCTGAAAGCAAATGCATCAATTATCATAAAACTTCAAATTAAAATCACAGTAGGTACTATTTACCAACTGGGGTAGTTGAAAAGACTACACTAGTAAGTACCAGTCAATATGTAGAGTCACTAATACTTAAGGTGAAGAAAGTGTAAAATAAAACAATCATTTGAAAACCTTTGATGAGTCCTCCAAAAAAAATTAAGCATAAGCCGGGTTCTGGTGGTCATGACTGTAATCCTAGCTACTCAGGAGGCTGAGATCTGAGGATCGCAGTTCAAAGCCAGCCTGGGCAAGAAAGTCCATGAGACTCATATCTCTAACCACCGGAAAACCAGAAGTGGTGTTGTGGCTCAAGTGGTAGAGTGCTAGCTTTGAACTGAAGAGCTGAGGGACAGTGCCCAGGTCCAGAGTTCAAGATCCACGACTGACCAAAAACAAAACAAAAAAACAAAAACAAAAACAAAACAACAAAAACTAAGCATAAGAATACCCTGTGACAGTGGGGCACTGGTGGCTCCCACCTGTAACCTAGTCACCCAGGAGGCTGAGATCTAGTTCAAAGCCAGCCTGGGAAGGAAAGTTTAGGAGACTCTTATCTCTGATTAACCACCAGGAAACTGGAAGTGGCACTGTGGCTCAAAGTAGTAGGGTGCTAGCCTTGAGCAAAAGGACTCAAGGACAGTGCCCAGGCCCAGAGTTTAAGACCCACGACTGGGGAAAAAAGAATACCTATGACAAAGAGATTCTGCTCTTGATTAATATGCCTAATAGAATGCTCATAGTTACCCAAAGAAATCTACAAGAATGTCTAGGGTAACTTCCTTTGGCATAGTTAAAAATAGAAGCAGCAGCAATCTCCATCAAAAATAAAATGGTTACATACACTATTTCATATTCATACAATGAAATACTGTATAACAACAACAAAGAACAAACCGCTGGATGTAGCGGCACATGCCTTGGAATCACAGCACTTGGGAGGATGAGACAGGAAAATCACAAGTTTGAAGCCTACCGAAGCTACATAGGAAGACCCTGTTTCAAACTCACACTAAACTTTATGCATGAAATAGAAGTATGAGTCTAACAAATAGAAGGTTGAGTGAAAGAAACTAAGAAAGAGTGCATGTCATATTATTCTGTCCATATATAGGTGACACCTGATTCAAATTTTAAAAGATAAGATTTTGAGGAGTGTAAGTGAATGATGGTGTTGATTAGGCCTAGATAACACATCAGAACAAATATGTTGGAGATCTTAGAATATAAATTTCATACTATGCAAAATGTCATCTTGTATAACTCAGATGTTAAAAAATGAATGTATACAAAAAGTGCTGCTTAACTGAGTTAATAAGTGCCGTAAAATAATTATCAAGGGAAGATTTTCACAAGGAGTCACAGTTACCAGTTTTATTTGAGAATTTATAGCCATATTTCTTCACTTTTCTGCTCCCTCTCTCTTTTTTCCTTAGGCACTCATTATGCACACACCAATATGTTAGATGTTGTTCTGCAAATCTTGTTCTATTTTTTTTCCAATCTGTTTTCTCTACGTTCTTCAGATTGACTACTTCAATGGTCTTATCTTCAAATTCATGGAGTCTTTTTTGTGCTGTATTAAATTTTTGAGCTCTTCTAGTGATTATTTTATTGCAATTTCAATGATTATATTCTTTCATTATAAATGTTCATGTGACCTTTGGATCACATTTATGTGTCTGTTTAGAGGCCTTATTTGTTGATTCAGTATTGTCATCTTTTCATTTAAATCTTTAATTATTGTTTCCTTTAGTTCTTTAACCTCTGTGTGAGGGAGCACCCTTAGAGTTGAAGTTCATACTGCATCAACTAAGGGATTGTTCTCCTGGAATTCACTTGACCGTGTCCTGCTATCCAGATACACAGAAGTTGTTCTAACAGAAGCCCTCTTGAGACCATCTACTACTCATGTTTGTGGCAGACCTTGGCATTATCCATGCACTGCTGGTTTTGCAGGCATGCAGAATATAAGAGAGTGGGGTCCTGAAAGGCTTCATAGGGATTTCAAGAGCAAGGGTGGGAGGCCAGGCCGTGGATGGCACGGTTGAAACAAGCAGTCACTGAGAAGATAGTGTGTGAGTGGGGAAAGTCAAGTCAAAGCTATGATATAGACTCATGTTGTTAGCGATGCCGAGGATACGGAACACCTGCTTTGCAAAACTGTAGATGTGCAGAGCCAAGAGAATGGCTATGTGGGATGCAGCCAGCAAGGCCATAGGGACAGGAACACTCAAGCCTTTAAAAGTTTATGTCCTACCACCTTGAACCCAGTTGCTGGACAGAGAGTTGCAGGATTTAATGTCTGCTTTGGTCTAATTATCTCTGCAGTTTTTCTGTTCTTCCCTTTTTGAATGGGAATGTTTACCATGTATCATTGTGTCTTGAATAACTTTGATTTTTATTTTTACAGAGACTCACAGCTAAGAATATGCCTTGGGTCTCAGAGGTGATGCTAGACTTAAGACTTTTGAGAATGGCTGTCTCAAAGATTTTGGGGACCTTGGAGAGGAACTAAGTGCATTTTGCATTGTGAGATGGGCGTGAACCTTTAAGGGCTGGGGACAGAATATTATAACAACATTATCACAATGAGTAACTAGCTACTTTATGACTTTCATACATATTACTAAGAACTCCATATCAGCCAATATTCTTCTGTAAGGATCCAGTTATGGGCTGGGTATAACTCATACTCAAAACATATCTCAGGGCAAAGGCTGGCTCTCCAATTGAAGTTTGATAAGTATCAAATACTTACCCGTATAACTGAATCAAAGTACATTTACATCAGAGTGTAAGAATGCGAAAATACTACAATCTAGCAGCATTCTAATGAAAAGAACTCTGAGTATAAGTTCTGCTGCAGAAATATGACTAGAATTAATAGAAATTCAGTTTAAGGATGGTTATAACTAGAAATAGTCCTGAGACAATGCTCAAGACTGAAAACAATCAATGAATTTCACTGCCAACAGGAAAGTTGTTCCATCTCGGAGTAGATCGTATTCCCAGTGCCCATCTTCAAGTGTCATGGAGGGAAATAGTATAAAAGAAAACACTTTTGAGTCTGAGAGACAGACAGAAAGAGAGAGACATCAAGGAAGACTTAAGGTGATTACTGTTGTCTTCATTAGAAAACCTCTACAAACCAATTAGTTGGAAATCTTTAATAAAGTCACACTATAGAGGAAGATTTTCAGTTTCTTAAGCTGTTTGCAAATTTCAAGTATTGTCAACAAATATTACAAAACTACTAAAGTTTATCTTTACAAAATAATGACCTTTTACTTATTTTGTACAGAGTAAAAGGCAAGGTTCAAGTTTCAATCTTCTACATGTAGGCAACCAGTCTTCTCAACCCCATTTATAGAAAAGCTTGTCTTTTCTATAAATTCTGGTATTGAAAGTACACAGCATAATATTTAATATGTTCCTACTATTCAGTAAGTTCAATAAACACTTGGAAATGCATGAATGGAATACAGACCTAGGAAAAATACTGCAATGGAAGACAAGAAAAATAAGTCCCTTTGTGGCTATAGTGTGTTGTGCCTTTTATTCCTTTCTTTGGCTGTCGTACAGTAAATTATTATTTAGCCAAAGACATATATGGATCATTGCATTTTTGTCTTTCTCCCTCATAATTTGTTTCCTTCATTAATTTTAATTGTGTCATCCCTAACAAAATAAAATTGAAAAACAATCCCCATCAATACTAAAATATCTTCCTTTTATTTAAAATGATATAAAATATATTCTTTCTAAAATATAATAATGCAATTTTCCCAGTATATGAGCAAATTCCTATACAAAGGTAGGTATTTAATAGCTAGAAGTCATACTTTTTAAAGGAAGTTTTTTTTACAGATAATAGATTCTTGCTCAATTTCCTAAACAGAGTTTATTTACTACCTCTATGAATAATTATCTTTCAACCATAGTCATTGTATGAGTGTCCAGAATTATTTACAAAACTAAGTAATAGGTCAAGTAGAACTTTCTACAAACTGTTCTATCATGGTTCATTTATTACCATTGTCTAGAAACTTGACTCTTTGCAAGAGGATAAAAGACTCAGGAAATAAGAATATTTTCCATTTATTCCTTTAGTAATCTTATCAGTGGATGGCGTCAGATGAAAAGGAAGGCTAATAGTTTTAAGAATTAAAACATTATGGCTCTGACTCACACAAGGAAATCATCTTAGACACTAGTATAAAGTCAAAAATGCTTTCTCCTTACCTTCCTTCTAGAACTCTTTTCCTAATGTCCTTCTCCCTGTTGCTTCTTCCTACTTCTTCCTACCCTGCACACACACAGTTAAGAGCTATACATTCACTGTTTCACCTTTATATCTGTTTTCTGTTTTCGGTTGAATATGCCTCTTTGTCTCTCAGTGTGTTGAGACATAAAGCTGAGAGCCCTACAAAAGGGAATGAATGCTTCATTGACTGAGTTCAAACTAGTTAATTTTTACCATTTCTAGCACCACAGCTAAGGTAAAGAATAGTATTTGGGAGTGGAAATACTTTTCCATGTTGCTTAGATTACATGTTAGTTTCTAGCTACTTACTCATAAGAGAAACCATAGCAAATAAATGTGAGTATTTGAACACTCACTGGGCAAATAGCTGTAATTAGATTGTGAACATCTTTTTCATAGTCATAATGAACTATATTAAGTATAATTATGAAGCTGGGTGCCTGTGATTCATGCTTATAACCCTAACTACTGGAAGCTGAGGACTATGGTTCAAAATCAGTCTAGGCAGGAAATGTCTATGAGACTCTTATCTCCAGTTAAACACACACACACACACACACACACACACACACACAGAGAGGAGGAAATGGAGTCATGGCTTAAATGATAGAGCATTAGCCTTGAGCAAGAAAGCTAAAGGACAGAGCCCAGGACCCAGGCCCTGATTTCAAGCCCTAGTACTGGCAAAATTTAGATAGGTTGATAGATAGATAGATAGATAGATAGATAGATAGATAGATAGATAGATAGATAGATAAGCACATATTGGGATAAGATATTGTGAATATAGACTGAAATTTTGCTCTTTTTATAATCATAGTGTTATTTTTCTTATTTTTAAATAATTAAAGTTTAGAGCACTAGACAGGACATAATGGAGTACAGATTAAATTCTACTCTCAGAGATAGAATGATGATGATATTGTGATATCATTTAATAAACTTACGATCTGAACAAAATTAGGCAGAGAAAAGATGTTATGTTATAAGCATAAAGTACACCCATGGCATGCTATTAATGATGTGTTGTATGCAAAACCAGTTTCTGTATATTGACAAGAACGGCTTAGGCCAACTGCAGCTCCACAGTCAGTCTGGCTTGCTGGCACCTTATTTTTGTATGAGCTGAGCTAACAGTGGTTCCTGTGTCCAAATGGTTGGTTAAAGAACAAAGAAGAGGGCTGGGAAGGTGGCTCAGTGGTAGAGTGCTTGCCTTACATGCATGAGGCCCTGGGTTCGATTTCTTAACCACATAAGCAGAAAAAGCTGGAAGTGGCGCTGTGGCTCAAGTGGTAGAGTACTAGCCTTGAGCTGAAGAGCTAAGGGATAGCACCCAGGCGCAGACCTCAGGCCCCATGACCGACCAAAAAAAACAAAAACAAAAACAAAGGAGAACATTTTGTGACATATAAAGGCATATGTGACTTAAACTTTAATGCCCACAAGTAAAATTGTATTAGAACACACCACTCTATTTATTTATGAATTGTCAAAGGCTCTTTGCAGGATACAATGACAGATTTCTATGTTTGCAACAGAGACCATTTGGTCTACAAAGACTAAAATAATGATATCCTGATTCTTTACAGTATGCCAACTTCTGGGGTACGGCATTAGTTATAGACACAAACTGAAGGATAAACTACCATATTTGGAACACTCCAGAGTAAAGACCAAGTCACCAGTGTGACAAGAAATTGTTTGTGTAAGCCTTCAGTTCAATAATTTTAATGGCTCAAAAAGAATCTAAGATTAATATAACTTTTTCCATTGAAATACTGAATTCAATATTACATCTTCTCCCTTTAGACCTAATTTACACAAGAAACTTCTGGTCACATCATGCAAAAAGCAGTTTTCCTAGTTATAAAGATGAATATCAAAACTGGTTCTGCCTTGGAAAGCATGAAAGTCAAGGGGAAAAGTAATTATCATAGAAATTACTCTTTTATTATAGATTAAAGCTATATATAACATTTCCTCTTTCAATCCATTGTTTACTTGGATTTGCAAATTATTTTACTAATGAAGCATATCTGTCCTTCTCATTTAATTTAAATCCTGTTACTATCCTGATTTCAGGATAAACTTCAAACTGTAGAACATGCTATTCATTAACCAGCCAATCTTTTTTTTTTTTT
>NW_012267219.1:11976479-11985169 GCF_000151885.1 Dipodomys ordii | reverse complement strand
TGATCCATTTGGAGTTGATTCTGGTGCAGGGTGATATATAAGGATCTAGCTTTAGTTTTCTACAGGTGTTTAACCAATTTTTCCAGCACCATTTAGTGAAGAGGTTGTCTTTCTTCCATTCTATTTTTTTAACTCCCTTATTGAAGATTAGGTGGCTATAGGGTTAAGTTTTGGGTCTTCAGTTCTATTCCATTGGTCCTCAGGTCTGTTCATGTGCCAGTACCAAGTTGTTTTGATTACTATAGCTTTGTAATAGAGTTTGAAGTTTGGTATTGATATTCCTCCAGCACTGTTCTTCCTGTTAAGAAGTGTTTTTTCTATTCAGGGTCTTTTATCATTCCATATGAATGTTTGGGTTGCTTCTTCTATTTCATTGAAGAATGAGGTTGGGATATTGATGGGTATTGCATTGAATTTGTAGATAGCCTTTGGCAGTATTGTCATTTTCATAATGTTAATCCTCCCAATCCAGGAGCATATGAGGTTTTTCCACTTCCTTATTTCTGCATGAATTTCCTTTTGAAGTTTGTAAAATCTTCATCATAAAGGTCCTTCTCTTCTTTAGTTAATTCCTAGATATTTTATTTTTTGTGGGGCTATTACAAAAGGAGTTGCTTTCCTGATTTCAGCCATGCTCTTCTCGTTATTGGCATACAGAAGAGCCATTGATTTTTTTTTTTTTTTGCCAGTCATGGTGCCTGAACCCTGGGCCTGGACACTGTCCCTCAGCCTTCAGCTCAAGACTAGTGCTCTACCACTTGAGCCACAGCACCACTTCCAGCTTTTTCTGCTTATGTGGTGCTGAGGAATCGAACCCAGGGCCTCATGCATGCAAGGCAAGCATTCTACCGCTGAGCCACCTTCCCAGCCCCAGAGCCATTGATTTTTGAGGGTTAATTCTATACCTTGCTAATTTGACAAAGGTTTGGATCAGCTTGAGTAACTCGGGGGTGGAGATGGGGTTCTTTAAATACAAGATCATGTCATCTTTAAAGAGGGAAAATTTTTCTTCATCTTTCCCTATTTGGATCCCTTTTATGTTTGTATCTTGTCTTATTGCTCTAGCGAGGCATTCTAAAACTAAATTGAAGAGAAGTAGAGAGAGTGGACATCCTTGTCTCATTCTTGAATTTAGAGGAAATGGCCTTAGCTTTTCACTATTAAGTATAATTCTGGCTATAGGTTTGTCATACACAGCCTTTATTATATGGAGGAATGTTCCATGGATTCCTAGTTTTTCCATAGCTTTCATCATAAAGAGGTGTTAGATCTTGTCAAATGCTTTTTCTGCATCTATTGAGATAATCATGTGGTTCTTCTCCTTGCTCTTGTTGATGTAATGAATTACGTTAATTGATCAAACCAGCTTTACATTCCTGAAATGAATCCCATTTGATCCTGTTTGATGAGTTATTGAAGTTAAGTGGCCAAAAATTTGTTGAGATGTTTTACATCGATGTTCATCAAAGAAATGGGTCTATAGTTCTCTTCTTTGATGAGTCCCTGCCTTGTTTTGAGATGAGGGTTATGATTGCTTCATAGAAAGAGTTTGATTGTGAACTTTCACTTTCAATTTCATTGAAGAGTTGGAAGAATATTGTTGTAAGTTCTGCTTTGAAGGTCATGTAGAATTCAGCTGTAAATCCATCTGGTTCTGGTCTTTTCGTGGGTGGAAAGTCTTTTATTGCTGTTTCTATTTCGATGCTTGATATGGGCCTGTTAAGTTGGTTTAAGTCATCTTGGTTTAGTTTGGAGTGTCAATCTTTGCTAGAATTTTGTCCATTTCTTCCAGACCTTCTTTATCTCTTCTCCATAATTTTAATTTGAAGTCAATTTTATCTGATATTAGGATTGCAAATCCGCCTGTTTATGGGGACTGTTTGCTTGGTAGATTTTATGCCAGTCTTTCACTTTCAGAATATGTTTGTTTTTGTGGGCAAGGCGTGTCTCTTGAAGGCAGCAGATAGAATGATCTGTCTTTTTGATCCAACTAGACAATCTATGTCACTTAATTGGAGAGTTAAGTCCATTAATATTGAGGGTTAGGACTGAGAAGTGTTTGGTAGTTCCTGGCATGTTATCCACCTTCTCAGGGGCTGTGCCAACTGGGTCCCTCCTATGATTCTTGGGTTCTCTGTTTAGGGAAGTTTCTTTATTGTGCTTTTGTCAGTTTTCTATGTGTAGGACATCTTTAAATATATTTTGTAGGGCTGGTTTGGTGGAGATATATTGTTCCAATTTTTCTTTGCTGTGGAAGGTTTTTATTTGACCTTCCATTATTTTTTTTATAAGCTTAGCTGGGAACAGTATTCTTGGTTGATAGTTGTTTGTCTTTAGGGGATGGCATACATCATTCTAGGCTCTTCTTGCTTTCATTGTTTCTGCTGAAAAGTCTGAAGTTATCCTGATTGATTTCCCTTTATAGGTGATTGATCTTTTCTCCCCGACAGCTTTAAGGATCTTTTCCTTGGTCTCAATTGATGCTGTGTGGATTACAATGTGACAGTGGGATGTCTTGTTCTGGTCTGGTCTGTTTGGGGTTCTAAAGGCTGTTTGTATCTGAATGGGCCTATCTTTTTGCAAGTTTGGGAAGTTCTTTGCTAGAATTCTGTTAAATAAATTTCCTAGCCTTTCACTTCTGTCTCTAGGCCCTCCTCTTAAATTAGGCCTTCTGATTGCGTCTTTCAAGGTTGAATAGATTTATCATATTTCTTGGATTTGTCTTCAATACTTGTCTGTTCTTTCTCTATAATGTCTTGGCTGTCTTCAATCCTAGAGATTCGATCTTCTGCATGGTCTAACCTACTGACAAGACTTTCTACTTTGATTTTTATTTCTTTTCCTTCTAATTGGTCATATTTGATGGCTTCAACTTCTTTGTTGGTGCTTTGTTTTAGATCTTGTATGGACTTCTTTATCTCCTTTATTTGGTTTTCATTGTTCATTCTCATATCCCTTAGTTGATTTGTTATAGTTTCATTGGACTCCCTTTCCTTCTGTTGGGCTTCATTCAGCATTCCCTTTGTGAATTCCAGAGATTCCTCCACCTTTCTGTTTGTGGATTCCTTGAATGCCTAATCTTTGTTATTTCTCACTCATGCAATTCCTCTGTTGATCTTTGATTAGGATCCTCATGCTCATGAAATTCCTGTATTAATCTTTGGTTAGCCTCATCACGCTCATACATTTCCCTATCATGCTCACACAAGTGTCCTTTGCAGGCTTTCAATCTCTTCATTCAGCATGTTTACCAATAGTGTTCATAGAGCATTTTGGAAACTCTCCTCTGGATTATTCATTAATTGCTTTGTTGCCTGATTATCATGAGTGGGAGTTGAGATACCTGGACTTGCCATTTTTCTTGTGTTTTTCTGGCTTGTTCTACCCATTTGGGTATGAAAGCAAAACCAATTCCATGCTAGAACACTATTTTAAGGCACTCACCAACCAGAGCCCTGTAGTTGCACAGATTGTGTGACATAGTCAAAATGAGTACAGATACATCTAGTTCAACAGATACAATCTAGTTCAACAGCAAACAACTAGGGATCAATGAACTAAGAAAATCAAAGAAGAGTCAGCAGACCAGAAATTAATATACTTAGGGAGAATTGTGAGGAGAAAGTAAGATTAGAGGAATGTAGGGAGGGACAGGGAGAGAGGGAATGTGACCAAGACCTAAATTTAGAGAGAAGAAAGGGATAGAAGGAAAGGAGAAGAGAGATAAAGAAAAAGGAAAAATTAAAAAATTAAACACTTTAAAATTATGTAAGTGTCAAGAAATAATACCACAATTAAAGGAGTAAGGCTGAGAGTTTGTGAATTGCATAACTGATATCATACACACAATGAAGGAGAAGGTCTAACCATTGATGATGGGTAGATATCTGGGGATGAACAGAACAGCAATAAAGTGAAGCAAAACAAACAAACCAAAACCCCCAAAAGGACCAAAAGAGAAAAAAGCCTAAAGAGAATTAAAAAAATAAATCAAAAAATTCTAAAATCAAAATCATGAAAAAAATAGAAAACAATTTTTTTTTAATTTAAAAATTAGGTAAAAAAAGAGTTTCCCGATTTTTATTGTTGTTGTTCTTGCTGTTGGTTGTGGGGCCTGAACTCTGGGCCTGGGTGCTGTCCCTCAGCTCTTCAGTTCAAGGCTAGCACTCTACCACTTGAGCCACAGTACCACTTCCAGCTTTTTCTGCCTATGTGGTGTTGAGGAATCAAACCCAGGGCCTCATGCATGCAAGGCAAGCGCTTTATTACTGAGCCACCTTCCCAGCCCCTTGATTTGGGTAAGGGGGAAAAATCTTGTGTCTGTAACCAGTCTCTTTGTGGAGTCTCTGGTTTGCTTGTGGTGTTTGGTTTTCCTATGGCTTGACTGATTTCTTAAATCAGTTTGTTTGAGCAGGCAGAATGAAGATTTGCCTTACCAGGGACTTTATGTTCCTCCTCCTAGGCTAGGTCAGTGGGAGGGTGATCTGCTTTGAGTATCACAAAAGAGGGAGATGGCTATTTACTCTAGCTTGGAGTTGCTGTGAGGGAGCTAGGTTGTAGGTAGGGCTGCAGCCTGTCAGCAGTCGGTAGCTTTGCCCTGATGGGCTAACTCCTGAGAGACTTAAGCAGCTCAGCCTGGAGCCATTCTCAAGATTTATGTGTAACATTTCCAATTGTTTTTCTTTTACCCTCCAGCAGCTGGAGTTGCTACCCGTGCTGCAGTGGAGTGGGACAGCCTTTGGTTCTGTTTATATACTGAGGACAGTTGCCTTGACCTTGGGGAGCTGCCTCTGCTTGGGAAGGGCAACTTTCCCCAGGGGTAGAGCTGAGCCCCGCAGGTCAGTTTCCTTTGACCTGTTGAAAGCTCTTATTGTCACTACCTTCCCTCCCCCCTCCCCTGCTGCTCAAGAGAAGGAGTGAGGATGTCTTTTGTGGTACTCATGCCTTTCCCTTGGTTTCCCACCATCCATGGTCTGCAACTGTCTGTGGTCAGCAGGATGAAGATTTCTACTCATTGTCAGTTCTTGCTGGTGGTGAGTAGAATCTGCTTACACACTGCCTCTGGTGCCTTTGCCTGAGCTTGCTCTGTTGATATAGCGAGTGGCAGCAGCTGCCGCTGCCACAGACACTGGGAGTAGTGGAATCTGTCCCTTTAACCAAGCTGCCTGAGTGTTTTCCTCTCTGGCCAAACTCTCTCTACTATGATGACACACTTGGTGTGACTCTCTAGCCTTATGTTTTCCACTGGAAGACTAAAATTGGTTTCTAAGTAAGAGCTTGTTTAGTCCCCAGCTTCTCCTCTGCCATCTTCCTCCAGACGTTGAAGAGACTTTTCTTTCACTCCATCCAAGAGACCAGAAGCTCCAAGAGGATCTTTGCACTCACTACCCAAGAAATCAACAAGACCTGATCAGCTGCTGGGACCAGCGCCTTTCCTGACTCCCTGGGGAAGGCTGCTGCTGGCGGTACAAAGCTCACAGCCCCAACTTGGGCAGGAAAGCCAGGGCCACTAGTACCAGAGCCACCGCCTCTTTATAGCCAGTCAGTCCTGCTGTGACACGCATTGCTACACCAGAACATGTTTATTTCTTTGGGTCTGTCTGATACTCCAGGCTGATTGGCTTCTATCTACATACAGGAAAGACTTTACTTCATACCTCTTACCCCTCCAATGTAAAATGAGACTATCTGATACTAAACTCAATGTATAGGAATCTTCACACACAAAGAAATACTCCAAGGAATATAAAGGTCATTTCACTGAATCCTAACTCTTTATGATAAATGTATTTAACAAGGAACAAATAAAAATATCAGAAATGAAAAAAACCCTAATGCATAATTTAACTTTTAAATTAAACAGTTCTTTGTTACATTTTGAAGTGAGTCAGATTCGTCTGACTCCAGTGAAACACTGCCACATTT
This sequence comes from Dipodomys ordii, assembly GCF_000151885.1. Taxonomy (NCBI): domain Eukaryota; kingdom Metazoa; phylum Chordata; class Mammalia; order Rodentia; family Heteromyidae; genus Dipodomys; species Dipodomys ordii. The sequence goes on along the minus strand of NW_012267219.1, from coordinate 11,979,244 downwards.
ACAATGGCTAATGTTCCTTAGCAAAGAACTTTTTGGCAAGTAAATGTGATCTTTGTGAGAATCTATGATGGAATGATAAAGCTACAATATGTATTGAGGAGAAATAATTATGATAGTTGTTAATTAGTATTCTGGCTCCATTACTTTTCTAATTATTAGTCTTTGAGCATTCCATAGGGTTCTCCCCTCAGCTCAGACACCATGAATGATTCCCTGTTACTTTGAAATCAAGTCTGAACATAGTCCATATGAACATTTTCCTATAACCTAGATCCTAAATTGCATTTGAATAATGGTCCCTCCATTTCTTACATTGCTCCTCAGAACCAGCTGAGTTAATTTTCTAAAACCTCTTCCTCTGTTTCTTTACTACTATAATTCTCCTAAGGCACAGTACTTAACCCCTGAGTTCAAGCCCCAGAAAAGGCATGCACATACGCACACGCGTGTACGCGCACGCGCGCGCACACACACACACACACAGAGTCTATGCCTACTTTTCAATTGCTTGGTTGATCAAAATGGAGAAAATGACATGAAAGGTACACGCTGTTCTTCTCTTATTTGTGCTGAAACTTTTTAGAGTCTTCCATCATGCTTGGCTTTGATTTTGATATTTGACTTACAGCACAATGAAGAACAGTCTTAGCTGAAAACAAAAAGTTGCCCTGGTAAATAAAACAGGCTAACAAAACAGTTTCTGTGTTGTTATATTTTATAGTCCCTGTCTTTTTCCTATTCTCTGCACTACTACTGACTCTCACTTGTGGTCTTGTTACTAATACAAAAATTGAGTTTCTTAGCTCATCAATCGTGGATTATCCTATTTGTGTTATCACCCAACCAGGACCTTAGATAAAGACCATAGCTGTCTCTATCTATGGACTTTAGTGCCTCTTTAACAGTTACTATTGGGACACAGTACATGTTTCCCAACTGGGAAGTGACATTGCTTAGATTCTCTTTATTCTCCTATTACTTTCATGGATGTCTAGTCTAGGAAGTGGTCAATTCATGCTCGATTAAGCTGAGAAATGTAAACCATGCTCTGAAAATTGAGTTCTCTCTAGTAGCAGAGGCAGTCATATACAGTGTCCTCCAAATAGTGTGTGTGTTTGTGGTAGGGGCGGGGGCGTCACCAAATGAGCCAATGCCAGAGTAAGTCATCCAAACATGGCCCAGAGGAATAATGACTTTGTAAAACAGCAGGCATACCACTATGTTAGTTGAAGTCAAAGGCAATAAGAAAAGAAGTTCCAAATAGTTTCCATTTTCCTGCTCTAAACTTGTGGTTCGTTATGTCCTTGGAATTGATTTAATTCTCCAAAGAACAGCCAAAATGTTCTTTTAAAATCAAATCATGTCTCCTTTCTTGTTGATCCCTTTTTCCCTGGCCCCTAACCATGGCTTTCCACTTCATTTAGAATAAAATCTAGAGTGGGACTGGAGATGTAGCTCAGTGATGGAGTGTTTGCTTGCTATGTGTGAGCATTTTGGTTTAATCCCTTGCACCATAATAAACAAAGGAACAAACTCAAAAATCTTTGACCTGGTCCCTACACTCTGTACAGCATTATCTATTATCTTTAGTCACACTAGATTTTTTTCTAGATCCCCAGTACTTAGAAAAGTTGCCAGACATAGTTAGCAGTCAATATTATATAATATAAAAATTTTCAAGTGACTGAATTTTTCAATAACAGCTGAGCTGTTATTGAATCTGGCTGCACATTTGAATCACCTAGAGAGCTCATAGAATGCAGGCATCTGACAAACTCCTAGAGCTGTTCACTTAATTTTTGCGATGAAGTTGTGCAGTGACATTCAAAAAATAGTCTTCTTAGGCTACTCTGTGGTACAGGTAGAATTGAGAAATAGTGACTTGGACAAGGACAATTGCTAATGAACCACTAAAGTTTCCTGCTCAGATTACCAAGCTCTCACTATGCTGTGATGTCACTATTATAAATTCTCACGATGGTATGAATTCTCCCAAAAGTAAATCTTTCCCTGTTTAGTGTTACAAGATCCTGTTAGATTTCAAATTATTGATGGACACTGGCTGTTAAGAAATTCTGATTGAATTTTAGTTTCTCTGTACAAAATCACCAAGTTAGTTTCCTGCATATTTCTGACATGGGAGGAAGGCCCATTTGAATCTGTTTCCTACACTACAGTTGTATTGATTAAAACTACCTGGGTCTCAGCCAAAGGTGTCATCATGTTGGCTACATGACTATTGCAAACAAACCCCAGGACCCAGGCAGATCTGAAGTTCAAAGCTTATTTAGACTGGGAACACTTATTAAAGAAAATGTCATTTGTGTTCAGAATAATGACTTGTAACTCTTCCAGCATTATTTTTCATCTAATGGGATTCATCCTCTACAAAGGATACTCCAAGAAGGGAATCTGGAAATTTTGGCTTGGTACATGCAGAGACCAGATGGCCAACAGGTACTGAGCTGGTTTTTGTAGTGGAATGAATGAAAAAGACAAGTTTCTTTAAGATGGCAATACAATTCCCAAATGGATCTGTGTGAAATGTTTAAAGTTTGAAGATAAAGGTTTTGGATTACATTGTCTTTAATATAAAATGGGCCTAAATGGAGCCAGGTGGGCTGTTTTTGAGACAGGAGCAGGACTGTCACCTGAATTTGTGAACATTACCAAAGAAACCAGATGCAATGGGGAAGCAATCAATTACAATGGAATCTACATATGCCTACATATGCTGGTCATCTACAGGCTTATTTTTTTTTTTT
>NW_012267219.1:11974404-11976429 GCF_000151885.1 Dipodomys ordii | reverse complement strand
GGGTTAACCAGCCAATCTTTAATGAAGGACCCACTCTTGGGACATTTTTCTCTTTTCTCATGGTTTCTCCTTAACATTATGTTTCATAATTTCCCAGATACCCAATGCTGCACTTTTTTTGTTTCTAATAAGCACTAATATTTTAATTACAATGGACTAATTGTAAAAAGCATTGCATTGTGATAATTGTATATATGTGTATATTATACCTTTATAATAAAAATTTGCCAAAACTGAAAAAAATGGCAAAAAACAGAAGTTAATTTTTTCATGTGTCTTTTACAAACCATGAGTAGAAAGAAGACTTATACTTGACTTAAAAAATTCCTTCGGCTATTTGCTATTGAAGAAAAAACTACAGATAAATTTTAATCAGTCTGATAATCATGAGGGTCTATATAATCAAGAACATGTTTATTTCTTTTAAAAAGTTTTTTAAAATATATTTTTATTGTAAAGATACTATACAGAGGGGTCACAGTTACATGAGTAAGGTAATGAGTACATTTCCTATCAAGCATTGCTACCCCACCCCATTGTTTTTCCCCTACCACCTCTTTCTTCCCCATCTCCCCAACTTCTCCCTCCCCCCACCAAATATGTAAAGTTTGTTTTCAGCATAGTGTCTTGTACATCTCATTGTTAAAATGGGTCAACCTATATCCCTATTTCAGCATTTTGTTATTTCCCTTCCCCTCTCCAAATTAGAAAAATATAGATATAAGATGCAGGGCACTGGAATCAAATACACTGAAAAATGGGTTATACTATGGGGGGAGAACATACAAGAGAAACAAAAAAAATCACATGGTACATTAAAAACAACAGCAACAAAGATAAAACTTCTTTTTTTTGGGGGGGGGAGGGATCCGGTCGTGGGGCCTGAACTCTGGGCCTGGGCACTGTCCCTCAGCTCTTCAGCTCAAGGCTAGTGCTCTACCACTTACGCTAGAGCACCACTTCCAGGTTTTTCTTTTTGCTTATGTGGTGCTCAGGAATTGAACCCAGGGCCTCATGCATGTAAGGCAAGTGCTCTACCACTGAGCCACCTTCCCAGCCCCCAGATAAAACCTCTTCTGTCCCTATCTTGGGATTCATTTCACTTAGCATCATCTTATGTACATAGCATTATCATATGTACATTATCACTTAGCATTATCATATGTACATAGTTTTTGACATTTTCTGCTTGTCCTAGATATATACTAGTTATTGCAGATAAGGAAACCATGGGATCTATATTTCTTTGGCTCTGGTTTACTTCACTTAATATAATTTTTTCCAAGTCTTTCCATTTCCTAACAAATGGGCAGTGCCATTCTTTCTGATGGAGGAATAGAATTCCATTATATATATGTGTGTGTATATATATATATCACATTTTCTTGATCCATTCATCTACTGAGGGGCATCTGGGTTAGTTACATATCTTAGCTATGGTAAATAATGCTTCAATAAACATAGTTGTGCTGGTAGCTTTAGTATGGTCTTGTTTGTGATCATTTGGGTAAATGCCCAAAATTGGGATTGCTGGGTCATAGGGGAGCTCTATGTGGAATCTTTTGAGGAACCTCCATACTACTTTCCAAAGTGGTTGAACAAGTTTACTCTCCCGCCAACAATGCATAGGGCTCCTTTTTGACCACATCCCCTCCAGCATCTTTTGTTATTAAATTTCTTGATTATAGCCATTCTAACTTGGGTGAGGTAAAATCTAAATGTTGTTGTGATTTGCATTTCTTTTATGGTTAGAGCATTTCTTCATGTGTCCATTGGCCATTCTTATTTCCTCTTCAGAGAAGTCTCCCTTTAAGTCTTTAGCCCATTTATTAATTGGGCCATTCTTTCTTTGAGGATTTGTTGTTGGGGGATTTAATTTTTTGAGTCTAAGTATATTTTTGACATGAGACCCTTGTCCATTGTATAGTTAGTGAAGATCTTCTCCCAATCCCAGGCTTTCTATTGATCTTGCTAGCTATATCCTTTGCCATGCAGAAGCTCTGCAGTTTCATGTAATCCCATTTA
>NW_012267219.1:11913427-11971045 GCF_000151885.1 Dipodomys ordii | reverse complement strand
CTGAGTAGCTAGGATTACAGGCGGGAGCCACCGTGCCTAGCGAAAATGTTTTTCTATTTGGAGCAAGATCTTATCCTGAACTGGAAGGGGCTGTTACTAATCTTTCTGTATCCCCTCTTTTTATTTTTATTTTTTGTCGGTCGTGGGGCTTGAACTCTGGGCCTGGGCGCTGTCCCTCAGCTCTTCAGCTCAAGGCGATCCCTCTACCACTTGAGCTACAGCGCCACTTCCTCTTTCTGAATCCCTCTGAGTATGAATATTCAGGTTTCTCTGGAGTCATAATCATATCTCTGATTGAACACTTGCCCAGACTTCACTGGGGACAATATGTGTTTTTCAATATTATAAGCCTTATTACTTCTCCAAAAATCTGACACATTTGAATCCCAAGTGTAGCTGGCTTAGATGATGAATATGCCTAGTCAAATTAGCTAATTTGAATAAATTAAAGCACTCCTAAGGGTTAGCATGTTGGCAATGCCACACTGTTTTTTTAATTGGATCATACCAAAGTGTAGCAGTAACTATGGTTATTTTCAGGAATGCATAAGCATTGAAATAGAACAGAGTAGGAAGAATTCCAACATGCTAAACTATTCTTAATTCGCAAACAGAAGGCCCCATCTAGTTATATGCTAAAGATTCTACTTAGCACACTCATGCTAGCAAAAGTCAGATTTAACATAAATCTGACTTTAAAAATCATTACTTTACTGCTGTACAGCTAATAAATCATAACGGATTAACAGGCAAAAAAAATCATTACTATTCTTTTGATATCTCTCAAGCCCAGCTCCGAGCGATGATTAAGATAAGATTTGTATAAACATCATAGAGATAAAAGAATTGGCCAAAAAGTGTCAATTGAACTCGAGCTGAGTAGAGCTTGGGCTGATATGTAACAGATTTGTTTGGAGTGGATTTATAAGTTCCTTTCCTATGAAGTGGTCAAAGTCGAGGGAAAGAAAAGGAGTGATTACTTTGATTTTGCCTATTTTGAGTCAGTGAAGCAAATTTATATCCCTAAAAAACAACAAAGCTTATTTTCACCTCGAATTACAGGCCTTCAGATAAAGACAACAAATAATATGTACATAGTTACATGAAGTTTTGAATATACTGAGTCCAGTTGTACTGTCTGAGATAGCAACAGATCTGTCACAGGTTGACAGGCATTGGGCTATATGCACCTATAACACACATATCCCCTGAATTGTGCAAGTTACTGGATTTTAAATAAAATCATTCTAACCATTTGTCTTCAAATCTGCTAAATCCTTACCTGTCAAGTGACAAGGCCATAGCCTTTTCCCTTAAATGAGGGCCATTACCTTTCATTCACACCCTTCTTAGCTCCTGTCATCCCTCTATCATGCATATGGTTTGCTATGTATTCTCATGGTTTGTACTTTCTTCCACAGATATTGTTGACTATCCATAATAATAATTAATAGATACCTGCTATTTACCAAACATTCTTCTATTGTCTGAGGCAATATCAGTAAAGATTCTAGTGGATCATTTTAGTGGCAGCATGCACAGAATGATATAGTTCTGATAAGTAATAATACATATAATAATACATACAAATTATATAATTAACCATACATATAAGTATATTGATCCTAGAAAGTGTTTAAATGTAAGATAACAACATCAGGTTGCGAAGGAGTGAGGGTGTGAATTTAGAGTGTCATGGTTATAATGATCCTCGTTATCAATATAATCCCTTAGGGAAGAATTAAATAAAGTTGAGGAATAATCCATGTGAACCAAAAAAAAGTACATTCTAGATGGGAAGCCAGAATGCCAAGAACTTAAAGAGAACATGCTGCTTATTGAAGGGACTGAAGTTCATCATATACACAGATGCACATACACATGTGCACACACACACACACACACACACACACACACACACACACACACACCATGTAGACATCATAATAAAATCCAACAAACACTGTTTGGAAAATCAGAAAGGAGAGGTTAGGGCATGATAAAAAAATGGAGAGGTGAAATTGCTCATAAACCATCACAATGAAGCCCCTCATTTTATTAATGTATGCTAATTTAAAAATGTTATAAGCTCCTTGTGTTAAACTCAAAAAAGGAAGAGAGAGAGAAAAAACTAGAGAGGACAGAGAAAGACACACCAGTGTTGTCGCCAATCAGATGGCTGTGGTCCTGTTCTGCAGAAAAAAATTGCATATATAGAAGTAGTAGCTCTCACTAGTATTCCAAGACTTGGGCCTTTGAGTGCCAGAGGCTTATGAGCTGGCCTGACAGGCTTATAGGCTCCATTTTAAGAACTAGGGAGGGGCTTATGGTTCTTGAGGGTAAAGACTTATGGATCAGGATGCAGGTTAATGGTCTATTGCTCTGGGATTTGATTGCCAGTGGCCTGCCTGGAATTTAGCAGTCTGTGTAATCCTGGGCTGGCAATAGCTGATAGTGGCCGGATTAACCACTGCAAGCTATTGTTATACAGTTTCCTAACCTTAGGGGTCAGGACCTATGGCTCCTAATTTAAGCTAGTGTCAGGGATCTTTATACCCTGTGTTAAAGCCGTGAGTTCAAATACAAAGAATATTTATGAGAGAGAGAGAGGCAGAGGGGGAGGGAGGGAGGGAGGGAGAGACAGAGACAGAGACAGAGAGAATGAATGTGAGGGAAAATGCTCAAGAAAAAATGTAGCCCAATTATGTAGGACCACGAAGTTTATATCATTTTGACATGCTTTGAACAAATATCTAAATTGAAACAGAGGTACAAATCATTTGACGTTCATCCATCACTAAATTTAACCTGCTTTTTGTCTTTCATGATACATGTGCCATGTTGCTTTACCAGTAGTTTGTGTCCCTAGGGACAGCTTTTCATCGTCTTTATGATTTCTTCTCCTGTGGTTAGGAAACCAAATGACACTCTGTTGTAGGAAAAGTTCTGAAGATTTCAAGGTCCATGAACGTGACAGATCAGGGAAGGAGTACCACTGAGAATGCATCTTTTCTTACTGTCACCACTGCAAACATCTGTCCTTTCATTCCTTGACTCCAGATGCAAATATTTCAAAAATCTCAATGAATACGACAAGCTAAACTGCATTCAGCCTAGTGGTAGATAAAGCAATGAACACAGAAGTATATACTTAGGGAAGGATAATAGTGAATTGGATTCTATGCATTTGATTAAGCTTACTAATGAGTAAATATTCTGCTATTTTGCAGAATATTGGCATTGCTCTTGCCATCTTCAAAACCCATCTCATTCAGAAAGCATTTAAATAGGGGTTTGAAGACCAGAACCAATGGGATATATTCTAGAACCTTCTCCAGTCAGAAACCAAGAAGATATTTTACCCCGCCCTGTGGAACTCTTTGCCCTACTGTTTTTCTATTACTGGACCTGCTGTGTAAAAATCTTTTCCATCTGACCTCTTCTCCCCGAGCAGGTACAATTATAATAAATGCTATGTACTTTAAAAAAATCAATGCTATCTCTAATTACTATTGTCTTTAAATGTTTCTTCTAATACATTTTTATTGACAGTTTATTGCAGCCTGAGGTTAAAGTCTAAACCCAACCTCTCCCATGCTCCATCTGTACTTGCTAAGCCTTTACTCTGTCACTTGCCCAACTGCAAATAATAAAGATTACAGGGACAGCTGGATAATTTTTAGTGGAAGAAGAGCTAAACTTTGATCAATGAAATATCTACAAAAGAAAAAAATGTATCAGGTTGTTCATTGAGGAAATAGAAAAGAAGTCATATTAAAATTAGTTCAACATTTTTATTACAAGAAGGTATTATTTTATCCTTAGTCATGAAAACTAAAAAACCTTTTCTCTCTGTTCTTTTAGACTTCTGAGTTGCTGAGTGTATACCATACATGTGAATTACTGGTTCTTGAAATGCAGGGAGCTTGAAAGAAGCAGAGCAAGTAACTGGGGCTTAGATCAGATGGACAGGTACTGAAGGGACATTATATTTAAGGGCAAGAAACTCTTTGATCTGTTGGCTTGTCTCATCTTGTACCCTTTCCCAAACTGCCCACTCCATTTTTTCCCCTTTTAGGCTATTCAAACTTGTCATTGCTAGGACAAACACAGCAGAGAATGACTTTGAATGAAGAAATCATAATATTCTGAGTTTGCAAACTAGTCACTTCCTCTAGACTTTAATTCCTAAATATAGAAATTAAATTTTTGCTTAATTAAATTTAAAATTTTTTACTTGAAAGTTGGTTTTCGATTAACCTTAAAATTGTCTCTAAATGATTTTTATTTTTCCTTATATAGGGATTTTAAGCATTAAAAAAAATGAAAGTATAAGAGTAAACTATTTGGGAAGGGACTAGTAGGTGGAGAAAGATAACAAAGAGTACTGGCTGTGGGTAAATATGTTCAAATACATTATATTCATACATGAAAATGTCATAATGAAATCCATTACTTTATGGAATTAGGATACACTAACAAAGAGTGAATTGAAAGATACATTTTAAAATTTGGTGAACTTTATTTTCAATTCTCCTAGGTTCAAATGCTCACTTGTATGTGTGTGTGTTTGTGTGAAAGAGACAGAGACAGAAAGAGACACACAGAGAGATTAACATTCTACCACATGAGCCACTTCCTCCATGTCCAGGGATTTTCTGATTAATTGGAAATAAAGAGTCTTGGACTTTTTGTTTGCCCAGCCTGTCTTTGAAACTTGATCATCAGATTGCAGTCTCCTGAGTAGTTAGGATTATAGGCATGGGCAGATTCTGATTATCCCTTTACATCTCTTCAATCCTATTGAGTTTAGAGCGTTCCTCCTGAACTATCCAACCTTAATGGGTGCTTTCACTGTGACTCACCAGTAATTTCTGTATTTATTGAGCACTAATAAAAATTTTATGTTTAAACAAAATACTTGGGCTAGGGTAGAAGAGTTACTCAAATGTAAAACAGTGCCTTTGTCCTTTCTTGTCTCAAAACGTTTTTTTGTTGTTGTTGTTGTTGTGTTGTTGGTTTGCTCTAATTGGGAAGGTAACTTAGGTAGAATTTGCTAAGAACTGTACATATTGAACTGATTAAAAATGAGACCAAAATCTAGAGAGGGAAGCTCATTTGACTTGCATGATCCAGAAGTTCTTCATAAGGAAGTTTGGAACTACAATTAAACATTCAAATATGTGGAGAGATCCAACAGGAAATGAGATATGTAAAAGTGTTGGGAGTGACTTCTTAGGTCCAATGTCCATTTCTCTGTGTTTTTACTTTACATTGGTAAATCCACTTAATTATTGTAGACAACTTTCATCTATTGAATTAGTGTAGATTTCTATTGATTGGTCAAAGGTCCCAGGATATTACTTTTCTTTTTTCTCCATTTTTTCTTTCTTTTTTATTTTTATTTTATTTTATTTTTTTTGCCGGTCTTGGGGCTTGAACTCTGGGCCTGGGCACTCTCCTTCAGCTCTTCAGCTCAAAGCAAGCCCTCTACCACTTGAGCCACAGAGCCACTTCCTGGTTTTTTTCTGGTTTATTGGAGATAAGAGTCTCACAGACTTTCCTGCCTGGGCTGGTTTTACTGCAATCCTCAGATCTCAGCCTCCTGAGTAGCTAGGATTACAGGCGTGAGCCACCAGCACCCGGTGAAATTAATTTTCTTTCATGCATGTTGACAAGCGCTAAGCTTTTATCTTAATGGATATAGTTGGTGATAATGGAACTGTAGTTTAATAATGCTTCCTCATATAACAATTGAAATATGTTTCTACCTTTAAAACACTCTCTCTTTTTTTGCTATAGAACATTTACAAAAAGAAAAATAACTATAATCTCACTAGTCAGAAATGAACAACAAAAATAAATTGGAAGGTTGGCCCTGTACAATTGCAATCAGAGTTTGTATTTCAGAGTTCCACAGATTGCCAGTTACAGACAATGAAAGTGAGAATCAGCCTCTGGAAGAGAGATAGGAGCCATAACTCACAACCTAATAGGGCCAGATAGTGTCATCTTTTCAAAACTAATTTTTCATTTATTAATATTTTAAAAGATGTATTTTTATATAGAATAATTTCAAATTTATTTTAAATAGATAAATAGTATTTCCTCTTTGAATGCACTACTATTTAAAATAAAGTCCCTACTCTCTTTTTCCCACTTTATAAATTAAAATGAATAAGTGGTAAACATCCATATATATACACACATACATTTATATATATATTTATGTATTTATATACCATATTGTAATTTTCTTCATTTTAAAATTCTTAGGTAAGATATGATGGCAAAGGTAGTCTAAATATTAAATTTATTTTATGTATGACTTATACTATCATAGATGATTTAGCCACAGTTTTCATTTTATAAACATGAAATCATACAGTGTTCATTGTTAGTGAGTTTTCTCCATATTCTGGCAAGTAATTGAACATTTTTTCATTCTACTAGCAATAGAACTCCACTACCAATAGAATTCCATCACAGAACTAAAGCACAGCTTACTATTTTTACCAGTGAAAAATGTTTAGATAGTTTCCAATTCAAACTATTACAATGTATACTGTTAAACATTAGAGTACCTGTATTTTTGCATCCATTAAGGTAGAAAACCATTAAGTTACACACTATGTACATATTTATTTTAAAGAAACTGCTACAACTGTTTATATTTACTTTCCCATCAGCAATCTGAAGATATGGCTTGTTCAACATCATTGTAGTGCTGTGTTGTCTGCCTTTTCTGTTTTATCCATACTGGTGAAAAAATACTTTATTTCACTACAATGGAAAAAATATTGTATTTCATTACAGTTTTAAATCATATTGTTTTACCACATGTGTGTATGGCAGTAATGGGGCTTGAACTCATGGTCTCACACTCTTCCTTAGCTTTTTTGTTCAAGAATAATTCTCTAGCACCTAAGCCACGCCTTCTCTTCTGATGTTTTTGCTGGCTAATTGGAGATCAGAGTCTCTTGGATTTGTCTACCTGTGCTGGCTTGAAACTATGATCTTTCTATTTCGGACTCTTGAATATCTAGGATTACAGACCTGAGCCCCAGCACTAAGCTAAAATCAGATTTTTTTTCTAGCTGCTAAAGTAAGCTCATTTTCACATTTATGGTTATCAATCATTTGGGCACTTGCTTTTGTGAAATATTCAAATCGGTTGTCCATTTGTTTACTGAGTTCTCTGTTTTTTTTTTCTTATTGATGGATAGGAAGTGATGCTCTGAAAGTTTCAGAGGCATGCACAAATATTTAATCCATTGAGCACTGGAGAAAGGAGACAATCCCTGGAATTCACATAGCATAAAAAAAATTGACTATATGAAGAGAATCAAGATGATTGACTTCAGACTTTACAGAGTATTTCTATTCTGACATAGAGTTTTAAATACAATGCTTTCTTTAAACTCCCTAAAGTCTCATAATACATGAAATAGTGTAAAAATATGTGGATGTTGATCCTGATATTTTATTTATAAGTAACACAGAAAAAAACAAATTGTGTGAATGCTACAGTCTGGCAAACCGGAAATAAAATAATAAGGAAACAATTTTAAATTCTCTAAAGAGGTGAAGGAAAAAATATTCTAAAATGTTCAAGTTTCAAAATGTATCTCTATTTAGATGGTGATGATACTTACAGGAATATATTGCAGATGTGCTGGCCTGTTTCCAGAACCTGCTTGGAGGTTTTGAATTAAAGAAAGACTGTTACACTATGTGCAAAAATGCCACTTCACTTCAGAGGCTGCCAGTAAATTGGTAACACCAACTTTCTAGTCTCTTTATGATGATTACTTAGAAAAGCATTTCCAGGTGCAAGGATCCACACATTTAAATTGCTTTTATGAAAAAAGTAAATAAAAGAAGAAAGAAACAACATCTAATCTATCAATGGGTTCTTCTAGATATTCTATAGACTAAATTAGTGTGTATTTCTAACATTAGATGTATTTCAGGGTCATAATGTCTCTCTTTTAAAAAAAAACGTGATTTTTTTCCTTTAACTTTTTTTTTTTTTTTTTTTTTTACCAACCCTGCATTAGATTCTGTGGCCACAAAGAATTGAAAGGTTAAGTGGGATGAATTGTATCAAGCCCAGTTGGGCATTCTTTCAAACTATCTTTACAGATTGTACAACTTTCATCAATTTGGCACTGGACAAAAATATTGTTGAAAGTTCTGTCAATTACTCCTTCCAAAAGAATATCATCTTCGAATACTGAAGACCAGTGTCTGAGGGAAAACGTTATGCAGACTTTGAAACATTTTAGAAAGCATATTTGGTGGAAATGAGACTAAAGAGTGCTTGTGTCTGGGCTCAATCTTGGTGAATCTGGCTCTACTCCAGTTTCTTTTTCTTTCTTGTGTAGAAGAGCAGTTTTTACAGATGGATGAGAAGTCCAAAAAAGAAAAAAAGATATTTTAACTTGATAATAAGAGGCAAATAGAAGGACATAAAAATGACTAATGAGGGACCAAAGGTTTTTCTTCTCAGTCAAGAATTTCCTGACAGAACTGTACAGGTTTCACCCATATCATCAATACCTTATTAATTTTATTTCTCTAAAGTCTTACTTATGTTTACATAGGAAGCTTTATAAACATACCCTCAAGCACAAAACTCAAGTCACCGTCAATACTACAGAAAGTGGGAGTCGCTCATCAGGAAATATTAGTTGGTTTGATTAGAACAGCTGTTCTTTATGGATTTCATCAAATCATGTGCCTGCACTGGCAAACATTGCTTTTCTTTCTCCCATAGACTTTTGACCTATGATGATCATTAATTTAAGATCAAGGCATATGACCCAGCGTCATTGTTCTGGGATTTATTATAGAAAGAAAATAAATCAAGAAATGAGGAGAAAGGTCAAAATTAACCAAAGAGATCAGTGAACACTGTTTGTGGTTTAACTTGGCTAAAACAACTAAAAGCGATATGAGTAAGTCAATTGTATGTTTTATGTACTTTTGTCAGATCAGAAGCAGCATCATTGTTACGTTCTATAAACAAAGACCCTCCCTTGCTTCTTCTGAGTGCTTTATAAAAGAAATGTTTTCCTGATATATTTTTCATAGCTTTTATAAAGTGATATTTTAAGTTATCTGATTGGTAGTCAGGAGTGGCTTCTAATTGTACACCATGCTTATCTAAGGCATAAATTCAAAATACTGAACTAGCTATGCTTGATCAAGGCCTTCTTCCGCAGGTCAAAAAAGAAAAGGAGGAATTGGAAATTATGAGGGAATTGTTTACTTGAAAGTTGCATTTTGAATCACGTCTCTCATCTGCTATGTTGACAGCTTGAAGATTTATTTGGATGATTTTTAAAGTAGGGTTAGGCATGGAATATCATAGACATGAGCTTTAAGTTCATCACACAATTACAGAAGCTAGAGTCAACTGTAATTCTCAAAAAATACTGACCTCACATATCTTTCTGCTTAGGAGATTTCAGACAATATTGCTTCTGAAGCATAGAGGTATTCTGCCAGTATTACTGTGTTTAAAACTGAACATCTGACACTTGTCACTATCTGGCTAGAAATACCTAGTTAGCTTCATTTCATCTTTGTGATTAATTCCAAACTCCTTAGCTTGACCTTCAAGATACTTCATAAGCTACATTTCTATTTTTATTTCTTATTATTTATTTTCTTTAAAAATATGTCACTTACAATAAAAAGTAAATAAAAGGTTGTCTTTAAAAAATAAAAAAATATGTCACTTAGATCTGATTTATCAGGCTAAAACTGGGCATTTATTAAAAATGAGACCCATCTCTCTAAATAACTCTAATATTCATTAAATTATGAAAAATCTCTGTGCCAGGTAGGGTGGACTAGTGTTCCACTCTTGAGTTTTATTTTTGAATTTTCACTCAGAATATACACTCCTGCCAAATCTTCTTTCTAAATTGACTTACTAGTTCAGGTTCAATTCAGATCCAGCCTTCTCCATGAAAAATCTCTGGGTGGTTTCCTTTGAGCTTTATTTTCTTTTAACCTGTAAAAGAGAACAATAATAAAACCAAAATAGAAAAAAAATAAAAATAAATAAAGCATGTGTTGCTGAGCACAGAGATGTCAATTTCCTGTCTGATGTGGGGTTGGTATCAAGGCTTGAATGATTTCAAACACATCCCTACTGTGTTGTCCAGAAACATGTGTCCTAAGTTAGTAAGTGAATGATGCTTCTTCCATACATTGTATTCCAGCTAGAATGTCTTAGATATTCAAGGTTAAAGAGAATGAGTAAAATCCTCAATTTTTCAAGATAGGAGCCAAATGAAGACTTTTGCATAACATTTTCCACAAAGCTAAGGTATTAAAAATACTAGTCTTTCAGAATTTTAAGGAACTTGTTTCCTTGATCATATTTTTAAGATCTCAGCACTGCCTAAGTTTAGATAGTTATGAATTAATGTAGATCTTGAATTTATGTAGACGTTTGTCACATCTGGTCTATGGTAGAGATGGTTAGGTAAAAATCAGGCGTCCCCCCCCCTAGATGCAAACATGTCTGTTTAGACTATCTAAACCAGAAGGAAGCTTAGGAAAGGTTTAGAATAAAACATCTTCCCAAATGGGTCTTTAATGATCAAGATCTCTTAACAGAAAGCAACTAGTGGTAATCAACAAGCATGCACATACTTAGCTGCTCAGGAGAAGCTGAGGATGCTTAGATTAGTTAGCAGTAGGTTTGTTCCAGCCGTGGAAAAATCCTTCATCTCATGTCAGGACATTTTATTTTCCTTCCCATGACTTTTGTGTTAATGAATATTTGGTCTGTACTGTTGTTTCTGCATCAATCCTTAGCTCACTCCCTTCTAAGACAAGAAAGACATTTCTGAAGAGCTTTCAAATTTCTTTCAACTGGTTTTTCAGCCCCACTTTCTCATTGCTTTTAACTTGAAAATACAAATAGGAAACAAATACACTCCTGATGAGGTAATTTACAAGTTAAAAAAAAACTCCATACAGTAAATATTCACCGAGGACAGGAAAGAGAGGAAATCAAGTGTTTACTTATTAACAAATTCAGTTTTAAAAACATGAGAAAAGGCTTCCTGAAACAGGCACATGTGGAAGGCACCTGTGTTCAACCTCTTGTGTTCCAAGAGTCATCTACATGGTCACTGAGTGTTAGAAAATATATATATATATATTTTTTGGGTCCGGTCGTGGGGCCTGAACTCTGGGCCTGGGCACTGTCCCTCAGCTCTTCACCTCAAGGCTAGTGCTCTACCACTTGAGCCACAGCGCCACTTCCGGCTTTTTTCTTTTTGCTTATGTGGTGCTGAGGAATCGAACTCAGGGCCTCATACATGCAAGGCAAGCACTCTACCACTGAGCCACCTTCCCAGCCCCAGAAAATATTTTTAATATATGTTTTTATTGTAAAGATACTGTACAGAGCGGTTACATTGTTACCTCCTCCTTTGTTTTTACCCTGCCATCCCTTCCCTCCCCTTCTCCCCCAATCCCCTCCCCTTAGCCCCCCCCCAAGTTGTAAAGTTCGTTTTCAACATAGTGTCTTGTATATCTCATTGTTACAATGGGTCAACCTTTATTCTTATTTCAGCATTTTGTTATTTCCCTTCCCTTCCCCAAATTAGAAAAATACATATACAAGATGCAGGACACCAGAATCAAATAGAGTAAAAACAGGAGTTATACTGTGGGGGAAGAACATACCAAAGAAACAAAAAAAATCACATAGTACATTATAAATACATTAAAAACAATAGCAAGAAAGAAAAAAACCACTTGTGTCCCTATCTTGGGGTTCATTTCGCTTAACATCATCTTATATGGACATATGTGCATAGCTTTTGACCTTTTCTGCTTGTCCTAGATATATACTAGTTATAGCAAATAAAGGAAACTATGGGACCTATGTTTCTTTGGACCTGGCTTACTTCACTAGAAAATATTCTTACCAAAGGAACTTTGCATTCACCTTGCTCGAGGCAACAAACTTTTTCAAACTTTGACAGGTCAAAGGACTCTAAAGACCATTCATGCTCAGAGGCATGACCAGATTCCAAGGGCTTTTCTGAGGGGAAAAGGAGAGAGTCAAGGAAATTGACAAGATTTAATTAAATATGGATGAGTTATTATGTGAGCAAATGAATACCTTGGGTATGTATAATCAATTCATTCACAACAATTATGATCTCGAGCTTCTGAAACCAGCATATTTGAATTCACTTAATAAAACAGAGCATTATCTGAGCCTCCCATTTTCCTATTATGAAATGGAGAGGGAGATAGCTAGGAGGCAGGTTGCCTTATTCACAGCTGTAATAATCTCTGCCTAGGAGAGTTCACATAGGCTAGGGACTATGATTTGATAGATGACTATTTTTATACAAGAGATGGAAGAAGGGACTGATGAAAATACAGAATTCAGTAAATGTTTGAAAGTCATTCACATAAAAGAGTAGTCTTCCTAAATTAATCACATAAAAGAGAATTCTTCCTAAAGAAACATAGGTCCCATGGTTTTCTTTATTTGCAATAATTAGTATATGTCTAGGACAAGCAGAAAAGTTCAAGAGCTATTGATCCCCTCCTTAGAAAAACAAAGAGTACCCCTGTCACCACATCACATACTCTTTTTTTGTTGTTTGACTTCTCTCTCCATTTTTTTTTTTTTTTTTGGCAACTGAGTAAGGATATGACTACGGTGCACAGATAAAATACTTTGAGGTTCCCTCAGGAGAGATTTGTACTAAAGACTGATAACAATTTTCAGTATTTCAGCAATTTATCACGTTTTCTCCCAGTTAGGAGCAAGATTATGATTTCTTTTAATGGGCAAAAGAGAAAAGAAATTGCTTTTACTTAGAGTTTATGCATATAGAAATAAAAGTCTTGCCATCACATGAAGTTGCTGAAGCCAAGTGAGAAGCAACCTGTCTGCATTAGATTCTGTTTTCCCTTTCTACCCTTCCCCAAGTAGTGGAAATGGAGGATGGATTGAAGGTGGAGGATACCATTGCACAGAGCATGTTTCTCTTACTTTGGAAGGTATCCTGATGAGACTATCTCTTGAATTGTATTAGTCCAGAAAAAAATATCTGAAAGAACTCTGGCATCTGGCATAGGAAAAAAAAAAACCACAATCCTAAACTGATGTTGTTAATAATAACCTTCTTGTCTTTGCTGAGTATTTTAAATTAACGGATTCTAATACTTATAGGACAGATTTTAGAAACTATTCCAAAAATGCTTTTCTTTTTTTTTTTTTTTTAGCCTCCAGTGCAGGTCAGGGAGACTGAAACTTTTGATTTAAACAGAGATCTTATTTAACACTACTCCATGTCCTTTTAAGACAAAATAATATATATGTATTATTTATTTTAGAACAAGTTGATGAAATAGTTGATTTATACTTAAGCTATGAGGAACTGTTACTTGTTTATGATACTATTTGGTTTTCTAATACTGATAACTTGTATTTCCTTCATCATGTTAGATGATAAATCACAGAGTGGTCTCTAGATTAAAATTTCCTGCTTTTAATCACTGGCCTACCCTCAACTGCTTTCAAAAAACTGGAAAAAATTTATCTTCTCTAGGCTTCCACTGCTCATCTCTAAAGCAAATATAAAACAGTAGCTAGTTCATAAGGCTATTGTTGGGATCAAATCAGATAATCCATAGAAGCCTTAGCAATAGTGACTGGCATATGAAGAGTATGTAATCAAGGGCAAGTGCTTGCTGACACAGCTCTTCCATATCTACTATTTCATTTGATTCACATCCAGTCATATAAGTGAGGATGAATAGGGTATTCTCTATTTTCATATGAAAGAAATAGCTGAGAAAGGAGTATACTCCCGCAACTCCATGTGCCTTGCCTACTAAGTGTCAGAACCCATATCTTCTAGTAAAGTATCCCCAAGATCTTCTGGCATTTTAGCATGGAAAATTACAGTCTCTTTGCACCTTGTAGACTTTGGCATATAACAACATTTCCAAAATATTTTGTAGCTCTTTGGTTACTGTGTTCTCTTCCCGAGACCCTGAGGAGCTATGTGCTACTTTCAACAGTTAGGAAACCATTGATAAGCACCAAGTGGAACACCTTCAGATCAAGGCCAGTGGTAGTCAGATAAGTTCATATCTTGGACCAAGGCCTTGATAGTGATCTATGCTTTGTGACATATTTCTGGAGTACATGCTCATGCTCATGGTACTGTTATCACTACAATATATTATTTACCGAGTTCCACCTCCATGGGGGGCGCTGTACAGAACATACCCTAGACAGGGTTTTCCTTCAAGGAAATGAAAATCAAATTCAGATGGCCAAGATTCATGAGATAACAATAAAATCTACTCGGGATGTGCAAACATGGATTAAAATGAGATCAGCTTCGCATGGGCTCAGTTGGAGGAAAGGTTTGACAAGAGAGGATGGAGAGAAAGTTGTTTGGCACTAAAGGAACTGGATAGTTCCAAGGATAAGGTGAGTTATGAAGGTTCACAACAAAAGGTGAGTGGTAGAGGAGAAAGTGCCAGGATCGCATCAGTCAACAGAAAGAGCCTGGTGGAGAGGATCCTGTCCAGACTCATGAATCTGTGGCTCTATCCTGGTGTTGGGTGCTGTTTGTCCTGGGACAGACTGAAAGAACACAGCCTGCCTTGTTAGGGGAAGTGCCTCCTTACAACAGCCTTGTCCAGGCTAGGAGAGGAAAGTGGTATCACATCTGTACTGGTTTTTAATCTCTGTTTGGTTTTGTTTGTTCAAGTTAATGAAAATGATGTGCTATTGTTAGTAGTGATGCCAGAAAAAGTTTCACCAGAGACTTCAAAAATGTTTTTGGGACGGTGCCCATTTCATGTGGTTTCACTTTCCTCTGTCTCCTCGCCTCCCCGCCCTTTCACTCTCCCTTCTCTTAAAGCTCTTTCTCTAGTACTGATGGATTAATATCATGTGATGGAAAGATATTTGGAGAGCACTCGGCTAAGCAGGAAAGCCATCCGCCTAAAGATAAGTGATTGGAAAAAGATATAAGGGTGGGATGGAATTTGTATCATTTATAGGAGAACTATGCAATAGGAGCACATAATTAATTGCTCCTCACATTCATAGCCAAGGATCTGAATTATGATGACTATACCTCCACCTGGGAATAATTAATAGTAATTTATAAACTCCTTCACCTTCCTCAGCCAGTCCTCTGGGTACCTTAGAATCTGTTTTTGTCCATCCAATTTTTCAAATTTATTAAGTACAAAGCACCAAGCTAAGGCACCAGAAAAGATACACACACAAGCAAACACACACACACACACACACACACACACACACACAAACCTACACAAACCACACAAAGCCATGCTTTTTACCCTGATATTATTTAAAACTTTGGGAAGAGAATAAAGCAAAAAGATTGTTTTCTGTTCTCAGAAAGATAACATCAAGGAGGTTTAGAGATTAACTAGTGTCATTCAGGATTCTTAGGATCAACTGACAGAATTTCAGTTCCAACAGATTTAAAATCTTAATGGGATTTTATTGGTTCATTCAACTATAAAGTAAAAGGTGTTACAAAAAGAAAATGGTAAGGCACTCAAAAGATCTAACACTAATTCTAACCCTAAGCTCATATCCTCATCTAAAACCTAACATCAAACCTAATTTAAACCTAAACCTAAACCTAACCCTTTCTTACCCAAAACCTAACCCCAAACATAACATAAACCCAAACCTATTACAGTAACATAAACCATGATGAGTCCTAGCCCTAGTTCCAATGCTAACTTTAACCATAACCTAATTCTAAATCAAACTTAACCTATGCAGAAACCAAACCCCAAACCGATCCTAATCTTAATCTTAACACAAACTCTAACACCAAATTCTAATCTTAACCCTAATCCCTGACCAGTAATTACCACCTTTGTAACCCTAAATTACCACCTTTGTAATCCATACACTAAACCTAGCCCCAAACTTAACACTAACCCCAAATCTAATGTCTAATTCTAAACCTAACTCTAACCCCGGACCAACACTAACCTTATACCTAATGTTAACATAATCTTAATCCTATTTTGAACCCTAAACCTAATCTTAACCCTAATCCTAACATCTAGTTCTAATCTTTAATCTTAAACTCTGATCAATACTAACCTATTTCTAATGCTAATCCTAACTCTGTTCCTGATTCTAAACCTAAACTTAACCCTTATCCTACCCTAAACGTAACCCAAAACCTAATTTAACATAACCCTAATCCTAATTATGATGGCCAATTCTAACACTAACTTAAACCCCTGATAAATCCTAACCTTGTTCCAAATGCTAACCCTAACACTAAATCTAAACTACACCTGAAACTAAACCTCACATCTATGCTAACCCTAAGCCTAATTCATACTTTAAGGCCTAATTCTAACTGTAACTTTTATGACTGCTCAATACTAAACCTCTTCATAATTCTAACCCTAGCCCAAAGCCTGACCCTAATTCTAAACCTAACCCTAATTCATACACTAAATCTAACCTCAAACCTAATGTCATCTATATCTCTAATGCCTATTCTAAACCTAGGCCTAACTCTCGATGAACCCCAAGCCTATTCCTAATTCTAACCCTGACCCTAATTATAATATTACCATTAACTTAACCCTAATCTACATCTGAGGTCTAACCCCAAACATAAACTAACCCTTTCCCAAGCACTAGCGCTAAAATATTATTTATCCTAACCTTAAGCATAATTAGGATTCAGGTTTCATGTTGGATAGGATTATCATTAGGGTTAGAATTAGAATTGGCATAGTGTAAGGGTTACCATTAGGAACATTGTTATGCTTGATCAGTGTTAGAATTTGACATTGTAGTTAGGATTAGTGTTAAAGTTAGGTTTGATTGGAGGCTAGGTTTAGGTTGTAGATTAGATTTAGATTTAGGTTTAGGGTTAAATTGAGGCTTACAGTTAGGTTAGCATTAAAAGGGGTTGGAGTTAAGGTTAAAATTAGATGTTAGGTTTGGGGTTGGTTTAAGTTAGGTTTAGGCTGAGGATTGGGGTTAGGGTTACATTTATGCCTATAATTAGGGTTAGGGTTACCTTTAGGAAAAGGGTTAGGTTGATCAGAGGTTAGGATTCGGTTTAGAATTAGGCATTCGATTTAGGGTTAGAGTAGACTTTAGGGATTGGTTTAGTGTATGGATTTCAGTCTTGGTTTAGGGTTATGGTGAGAGTTAGGCTTAGGGAGAATATTACAAAAAGGGTTAGAGTTGATGAACTGTAAGATTTTATCCCTGAAGTCCCTTAGTTCTTTGGCTTTTCTTGATTCCCTCTCCATGCTTTGAGTGTTTCATGAACTCTGTTGGAGCAGAAAATTGGTGATCCCTTGCTGAATCTTCCTTTCAAGGATCACTGTCATTATGTGACATCCAAACTTTTATGTACTTGGCTGCTTCTCTTTTCATTTTTTTTTTTTTTGGCGATGAAGGTAAACCTATATCCAGTCACCTTATTTTTGGTAAAAACTGATGTTTATGGTTAAATTTTGAGAGTTTTGTTGTATGTTTTGATATAAGTACTTCATCATGCATGTTATTTGCAAAAATTTTCTCCCAGACCACAAGCTCTCTTTTCATTAACAATATTTTTGTAGAGGAAAAAGATCCTAATTGTGATATTCCATTTAATGTCATGTCAAGATTTCTCTTCCAACTCTCAGTCAAGGAGGAAGCATTTCTCTTATGCATTTGCTACGTGTTAAGTTGTGCTGTTTTGTCTTCTGTTTTGTGAGCATGGAGGACATTTATTTTTTTATTAATGAATTTTGTGCAGTCTAGTGCCAATCAGCCATCCATGCTGGGCTATATTCCATAGGGAGTTTGACATACTTGTAATTATTCTGAGTCTCCACTGGATGTCAATACTGCTCAAGGGAAAACAGCTCAGACATTGCAGAGGCTGCATAAACCCATCCTTGCTAGGCAGGAAAAGCCATGAAGG
Source organism: Dipodomys ordii (assembly GCF_000151885.1). Lineage (NCBI taxonomy): Eukaryota > Metazoa > Chordata > Mammalia > Rodentia > Heteromyidae > Dipodomys > Dipodomys ordii. The sequence goes on along the minus strand of NW_012267219.1, from coordinate 11,953,037 downwards.
AGGTTAGGGAAAGTGAAATGTATAAACAGGTATATCTCTCTTTCCACCATGTTACTTATGTCAGACAAAATAGAGGTACATAGTGCTACACGTTCCAACACTGTATTGAATAATATTATATCTGGCACTATTGAACCCCAATGACAGAAGACTGAATTCTTTTTCCTACCCTAACTTAGACAAAAAAAAGCAAGCAAGCAAGCAAGCATGGTTTTGCTAGAAAACTTTGGTGAATTCTTAAATTAGGTTCACTGAGAGGTTCAATCATTACTTCATTTTTTTTGTTCACTTTTCCAACACAGACAAATTTCAGCAATGAGCAGGTGAAAAAGAAAATTACCTTGGGCCATTTTGATCAGTGCTATAGGGCATCACTGAATTCAACAAAATATAACAAGGCCCAAAGAGCAAAGTAACCTTTGATCACACTTCTGAGCAAGTTCCACTCCCAGAAAAAACTAATCTGTTTTGAGATCAAAGAAAGTGGGGAAAAGTTAGATTTATGTTTTTTTTTCCTTCACTCGTAATAATCCACCACAAAGTGGTCAAAAAGCTTTAACAATTCAATTTCTTTTTTGCTCCTATTAGTCCTGGAACTGCAGTCCTCTTCCTAATGCCTCCAAAGTAGCTAGGATCACAAGTGTATACCAAAACATCTGGCTTATTTATTGAGATAGAATCTCATTAGCATTTCAGGGGGCTCTGAGATATCTTTATCCTACCAATGTCTACCCTGAGTGGCTGGGATTGTACATATAGTTTATATAGCTTATATATCCCGTTAGCAGCAGGATATAAAGGCAAGCTTATGTTTAACATTGACTCAGAGTGAATGACTAACAATATTCAAGGTACTGAGTAAACCAATGAATTTTTGAGTGAACCATTAAAATGTTCTAACACTTGGATAAACATACTAGAATTCCAATTTAAGAGAAGATGGCATCATCTGACCAACAGGATTCACTCTTAAAATAAGGTGTTGTTTTCATAAATATTTTGTATATAAGTGTTGATGATAGCATCAAGCAGTTGGTTAGCTCTTTCTAAGAACTGTGGGTTTTCCTCTTTCTTGTCAGAGTTTAACATCCTTAGATAGATTTCTAACAAATTCAATATTGCAATATTGTAGGTGAGCTACCCTGCAAATAAGGTTCATTTATATGTCATGGTGCTTAGATTTGGCCCTTATTTGGCAAGTAGAGTTTAATTGTATTTGGTTATAATATTTCATGTAGTAACAAGATTCTATTTAAGCATGCCTAATTTTGACCTAGTTCTCACTGTACAATATGTCAGATTTTGACAATTATATGGGCGATGTCACTGCAGGCTCAAATATATTATCTTTTGTTCCCTGTCTGCTCAGTAATGTATGTAAGGATAACAAAACATTAATTAATTAAAAAGCAGATTTTTTTACTCATCAAATTTTTTTCATGTCAAATGCAAGACATAGTTAGTCTTCCTACAACTCACAAGCTGGATTTCTGCTATGGACAGCTGGTAAAAAAAAAAAAAAAGAGCCAGAAAATCATGAACATGTAAATCATATCCTATTATGACCCAAAGCTTTACTCCAGACATGATACTGGCTCAAGACTCAAAATATCAAATTGATTTTCCATAAGTTTAGAGCCATGAGTTTAATATCCTTTATTTTAATGCCAAGTTATATCACCAGTATTATTTTTGTGTGTTTTGAAATGAGATTGGATTATGGTCTCATCTATCAAATTTTCTACTAAGTTGTTTTCTGGCTTGTCTTTATTTAAAAAAAAATCTCAAACCTGGATAACTACTTAGAATCTTTTGGACAACCAATTAGCCACATGAAGGTGTGATACCAATTGTTCTGTAAAAAGGATTGACTATTAGATGCATTGTATTGAAATGCAAACAAAACAAAACAGTCTTAGAATCATGGCTCCAAATTAGTCAGTTTAAATCTGTGTCTCAGAGTACTTTTCCAATTTCAACTGAAATAACCCCATTTTGAATAGAGTAACTCCCATCGTCTATATTTTTCATTGGTTTGATGATGGAGAACTCTTGGATTATTCTGTTAATACTTTGTCGTTTTGTAATTAATAGCTTGTTCCTAGTGAAAAAAGAAACGAGAGACAACAAAAAATTGAATGAATACAAGAACAGACATAGTCTAAAGCAGTCTTTGCTGTTCAGTATTCATTTTGCATCAATTTGTTCAGTACTGGCATTTTAAGAGATCATTCACATGCACAAATTTAAGAATAGATTTGGCCATTAAAGTCCTGTAGGTAGAAGGTGGAAATACAAGTATTTCTGCTTTTAGTGTCAGCAGTCTTGCTAAACTGTGGCGTCTAGACTTTAAAATACATAGAAAAGCCAAGTCTCTGTCCTGTTGGGGTATAGTGAGAGACAAAGGTAAAATAGGTCATCCATGTCTAGTAGATGAATGAACCTGTGGGTAAGGTATTTTCATATGTGGTATTGAGGCTTTTCAAGTGTGGCAGAGTAAGTTTGGGAACAAATTGTGGAAATAAGAGCACAATAAAAGGGGCTGGGAAGGTGGCTCAGTGGTAGAAAGCTTGCCTTGCATGCCTGAGGCTCTGGGTTCGATTCCTCAGCACCACATAAGCAAAAAGAAAAAAGCCGGAAGTGGCGCTGTGGCTCACGTGGTAGAGCGCTAGCCTTGAGCTGAAGAGCTGAGGGACAGCTCCCAGGCCCAGAGTTCAGGCTCCACACCGGACCCCCCCCCACAAAAAAATAAAAAGAGCACAATAAAAGTGCCAACAGCAAAATCTACAATATCACCTAAGGAAAGAATGCAGGCCCACACTGTATTTTTCCCCAGTATTGGGGTTTGACTTCAGTGCCTTGTGCTTGCTAGTGTTCTACTAATAGAGCCATAACCTAGGCCCTTTCTTTGCTTTAATTATTTTATACCTAGGCTCTCCCATTTTTATCTAGGACCAGCCTCTGTTGGTGATCTATCTACTGCCTCTTGTGTAGATGACATTATAGACACATACACATCCAGTTTATTTGGTATAGATGGAATCTCACTAACTTTTGCCTATGCTAACCTCCTGCCCTGAAACAACTCTCCTGATCTGTGCCTCTGGGGTTTCTAGGAATATAATGGTGTCCTTAATGCTTATTTCTGAACTCCAGAAATCACCTCCCTACCAAAATGAAAGTCATTTTCCTAACTCAATTGAAGGTAAATTTTGACCAAACCTGATAATGACTATTTATATGGTTAATTTATTTTATGTAATATACATATTCACACATTTTGCTGCAGAAGCACTGTCATGTTTGACCTCAATCGTGCTTCAGTTTCTGGCAGGGAAAGAAAATAATATAGTGAGTGAGTTTTCTTTAACTCAAACTGGTGTTTTTATATTACTGAAGAAATGTTATCTGGCTAAATGAAATTTTACTGCGAAAGTCACATCTGCTATATCCATGTGATGAAGGAAAAATCATTTTTACCTCTGATTTTAAGACTATTTGGCCCAGATAGAAACTTAACAGATTAGGAATGAAGCTAAAATCAGTTAATGAATTAGGTAATTATAGATTAGTGAACTAACAAAACAAAATTAATTCATGAAGAGTTCTAGTTATGGAATATGGGAGGTGGAGTAGGGGTATTTAATGCTCTATGAAGTTTATCTATGCAATCACTCTGATTATAATTTCTAGGGTAGACTTGAAACTTGGCAACCTAGGAAAGTGGTCTTTGGAACTTGGTGTCTTAATATGGAAGAAGAAAGGGGTTTGTTGGCTAATACTTATTGTTTCCAGATTTGGGAAGGCCTAAAGAAAATATTAACCATGACTTGCTTCTCAGAGCCCTCCCTGCTTCCCACCCCTCCCTACTTCTATATCTCTCTTTCTTCCATCTTGTTGTATTTTTGTCTGTCATTCATCCATCATTCATCCATCTGTTCCTGTGTCTGCCTATCCTTCCTTCATCAATCCATGTAGTCATCTAGTTTACACTCTTTCCCTCCATCTATGTACCAGTCAGGTTTTCTATCTCCTTTATGTTCCATACTAGAAAAGCCTGAGGAAAGACAGGAAAGGAAAGAGATAGCCACCTACCATTCTCTGTCAAAATACCCTGTGGTTAAAATATAGAGACTTAAAATTCTAGTTTTATAATTCTAGCCCTATAAAAATAAAGCCATCGCAGAGCAGAGATGACATCTCTTAAATTTCTTATGGAGAACCACTTAAACTAGAGTCCATTTCATTTGGAATTTGGAGAAATGAGATGTAATTTGTAAAGCAATTTTAATTCCTTGTGAGATTTCAGTTGAGGAATACTATTCTATTAAAATGAAATTTTCTGTAGAATCTCCTGAGATATCCTGTGCTGTTTGTACTGAAATATCTTGTCAGTGAAGGTTCTGAAAGTTTTATAAACATTCTTATGTTGACATAAGAATAGTTTATTCAGAAAACAAATAATTAAAACTTGAAAGTCTCTTGAACACTTTTTTTCCCCAGGCTTTTGAATTGGATTGTGCAGTATTAAGGAAATCTTTTTGCCTTTGTGAGCTTATTGTCCACCAGAAGCTACAAGTGAATTTAAAAGCAGTTGCAGAATGGCAGTAGCACAGAATTAGCTTCTTAGCCAGCTAGTGGATTCCAGGTTCTCAGCTTCAAACAACCAAAAATAATGAGTTGAAACCTTGACGCTCTCTGTGCTCTGATGGAGGCATGTCCAATATAAACCTTGTCCTTTATTATCTCCTGGAGGAATCTTACGTGACTTATTAGCTTCTGTGGCTCCTGGTGGTCTCAGCGATCCTAGCCTAGGGATTCCCCATAGAAAAGCACACAGACTCTTCACTAACTGAATGAAGTGGTCTGCAGGGTTCACAGGGGAGGAGGGTCTACTCAGTTCTTAGCAAGGATGCATATAAGCCTAATATTAGATACTATTTTTCTTTTACTTTCAGAAGATATGTAGATAGTTTTAATACACTCTGAAAACTAATGGTAATATGTTATCTTTTTTTAAGGTGAGGAAGGGGTGGTTATCTGGACTGTTGGCATCTGGGCTGTGAACCATCTGCTGCAACTTCTGCCCTAAATGAGATCATTAATCCCAGGAAGGTACATCTAAGAGGTCACCTTTGTAACTGGCAATTCATTAGCCCACATTTGAAGACTCTGTGTATCGTTCTGGCTTATTAGAAATCATAGCAAAAATCTAGACACTTTTCAATACCACAGACAGCGTGTATATGAGATCTACAGTAGCATTCTGGTGATGGTCACTGTTGGTCATTACAAATCATCTGCACACTGTGTAAGAGGAAAGAAGTGGTCATGCATTAGTGTGGTTTTGTGCTCTCTAGCTAGAATTGCTACAGATTCTATCAGTCCCACAACATGTATTATGCTTTCTATGAGGAGGTCGTGAAACAGAATAAAACAGCGATCTCTTCCAAAGAAAATAAAATTAAACATGCACAATACAAACTATTCTTTACAGGAAATGAAAAGTATTTGGGTGAAGGCAAACATTCAGAATGCCACACACATTTGTTCTTTCCTTCAAAATAAAGTACTATTTAGGAAGATTTTCTTTTTACTCTTTTTTTTTTTTTTTTTGCTGGTCATGTGGCCTGAACTCAGGGCCTGGGTGCTGTCCCTCAGCTCTTCAGCTCAAGGCTAGCACTCTACCACGTGAGCCACAGTACCACTTCTGGCTTTTTCTGCTTATGTGGTACTGAGGAATCGAACCCAGAGCCACGTGCATGCAAGGCAAGCGCTCTACCACTGAGCTACCTTCCCAGCCCCTATTTAGGAAGATTTTCTATTGAAATTGGACAAGGCCATTTACTTAAGACCTGAACATAGTCATGTCAGTAGACAATGGCCATCAGCCATAGGCTCATCTGAATTTTGTGTCTAAGCTTTGTGAACTGCACTTACTTGACACAAAAAGCACATTTATGTGTGTATGTGTGTATGTATACACATTCATACAGATAGATGGTGGATAGATATGCATGTATATATATCACACATAATACAAAAGACCACTATGTTTGTTCTAACTATAAGAAATTAAAAACATAATTCTACGTATTACTGCCACACAAATCATACCATCTAGCAGGAAAGATAGAAACATATGCAATAAAATATATACAGTGTATTAAGAACTATGACAACAGCACTGGTCTATAAGATGTGCTGGTGTAGTATAACTCCTGTGGTCTGTATTCCAGCTAGAATCTATCACTCTATCATTCATTCCCATGGCCACCACCCTCATCCAAGATATTATGATGTTATCTCTCTTGGACTGTGGCAACAACCTTCTATCTGCTTCTTGTCTTTCTCTGGTGACACTGTCATCTTGTCTAATTCATAGCAACCAGAGCAATTAACAAAAGATAATAAAGTCCTGTGACTCTGGCCATCGCTAATCTCTCCAACCTCATCCCTTAGAACTGTAGCTTCTTGTCTGGACTTCAGTGATTTCCATAAGGAGCTGAGTACTTTCTTGCTTAGAATCCTGATGTTCATTTTCTCGGTAAGAAAACGTCCCTCTGATGTAAATGGCACCTCTTTTTTAAATTTATTTTATTGTAAAAGTGATGTTATACAAGAGGGGTTACAGTTACATACGTAAGGTAATGAGCACATTTCTTGTCGAAATTGTTACCCCCTCCCTCATTTTCTCCCACTTTCCCTCCCCCTTGATTCCTGCCACCCAATTTGTAGAGTTCATTTCCAACATAGTGTCTTGTGAGTATTGCTGTTGCGTTGGTTCATCCTTTGTCATTTCTCTCAACATTTTGTTATTCCCCTTCCTATCCCCAAATCAGATAAATGTATATACAAGACACAGGGTACCAAAATAAAAACAGTGACAACAGGGGATAAACTGGAGGTTGAAAAATGAAAGAAAAAAGAAATAACTTCACACAATCCATTAACTACTACAACAACAATGAAAAATCCCTCTTATTTCCATAACTTGGAGTTCATTTTGATTAGCACAATTTTATATGGTCATAAGTACATAGCTATTGAGTTATTGTAATCCTCTGCTAGGACTATCCTAGACATATACTAATTATTACAAATGAGGGAAACCATGGAGCTTATGTTTCCTTGAGTCTGGCTTACTTCACTTAATATGATTTTTTCCAAGTCTTTCCTTTTCCTTTCAAATGGGGTGATGTCATTCTTTCCAATGGAAGCAAAAATTCCACCACATTTTCTTGATACATTCATCTGAGAGGCATCTGAGTTGGTTCCATATCTTAGCTATGGTAAATAATGCTGCAATGAGCATAGCTGTGCTGATAGCTTTAGTGAGGCCTTGTTTGTGTTCATTTGGGTAAATGCCCAAGAGTGGGATTGCTGGATCATAGGGTAGTTCTATGTTAGTCTTTTGAGGAACCTCCATACTACTTTCCAGAGTGGTTGAATCAATTTACATTGCCACCAATAGTGTAGTAGCATTCTCTTTTGGCCACATCCCCACCAGCACCTACTATTACTTGTTTTCTTGATAATGGCAAATGATACCTCTTTAGAAAGATGGTGGCTGCCCCGAATTCTCTATTTTATGCCCCCTCTCTGCTTTGTTAATAATATTTTTGGGTCGGTCATTGGGCTTGAACTCTGGGCCTGCTTGCTGTCCCTGAGCTCTTCAGCTGAAGACAAGTGCTCTACCACTTGAGCCACAGCACCCCTTCTGATTCTCTGGTGGTTTTATTGGAGAAAAGAGCCTCACAGATTTTCCTGCCCAGGCTGGCTTTGAACTGCAGTCCTCAGATCTCAGCCTCTTGAGTAGCTAGGATTATAGGCATGAGCCACCGGTACCCAGCTATGTTGTTAATATTTTTTTGAACTTTGAGGCTATGACATGAACCAAACTTGTTTCATGGTAACTTTAGAAGGTCACCAGAATTCACTGAATCAAACCAACCTATGTCAAGTAATATTGTAAGAGCTTCTTAATATCTTAGATTATTTAATGACATGGAGAGAGATATCCAGTTACAGGTCTTAGCATTAAAGTCTGCAAGTCATTAGTAAAATATTCCAGCCACTTTGGCCCCAAGTAATAGTTTTGCTTCACAATTTCCTTGTCCTAGGACTTGGACAGAACCAAGCAAAACCCTTTCTAGCAGAATTTACTTTAGTGATGGTCTACAAATGATTTTCATAATTTTGTAACAAAGTATATGGAAGTTTTATAGCCAATGAAGTAATGCTCTTTTTTGGGTCAGTTTATTATTACTATTATTCATAAGTGATCTTGTAAAATTGTCTACCTCTCTCCTCTGCCCATAACTGTTGTCCTTTAAAAAAATTGTTATCGTAAAGGTGATATACTTAGAAGTGATAGTTATATAGGTCAGGTAATAGGTAAATTTCTTTTTGAACAATGTCCCCTCTTTCTTCATTTTCTCCCAGTTTTCATCTCCCAAACCCTCTCCCCCAAAATTGTATAGTTCATTTTAGTCCTCTGTAGTTCAGTATAGTTTTGGGTAATCATGTTTTTTTCTTCTTAATGCAGGCAGGAGATAATCAGTTTAATAGGTACGTTACTAGCCCCATGCAACTCCAGCTACTTCTTACCACATAAACTATTCCCCACTTCTGGTATCACTGATTTGCCTCAGCTTTGAAAAAACCATTTCCCTCCTGTCTCTTTTGCTTTTCAGTCCTATGTAGGAAATGATCCTCTTCCTTTATCTTTTCATGTTAGAATCTTAAACTTACTTTTTATTCCTCATCTGTTTTTGCATTCATTTCCAACGTGAACTCATCTAAGAGGACTTTAAGACTGTCTAGATTCTTGTGAAATTTAAATAAGTGTCCATCTGCAAGCTGAATTTTAAATCTTCTTAGTTTAAGACCTACATAAGGACCGCACTCAGCTATCTCAGTGATTTCTGAAATTGGCCATGCCCTACACTGAACATAGTTGCTGATGTCTCCCCAAGCTCCAAAGAGTCTCAGCCCTGATCCTTCCCTTTCCTGAGCACAAGGCACCACAATTCACCCATTGCTCACTCTAGCTTGCCTGTGTTTTAAGGTATTCTCTCTCTTACTCACTAGGTTATAATCATGACTGACTATATTCCAAACTTCTTGGACATCTTTATTATTACACGTCCTTCAAATCTCAGTTTAAATATTACTTCATTAAACAATTGTCTCTAACCCCCCCCCACATGCATGCATGCACGCACGCACATGTGAACACACACACAGAATAGGTCTCCTTGTATGAGGCATTCTAATATGCCAAGCTTGCTTCTTTTCAATAGCACTTTTAGCAGTTATAATGTAATAATTATTTTTTGTAATAATTATTTTTAAATAATTAATTATTTTTCAATTCATCCAATATGTGTCTCCCTCACGAGGCTACAAGTTCCATATGTGTGAAGCAGTTTGTTTGCTGCTCCATTGTATCACCTGAATTATAATTGGCAGATAGTAAATATTTATAAGTGCCCCTTCAATGGACACAGCTGTGTAGGGTCCTCAAACTTACCAAAAAAAAAGAGAATAGAAAAAATTTTCACTTTCCTACAAAATATCTTTGAAAATTTCCCACTCAGGTTATCTTCATAGAATTCTGTGTCATTGTCATGTCAGGTTGGCTGGGAAATAATGTTGTAAATGACCAATTAGAAAGAATTGAAGGTTTTTGATCAGGAGAATGGGCTGTGGTCAGCTATGAGGTTTAGAAAAGGAAGGTCAGGATCTGAATGGAAAACTGAATTGTGTGGGGAAAGGTCTGTGTCAAAAGAAATTATGAAACAACTAGGAGAGTAATTGTAAGGCAGAGGAAATAGAAGATGTTTTGGAGAGACACTTCAGAGAAGGACTTTCTTTCGACTGGCAAGTACATAATCGTAATTAAGAGTAAACAGGAATAGATGAGAGAATATCAAGAGACATGGTAGGACTCTTGTCTCCATCATTGATTGTGGTACGGTTAGTTGAGGCATGCATGCTCATACATGTCCAGATTTCTCCACTTACACTTTAAAAATTTGATTTGCCTGAGGCTATGTGTGTATGCACATATGTGTGTGTGTGTGTACGTGTACAATTCCTGACTCTAGTTTTCTCTATTATTAGAATTTCTTCCAAAACCCTGATCTGTTTGGCTAGTTTCCGATACTCCAATGAGTCATCCATTCTCTTGGAAAGTTACATCCTGTCCTTGAATTCAGCAATCACAATTCAGAACCTAGTGTGATTTGATGGTCCCCTGACCAATTTTCTCTTAGAGAAGCTGTTGTTTGAACACTTGCCATATCATACCCATTGCAATCCTATTTCTTTCTTCTTTTTTTTTTTTAATCTTTATGAGACTTACAACCGGGGAGCTTAGACGTGGAAACTTTAAAACTTGGGGAATTTCAGTAAGGTAATGAAATGAAGGCTAAAGATTTCTCTTTGTAGATTAAAGGATTTTAACTCACAATGAAGCTGTAGCCAGGAGAGTCAGAGCAAAACAAAAAGTCTCCCAGTCCTATTTCTTGATTCTACAAATTGCCTCTATCACTTTTGGCCTTTGCACATGTAACATTTTGGCTGCTCCTGCAGAGCCAGCAAACTGCCAATTATTTTTCTCCACTGAAGTTTTTGCTCATTCTCAGCTTTCTCCCTACTGGCCTGTGTTTCCAAAATTTTGGCTGGCATTTTTTTCTCCCCCATTTTTCATAGCTTTGGAACTTTCTAACTCAAGCAGGTAGATATATGAAGAATCAATATATGTAGGCAACCCTATCTCTTGCTCTGTAGAGCAACCCTACCTCTTTTGCTCTGTAGTTAACCTGAACTACAGTTAACCTTAAATTCAGTAATTCAGTCATTAACTAAATACTCTTTCAAAAGCAGTAAACTTTTTAAATACCTTCCAGTTTATATTGCTTTGCTGCTATAAGATTTTCTTGTACATATAAAAAGCCTAAAGTCATTGATTGGTTCTATATCTGATTGTCATCAGTTTCAAGAGTCAGCAAACTTCTCACTGATCAGGGTAGCAAAACCACTGGGGAGAGACTTGTAGCCCTTCATAGTGCTTCTGATTGGCCCCTAATGGAGGGAGAAAATATTGCTCTGAGTCTTTCCTGGAGGTGCTTTGTGCTTTCAAATGTCATTTCATGGCTTCAGAGAAGACTTTTCTACACATAAAGCAAATGGAGGCTTCCTTTAGAAATGTGATTGGCTCTACCCTATAAGTCAGTCTAAAAAGAACAGAAAATGATGACTCTACATATGAAACTATGTAAACATAGTTCATTTATTATACTTTATCCAAACAGTTTTGGGTTTGGAAGATCCATCAAGGTTTATAGCTAATGTGCAAGTATGCATGTATACGTGTATGGGTGTGTGTCGGGGGGGGGTGTTGATTAGACCCTGTTAGGTTGCAGAAAGTAAAAACTTATAAATTTCCTTTGGAAGAGCTAGACTCTAGAGGAAGAAAACAGTCTTTTATAGAAAGCTAGATTGAAATGCATATCAAAAGTACTCAGAGAACAAATTCAGTTGTTTCAAATATATCAAATATAAAAATATTCTTAAATTTTAAAATGCTAATAGTATTAGCTTCCCAATTTTTGTGTGGCTTATTAAAATTTCTGAGCAGTGATAAATAACTTCTAAAACCAATTTTTCTTTTCCATTTGTATTTTCCAACATCTGTAAATGTATTCCACTCCAACATCCATAGCTATACTTATGTGCCACATGTAAAGTTGATAGCTTTGAATGTGATGTTAAATATCTCTGATTGAATGTGATACTTCATCAATAAGGAAATATCTATCCATTGATACATTAGAGTATAAAATATAAGTATTATTAAAAAAAACTTTAGATTTGTATCCTATAAAATTAATGGAAAACTCATAATGTCAGACTGGACATCTTCACAGAAAACCTGTTTCTGGTAAATTAGAAACTACCACAATCGTGCTTTATGTGTGCTATTCATAATGGGACCCTTAAGTTCCAGTTTTATACTACCTGTCATCATTAGATTTTAGAAGTTTAATCTAATTGTTTTTAAAGAAAGAACTTGAAGTATAACAATGGTCTTTATATATTACACAATGATTCAACCTAGAATTCCTTTTAAAAGGACACAGTGTCTCTGTACCTCTACCCCCAGCTGTGCCAGGATTCCTTTGAGAGGACTATATTTGTAATTGTTCCTGTGTCATTCATGTCTCAGGGTTATTATTATAAATCAGAACAGAAAAGTCCAACCTTTGTCTGATGTTCCTTCATGCCTAGGGAAGTTTTTTACAAAGAACTTGGAATCCACATGGGTTTGGTGTTTATACAGCACACTTAACCCACACAGAAAAAGTGTTACTATTCACAGAAAAAATGCTGAAACCCCATCCCAAATCCAAATCCCAAGAGTTTCATGAATCTTGCATCCAATTTCTGAATAAATCCTCAACGTTCTATCTCAGAACCCATCCATTTCCCTGCCCCCACTCCAATACCAACTACCTAAATAAGGTCACTCCCACCTCTTATCTATGTGATTATCACGGCTTTCTATGGCTGGTTCCCTTGACCTTCATTCTGACTTCCAGGAAGTCTAAGGTCTGCATTTCCATGTGGCTACACATACTCCAGATGCTTCATTTTCCCACTATGCTAAGTCCAACCTCCTCATCATGATGTTCCATGTTTTTTAACTTCTCCATTTTCCATTTTCGTTGTATTCTTTCTTAGGCTACATCTGGTAGATCTTGCCCTTGACAGCTTGTGAAGCCAAGCCTGAATGAAATATAGCAATTTTAGGTTTGGATTCCATTTTGTCGGGGAAATGTGTCAGCAATTCCCCTTGATCCCCTTGGGCCCAAATTCCAGGAGCACCCCTCTATGGTAAATTCCAATAATTACATCTAATCAGCAGATAACAAGAAAAACCCAAAGTTCCAGATGTTCCTACAAGTTAAAGACTACTCAGTCTCAGCTCAGACCATCTGCTTTAGTCAATCATTTCAAAGAGCATCAACCCCATGAACCAGCCAATCCCCAGTACCTGGTCGGTTCTAGCCACTGGTTACGCTAATCATCTTTTAGAATTATTTTATGATTTTCCCATGGTGTGATATGATTTGCTAAGTGTTCCAATGAAGCATAGAAGTCCCTAAAAACCCTATAAAAACCCTGCTAGAGGAAGGGTCAGGGCTCTCAACTCTGACCCGCAGGATTGGTGATGGTTGTAAGTCCAGGTTGGAGGTTGTAATAAACGACTCTCATGTGCTTACATTGGAATTGGCTCCTTGGCGGTCTTTGGGGATCCTTATCTGAGCATAAGAAGCTCACCCTCAGCCTACTTCCATTGGTCTTCCTAAACATCTTGCCTGACAATTTAAAATTCCCATTATGCCATCTAGCTGGTATATACTGTGAAGGTCTCTGTCTCTCGAAAAAGTATTCACTTTTTCCTAGTCAAATAGTTATACAGGAATTTGGTCATAAGAAATAGAGAAGACAAATTTTTTGAGAGGTAGAATTCGGAGTCTATTGGAAAGCTAGTGGCTGCAGGTAGACTCATCACAAAGACCTGCAGCACCATGAATACACCTACCACTGTTAGGAAACTGAGCCATGAGAGCAAGAGAGGAAAGAAAGAACAGAAAAACAATGCCAACAAACCAGAGCAACTCCAATGGAGAGCTGAAGTGGGTGCCATCGTGACCAGAGGGAGAGCCAGGAGACCTGAGGCATGGTGTCCCCATGCCTGAGCTCATCGGGCCTAAAAAAGGTCAGGGTCAGGGGACAGGGTCACAGGAAACTCAAGTCTCATGAATTCAAAGCACAGGACAGATAGGTCCAGTAACCTATAGTCAAGTCCCCATTCCTGCCTCTAGGAATTCAGACACATCTATCACCCGAGGGTAGAACTTCTCTGCCTCTACCGGAAAGACAAGAGGACACCAGTTAGACTCCATTACCTATCATCCACCACGTGGCCAAGATGACACCAGGTAGATGCAGTATGCCAATTGCAAAATAAACATTGTTTAGTCCCTACTTTCCACCACTGTTACAAATTGTTTCCCTGTTTCATTGACTTCTGATCATTTCATTATCTTTCCTATACAGATACCCAGTGAATCCTTTCTTATTTTTTTTTAATTTTGGATATTTTCTTTCTTAGTTCTAAATGGTTGACACCACACTTGGGCACTCTGCTTTGACAAACAACTCATCCTGGCACTTCCTGCCCAGCTGATGTTTCTTTGAAGGCTCACATGTACTCCCACTTTGGTTTGACTGCCTCTATCTTAGTCCTCTGCCCTTTCCCCCAAATCAGGTGATCAGGCCAGGCCTGGCCACAATTGTTAGCCCCTACCCCATTTCCAAAACTACATGTTTCTCTAGCCTCCAGCTGCATCCGCAGAATGCTGTCTACCCAGGTCTGACCAGAGCTGCTGACCCACCCTGGCTCTGTTATCTATAGCTGAGGAGTATTTCCTGACTTCAGCAGAAATTCCCACCCTCAGCCTCCCTGTCCCACCCTGGCACTTTATAATTAACTCTCATGCACAAAGAAAGGCTGTTACTTTCTGTCCCATGAAAGCTAGCCTATCAGCCCCTACTACTGACAATAAACACCTTTTACAGTATGTGACTGTGGCTATGTGGTCTTCTAGATGGTTTCCTTCATACATTGGTTCAAAGAATTTGGCCAAGAAATACCATGAGCTGAATCTAGGTACCACCATCTTATCCTCACCACCATCTTGTATTTTAAGAGAAAGGATGGAGACTTTTCACACAATTCTGAAAACTCTGGAGTTGATATAGGTCATACTTTGAACTGAAGCTGTTTTATGGCATGTTTAGCTCCAGGAAGGTCTTGCTCTAGAGAATGCTTGCCTGCCCTTGACTGTTCTTGATTGCCCCCCCTCCCCCCAGATAACTGGCCCTTGATCCCCCCTGATTATTCTCCTAGGTAACCTTTAACTAGCTTGCTTTGCTTCTGTAAAACATGCTTTGCTCTTCATCATATCATGTGGCATCTGCCTTGATGTGCTTTTGGCCTTTACAAATTTTGTGCTGGCTACATTCAGCACTGCAAATTTTTGGATTCAGGAGTCAGTTTGCAATCACTGGCTTTCTAACAAAGACTTCTAATTCGACCTCTCAAAATGTGCTCATTCTCTATATCTTCTGACTGAATCCTGTATAGTAATATCTTATATTATTCTCTCAATATTATTTCCTCATCTTCTCTGATTTCTGTTCCATTGGAGTATTTTGCTCCCTTCAGGTGTGCCTTTGTAATCTTATATTTTTGGCCCCCTTGTGAGATAAGCACTCCCAGTAATTTAAAACATAAAAAAAATCTCATCAAGTTGTACATACTGTTACTTGGAAGACTGCATCATTTTTATTCTTGAAAATTGAAGAGCTCAGATAGCAACAAGTCTCACTTGCATATATATATATATATATATATCCATATAGATATCATATATATGTATACACACATATATATATCCATATAGATATCATATATATGTATACACAAACACACACACACACACACACACACACACATATATATATATATATATATATATATATCATGAGAATCTTATTCATTTGTGAAACAAACTTTGTGGGCAAGGACAAAACATGAGATTTCAGTTCTAAATATCCAATGAATGAGTATTCAGGAATCTGTCAGAGTCCCATAGAAGAAAGCTTTCTAGATGATCTTTAGACCAAAATTGTACTTTTAGGTTTTAGAAAAAGTAAGTTTTAACATTTTAAGTTTTAGAGGAAATTTATCCTGAAGAAATTTAGGAGAATGTTTAACACAAAAAAATTTAAAAGAATTTTTAGCGTGAAGAAATCTACTGTCTTGGGTAATAGGATCATTACAAGATAGAAAGTAAGGATTAGATAGGCTTACTATGTCTCTTCCCCTGGCACTCATACAGTCATCCAATATTTGCATGTCAACTCAAGAAAAAAATTATTGCCAGCATCCCAAAAACCAATAAGATTAAGTTGGTTTCATGTCATAGAATAAGAGCATAATGTACAGATTAAGTTTAGCTTTAAATCAATTAGGAATTTCTATTTCTTAAACTTTAGTTTGTGGTCTGGGTACCTTGACTGCTGCATTTACTCTAAAAAGTAGTTTATCTTATTAAATTGACTAATTTGTGCAAAAAATATGGCACAATATATGGCCTCTAGAAAGAACTCAATACCTTACCTTTCTGGAATAGGTTCAAATCCAGAGAGACTATGGCCTTAGATTTTGTCTTTTAGGACTGGTAAGCCTTTGTAGATGGAAATCTCAGGATTTCAGCATGTAGTCAAAGTGGCCATTAGATGTGAAAGCATAAACAAGTAAATGCAATTTATTTCCCTACAGGATGAATAAATTAAATCATATGATATTCTGAAGGACTAAAATATCCACATCATCTATGAAAATCAATGTTTGAAATTAGAAACATATGGGTACCAGAGCATATGGTAAGTTAGGTATACACACTAGTCTATTCATTCACAAATAGACTAAACAAAAATTTCTAAAATATATATTTAGAGCAAAGTGTTCAAATAATTTTAAAAGTGAGAAAAGCATCCTAGCCACAAGAAATACCCAAGATTATGTTTTTGGTTTTTGTTCCTGTTTTGAGGTATTTACAAAATGTTCATTTTTCTTGTTGTTTTTAGCCTGAATGGAATCATTTCTTTCTTTCTTTTTTTTCCCATCAGTCATGGGGCTTGAACTCAGGGCCTAGATGCTGTTCCTGAGCTCTTCAGCTCAAGGCGAGTGCTCTACCACTTGAGCCACAGCACCACTCTGATTTTCTAGTGGTTTATTTGAGATAAGAGTCTCACAGACTTTCCTGCCCGGGCTGGCTTTGGACCACGATCCTCAGACCTCAACCTCCTGAGTAGCTAGGATACAGGCGTGAGCCACCTGCTACCCGGCTGAATGGAATCATTTCTATATCAATGTTCAGGCCTTATCACTAGGAAAAGGATGTTGGAAGCAGAAGTTAAGAAGAAAGTTCATGTACTTGGTATCAACCATACATGTAAGAATCTGGATAGAAGAATGCAGTTATCTATAATTATGACAGAAATATACTACAAAGATATTGAAAAGAGATGAGAATTTTGGAGACAAGATTCACATCCTTCCCTGAACAAAGTTGTATGGCAATGAAAGCTAACTATTTTCTGAAAGCTTAGTAACATTATAGTTCAGACATAGGTTTAATACATTTAACAAAGATTTAAAACAGCAGTGATATGAACAATGCAAGAACTTATTTAGCACTCATGGGATTTTAAGAATAAGTACCCTAAAACAGACAAGATGACCACTCAATGTCATATATATATATATATATATATATATATATATATATATATATATATATATATATATACATCCTTTATCTGTGGTCATTACCATCTTTAGACAGGGAAAAGACTGGACCCTGCCATTGGTCTGATCTTGGGAGGCTCTTCTTTCACTTTCCAGATGTGCATATGCTCTACAGAGAAAGAAGTCTTCCAGATTAAGGACATGTATCCACTTGGAGTCTCTGTCCTCTTGCCTATAGCCTAGCCAGTGTTCTAGGGACTCTTAATCCAGAGCATATGGTTTGAATGGGCCCAACTCTTTGTCCAGGGCTTAAATTATCTCTCCCCAGAGTGGTTGTCATCCTCTAAATTCAAGGCAAGGTATGGCAAAGTGATGTATGTGGAAGTCCAAGCATATGAGCTAGGATAAACTCATGTCACAAAGTCCCTTGAAGTATACATGGAGCCACATTTTAACGGAGAAAACTATGGACCAAGAAGGAAAGCCAAATGGTTAGTTGTTCCTAACTCATCATATTCTAGAACATTATTCAAAAAATACAAAGGCTTTGCACTTGAACTTGCCACATAAGGTTATTTACAGTGTATTTGTTAAAATAAGATATGTTCTGTTTATTAAATTTTTGATGCATAGTTTTTTTTAAAAAATATTGTGCCTATAACCTTCTATTTGAACTCTAAATTTCATCCTCTGCAAACATTAGTGGAACCCAGTAGTGGCTCTGCAGGGTAGACTCATGGCCGAAGTGAGTTCTTCAGTAGCACCCATCACATCTGTATTTAAGACAGCAGGAAGAAAGAAAGAAAAGTACCTAGAGTTCTTCTTTTAAGGAGAAAAATCCAGGGGATAAATTACTGTGTTCATAATGTCATTGGCCTATGTGTTTGAATGTGTACTTTTTTACTTCCTATTCCGTATTTTCAGCTAAAATTTCTTTAGTAATGGAGGTGGGGGCGGGGAGGTGTATTGGAGAAAACTATTAGTAGTCTAATACATTCTGCTCCTTAAAATGAGCAGACCACAAACTCCAACTTATTTACAGGGTCTTGACATAGTGATGTATGGTCCCTTTCATTAAGTGAGATGTGGTTTTCTAAAGTCTAGGGTTATGACAATTTCAAAAAAAAACTATTTGTCTCTCCTTCCCATGTCCAAACTTATGAAACATGGTAGAGTAAGGATATAATATATGCAATTGAAAAAGTAAAAAGAACTGGAAATTCAAAAGGCATACCTGTTTGTTGTCGTTGTTAATTGTGTTTGGACCCAAGCTGTATCCTAGTTTGGCCCTGTTTCAGTTTTGGAAAAAGATATATGTATTTTTTAAATGCTACACGTTTCTACACTTCGAGGTTCGTTATCTATTTAGATTGCAGTTACTTATAAAGAGAAAGCTTCCCACATCTATGCTCATAAATGTCAAGCTCTAGCTTGAGTCCTCTATGCTAGTCTCTTGTAAAAGCCTCAAAGGATAGCCAATATGTATCAATGTTTTGAGTTTTCTTGAAAAGTTCCTAGAGATACAGGTCACATTTATATATGTTTTACTTATAAGTCATCCGAGGTAACAATTTTCATAAACATGCTTTCATAATAGTAACAGAGCCACCATTTTTCCAACTTCTAATATCCTTACCCCTTCTTCATACTGCCCCCTTTCTATTAAGCCCATGGCAATATACTAGATTCTGTTGTGGCAATTCTAGCATCCAATTCAAATTTAGTTAGGTTACAGACATGACTGTTGTTACAGAGTTAAAAATTAAAGGGGTAGTGATAACCAAGACACATTATTTATAAACTTATTTGTTGAATTGTAACTATTTGAAGGTAATAAAAATATTGTTGAAAAATGACAGTAGTTTAAATAAGATGATTTATGTCTCTCACACAAAAGTGAAGGTAGAAATGGTCCAAAGAAAGAAAAAGCTCTGTGGAAAATTTCCACTTTGTGGTCAAAAATTATATCTTCAGCTTTAGTATCATATCTGCTTTATAGCTACTGAGTAAGGGCACCTATGAGGAAGAAAGGATACTCCTTCCTCTTAAAAGCATAACTTAGAAATTAAATGTTTTGCTTTAACCATAACTTAATCACACGATAAAACCTCACAGCAAAGAAGGCAGGAAAATAGTCTTTAGCTGGGTGTCCATGGTCCCATTGTAGATTAGATGGAAAGAAATAGGAAAAATAACATTTCCAATCTTCTGTACAGACATTGGGTGACTCACAATCACTTGATACCATTTCTTCCCTAGGAACTCAGTGGCCAAGCCTGAACTTCAATGGTGTTCATGGTCCCCAAAGTATCAAAGTATTTTTAGAAAACTTCTATTTAACTTGGCAAAGATACTTGGCCTACTGGAAAGCTCAGTATGCATTTCTGGATCTTGAAGATTTTATAACATTCCCCTAGCCCACAAGCCTCGAAGGACAACAATGAACAGAATATTAGAAATGATAGGAGGCAAAAGAGGTTCCTAAATATTTACTTTTAATCTTCTTTTCTAGACTTGCTTTCTAGAAACATTTCCTTTCTTTCTCTTCCCCTCCCCCTCTCTCAACTGCTCTCTCTGTTTTTCTTTCTTCAATGGTCTTTCAATGGCTCCACACAGAAAACCTAAATGTGGACTCAACTCTTCTTGTCTGTAGTCAACATGACAGTAGTAATTTTTCGATAGGCACATCTCTTAGTTTTCTGCTACTGTAACTGAATACCGTAGACTGGAAAACATATAAAAAATAGGAGATTACTTACCAAGAATGTGATAGTGACAATGGTGACTTCTATCTTGCTGTATAATAATATGGGGGACCATGTCATGAGTAAGTAAACTAAGAAGCTTCTCTCCTTCTAAAGTCATGAATACCACCATGTAGCCTGTATGTCAATGGCCTCATCTACTCCTAGTTATTACCCAAAGATTCCAATTCCAAATATCATTAACTAGTAAATTTTAACCTTTTAACACACCAATTATAGAGGACATACTTAAACCATACCAGACTGTCCGAGCTACTGAAATAGCAGGAACTCTCCATGTATGCTGTTGTTCATTTTTCAATACACTCTCAATTTTACTCATCTTGAGATTTGAATGGTAGTGTTTCAACATTAGCTTATGAATTTCCTTATGAGTTAAACCAGGCCTGAAGGCTGACTCAATTTTAAACACAAAGCAGTGGTAGGTACATAATCTTTGAGTCTAGTTAAAGTGTAATTCAGGCTTATGTTTGATATGCATGTTGTAGTGATACTCTTATGTGTGGTTTCCTGTATTGCTGAAATGACAGGCATGTGCCAACATCCCCAGCCATTGTACTTTCTGGATAGCTGGGATGACAGGCCTATGTGACACCAAGATTCTGATTGAGATAGACTCTTATATGCTTTTTATTTTATGCCTAGGCTGGCCTTCATTTCCCAAGTAGCAAAAATTATAGGTTTGAGCCACCGCATCTAGCTGTGAGTTATCAGTAAAGCAGTGGTTCTCAGAGGCTAGTTGATCTACATAGGGGTATATAATGCAAGTAACAGAGAAACATAAGAGCTCATTTCAATTGCTTCTGAAGTCAATTTCATTAAAGTGTTGCACAGAAAAAATTGTTGCACAGAAACTTGAAAAAAGCACATGAGAAAATAATAAAAATGGACACATAATAACACTATTTATATCATTAACACGTTAAAACATTAAAAACATTATCTTAAAGGTTAGCCTAAGTGCAGGTATCTTTGGTCTTGTTTTTATAGAAAAGCATGCATCTAGACATACAAAATTCACTGGCAGTGGGAACTGTCAATCAAAACTGTGGAGTGTGTCTTTTTGATTTTTTTTCTTTTTGCCTCCTCTTTGTATTTTCAATTTCATCCAGATATGAGTGAGAGAATGAAAGAGGAGAAGGAAAATTTAAAATGAGAGTTCTGATATCCATCATTCTTTTATTCCCACTGCCAAGCTTCAAAAACAAATGATCTCTCATTCACTCGCTTTGACTGACATATGCAGAGAAACTGTAAGTCATCAGAATGATCAAATGCACTGGAGAGGTGCTGTAAAACATAAAAAGGCAGCTGCAGCAACTTGTCAGACCAGTGCCATTATAAAGGGGGTTGACATTTTTAGCTATAATTAGGAAAGTGATCACTTACAAAAAACACTTTAGACCCTTTGGATGAAAACTTCTCATTAGAGTATAAGGAGACATCTTAAAATATATTCCTCAATTAGCCTGGACAGAGTCATTGTTTTAGAACTGTGTTAGTTTTCTATTGAAATATAACAAATTACTGGGAATTTTGCAGCCTAAAACAATCAAAGCGCAAAGATTCTTCAGATCAGACATAGGCAAAGCATAGCTGGGCTCTGCCCCAGAATTCCCAACCTGCACTCAAAGTGTTGGTTGGATCTGCAAACTCAGCTGAGACTCAGGGTTCTTTTCCAAACGCTGTAATAACAATAACAATAATATATATATATATATATATATATATATATATATATATATATATATATATATATATATATATATATATAGTGACAATACTAGGCTTGAACACAGGGCCCTAGGCACTGTCCCTTAGCTTTTTTCACTCAAGGCTGTCCCTCCATTAAGACAATTCTTTAAAAGTCTATGGCTTTAGGGTAATTTTTTTAAAAAAAATTTTAGTTTTTTTGCTAAATATTTCAATATTTGAAATCATAACTTCATATGTAATAAGTAATTTGATAGAAAGTCCTATGTGCTTTATATTTCCTGTGGGAAACACAGGAAATTATGGAAGCATTGATATAAGAAGAGCACAGTACATGCAAGCCACTAAGAAATGGTGAGTCCTTGAAAATACACTTGAGTCTATCTGCATGCATCATGCATGATTTTTAATTGTGATTAATGGAGTAAGATTTATTTTCCTTTAAGTTCAGACATAGCCTTATTTTTTAAAAAACGATTTAGCTGTCTTAGACTAGGATGTAGGTTTCCTTCTCAATTTTGGATTCCTAGTAAATACACATATGCAATATGTTAAATGACAATGCAAAGGACTTTTTGTGAGACAGGGAAATTGTAGAAGTGGCCACCTCTCTATCAGAAGTGTCAATAGGGAAACTGGTTTTTATTAAAGGAAGAACCTTAGATAAGAAGTCAGATTCTTACCTCAAGTATAGATAATTTCTACGAGAAGATGGCAGGAAGTGCAAGTTTAGAGGAAAGTAAACTAAGAAAGGGCAAAAAAAAAAAACCCGAAGAATAAATTAACGAGCATGTTACCACTGGGAGTAAATAAGGCTCCCTTCCCCAGAGATTCTTTCAGAAACTGAAAAACACTTCAAAAATTTCACCACCTACTTGCACGCAATCGCTGCCACTACAACTGATTAAGAGCTGTCGCAGAATATTAAATTTCTTGAGAAAGAAGAGAAAGACAGCTGGAATGTTGGAGGTGGAGAGCTGCCAGATGACCTCAAAGATTCTCTGGAATGGGGAAGGAAGAGCATTTGCATCTCTCCAAGGCACCTCTGGCTTGGCAGGTCACTTTTGGCTCTGCTACTTTATTTCCCCACACTTCCTGAACATATATCAAGCAGACAGTATGGTAGGTTCAGATAACAGAGCCTGAAGAACTAAAAAACAATTATAACCACAAATTAAAATTAGTTATTAGCATCTTTGTTCTTAAAAGGTCTTTAGGGATCCCTTTTTTTTTTCTGCAGGAATTCTCAGACCACAGTTTTCCATCACGTAGTGTAGCTTTCTCTTTCTTTTCTCTAAAATCCATTTCTTAGCTGAGTCCCAATGCCAAGAATCACAAATGTCTAGTTTCATGTGCAGCATAGTTTGACTCCATTGTTTGCTGCCTCTTTCTAGCTGTTCCTAAGTCTTCACCTTCTATATACCCAAAGGGAGTTACTGAATTTAAAAAAAATATAGTTTCTTTTCCCTCTAAGAGTAACTTCAGGTCTTACTGTTTCAAGAAAAGAATTTTTTAAAAAATTATGCTGGTTCTAAGGCTTGAACTCTGGGCCTGGTCACTGTCTCTTAGCATTTTTACTCAAAGCTAATACTCTTTCCCTTTAGTCATAGCTGATTTCCAGCTTTCCTTTTGTGGTTAACTGGAGGTAAGAGTGTCACAGACTTTTCTGCCCAAGCTGGCTTCAAACTAGGATCTTCAAACCTTAGTCTACTAAATAGCTAGGATTACAGGCATGAGCCACCAGCACCTGGCTAAAAAATTTTAACTGTGTGCATGTAAAGCTATAGGAAAAAAAATTAAAAAATATAATGCATTCCCATAGCATTTTTTGTTAACTGTATTGATTTTAGTTTGGGTTGCCTTTGCAGAGTCTGTCTCCCTACATGTCATGTTTAAATGTCCCTCTCTTGCTCAAAGCCCTGTTCACTGATGTTTCTTAGACTTCTTTTATTTGCCAAAGGAATCACTATGAAATACTCAATGTTGGTTGTTTATGAGTTAACTGTTTTCTCCTCTTTCATGCTTTAGTGAAGGACTCAAGTTCTTATAGTAGGAAGGTTTTTCTTACTTGTAGTTCAAACTGAAAACAGCTCTTTTTCCACTGAGCAATTTAATCTTCCTTCCCCCATTTAGATAATACTAGGCCACTTGCTGCATTACACCATAAAAAAAAAAAAGAAAAACCTCTCCAAGCCACATAAGTGCTGAGCATTACTCTCTAATCACCCGGCTTACGTCATGTGCATTCCAGTGGCACCAGTTGACTTCCTTTTATGATTATCAGAGGGTACATGAGAAATACTCACACTGAGTTCAAGAGTGATTTGTATTTCAAGCTGCAAGTCCTCTATTCCGAGTTGAGATGAACAGTTAATTTTAGGAAGCCTTTAGGGAAATTAATATGTTATTAATTTGCTTTGGAGATTTTAACATTACTGTTATTTTTCCCTTAGCATAAGGGAGTTTGACTGGTGACAGTTGGTGCTAGAAATTATTGAAGTAAAAAACTAAGGCAAAATTCTCTTCAATTTCTATTCCCAGGCAATCTCGACTCCCAGGCAAAGATATACTCTTTACCTAATTATTCTGTCTTGTGAGAAGTGAGATCTTATGAAAATATGACATTAAGTAAGCCATAGACCCAGCTCTCCTTCTTAATAAGCTATTTCCTAATTGATCATAATGATTTCCCAAAAGATTTTTTTTGCAAATTTTCAATCTATACAAACAACCTCTAATTACCCATTAAGCTAGTTCATATGATACTAAAACACCATATATGTGTCTCCTAAGGGTTTCTAGGTGCATATATAAAGAAGTCTGTTAATCCTCAGGCATCATCCAAACAGTAATTGTCCTGTTACCCTTTCCAGAGACTTGGCATTTGTAGGCAGACTGGAAGGTCTAGCTCTAATCTACCTTGGTATCAACCTCATGGCTTCTCTCATAGTCAAACTGTTGAGCATAATTGCACTGATGCATTACTAGTAATTCTTATTTTAAAACATCAACTACAATGACTTCATACAAATGACAGCTTATTTTAGAAATGAAGAAAACAAGTTAACATAGAAAATATTGTACACAATCATAAAATATATACCCTACCTCCAGCTCTCTAAAAATGTCTAAATCAAGAAATGAGAACTTTAGAATGAGATTTCCTTAACCTACAAAACAAACAATAAGACTTATTTGTTTATTATGAAGTAATAGATTACAGTGCTCTTAATGATTGGTGGGGCAGGAGGAATTGAACAAGATCAAGAAACAAAAAAAATTAGAAGAAAGGAAGAGTGAATATTCTTTCTCTTTTCCTATTTTTCCCTCACTGCTATGCCCACCCACAGTGTTTGGGCATAGCTGAAATATCTTGGCCACTTATGCCAAGTTTATGGACTAAAATAAAAAAGATGATGCTATTAATTAATGTATTGTACAGTTTCCAATGCTTTCACATAATGGTTTCATTTAGAGAGAAGCATTGCACAGATGTTGCATGGATTGGCAATCATTAAAATTGCTAATTCAGATTAAGTTCGTTTAATATTTCAGGTTCTGTTACACTCATGTATTTTATTCTTCCCTCTTGTCCACAGAGATTTTATTACACAGATGGAGAAATGATGATTATTTTCTGATTATTAAAATTCTTTCTCAAATGAAATTATGGACAGTTTAAACTAGAAAGAATTTTGGAGAAATTTCATTCTAACCTTTTATTTTGCAACTCAAACACTAAGTTTCAGAGAGATTTTGAGAATTGCAAAGGATAAGATTTTGTTTTCCACTCTGGATCTCAGAGGGTTTAGTGTTGTTGTTGTTATTATTTTAACAAAGAGGGTTCCATTAACCATGTCAGTTTATGAGCACAATAGAACTATCTTTATCAATGTTGCACTTTCATCATCCCCCCCATTTCTTCCAATCCTCCTCCCCTCAATTTTCCTAGTTCTATTTTTACTGACACATTGACTATATTAGAAAATATATGTGCATTGACCTACCTATCTTTCTACCTCTCTCTTTCTCTTTCTCTCTCTCTCTACCTGCCTACCTACCTATCTATAGCTCTATCAGCACATATAAAGGATTTTTTTTATCTTGGAAGATTCAATACCATTTCAATGTCAAGTCATCCCAAACTGATCTATAGAATCAACATAGTCTGCAACAAAATTTCAACGAATTTTATTCATGAATAAGGGCAAAGTGGAAAAACAAGATTCATCTTATATCAAAACCAATTATAAGGCAGTGTGGGATTATTGCAGAGGTAGAATAAATGGCATGAAATAGAAGACCTAGAGTAGCACTACATATAAACAGGTGACAGCTTATAACCAAGGTAGCAAAAGTGGGAAAAAATGGCTTTAAAAATAAATAGAACTAAATCAACTGGCTGTGTGTGTAGAGAAGGAATTCTTGATCTGTATGTCACACTTGTAACTAGAGATACTAATCAGGTTGAAAAGGAACAAAATGATAAAATACACTTAGATTAAACAGAAAATACAAAAGCAGATCTTTCTGTAGATTGTATAATTATCTCTGTTAAAAGAAGAACCAATGGAGGTTACAAAAAGTTAATACAACTAATTAATTAAGAAATGGAATGGCATCACCAGATACAAGTTTGATACATGAGAAATATTTGAGTTTAAACAGTATAAAACTGAATTAAAAATAGTACTTCTATAATTTAAACAATCCAACAAAAATGTACCATCTCTGCATTCTAACAATTACAAAATATTGCTGAGAGAAATGTATGCACTAAATAAATGGATAGCAATACCATATTCTTTTTTTCCATATTCTTGTACCATATTCTTGTATCCAATATTATTAGGAATTCTACACTCTCAGGATTTCTGTGCTCCCCTGTATATTCAATGTAATCCCAAAGAAAATCTCAACAGAATTTGTTAAATGGTAAGCTAACTTAACTTGTTCAACCACTTTGGAAAACAGTATGGAGGTTCCTCAAAAGACTTCACATAGAACTCCCCTATGACCCAGCAATCCCACTTTTGGGCATTTACCCAAATGTTTACAAACAAGACCAAGCTACCAGCACAACTATGTTTATTGCAGCATTATTTACCATAGCTAAGATATGGAACCAACCCAGATGCCCCTCAGTAGATGAATGGATCAAGAAAATGTGGTATATATACACAATGGAATTCTATGCCTCCATCAGAAAGAATGACATTGCCCCATTTGTTAGAAAATGGAAAAACTTGGAAAAAATTATATTAAGTGAAATTATATTAAGTGAAGAAAAAAATCCAAAAGACAAAATTGAAGAACTTTCATCTGGCATCAAGATTTACTAAATTATAGTTATCAAAATGGGCTCCAGGGCACAAATGTATAGGTAAGTGGGTCAAAATAGGGAGTGGGAAATGGACTCACAAGCATATGATCAATTTATTTATTACAAAGTTGCCTGTAATGCAATGCAAGCAACGAATACATCTTTTAAAAATGGATCTGAATTAGAATTTCAAAGTGATTGTATTAAGCGAAAGGAACCAGACGACACAACGTCCTAGTTGATTTGATTCATTTATCATTGTAAAGATGAAACTATCTTGACAAAAACCAGACTGCTACAGCTGCTAGTATGTTACTAAGAGACACCAGAGAACTTGGGGGAGGGGCTTTAAAGCTTTATATCATGAGTGATGACGGTTCAACAACTGTGTACACTTGACAAAATACATACATTTGTCCATTTACACGTAGTCATTTTAATGCACTTTCAGTAAAACGAATGTAATTATTTTCAGCTTGTGAAATCAGTTTCTTTCTATGGAGATGGAAAATGTATGAGTAACACACTCAAGCTACCTCGGTAGGATGGTTTCAGAATTGGAAGCTTCTGGGTCTCCAATCAAAGCCTGTTTGCCCTCTATCAGTACTTATCTTGCTTGCTCAAAAAATGAAATCTTGGACTGGGAAGGTGGCTCAGTGTTAGAGTGCTTGCCTCGCATGGATAAGGCCCTGGGTTTGATTCCTCAGCACCACATAAGCAGAAAAACACCAGAAATGGCGCTGTAGTACAAGCAGTAGAGCACTAGCGTTGAGCTGAAAAGCTGAGGAACAGCGCCTGGACTCAGAGTTCAGCTCCCATGACTGACAAAAAAGAAAAAGAAAAAAGAAATCTTGAAATTATGTTCAGTTATTTCGGACAAAAATGCATACATAAAATTAATTGGAGAACAAGACAATTCTACATTTTGGTGACTTAATTATAGTTAACAAAGAAGAGGAATTTGTTCTACTTGAAATAGCTCACATTCCATTTCCCTGGTAACTGAGAATCATCTTCAGATTTCATACTGTGAATCTATAGCCCGAGAGAGGGGTCTTGAATATCTGGGTCTTAAAGCCCTGAAGTGAATCTTGCTTCATGTATTGTATTAGTACAAATCTCACAGAAAGATGTTTTAGTGCAACAATCTACTTTTCACACTCATTTTCACTGATGACTTGTGCTGATCTCACATTCTCTCTCTCTCATTCTCTCTCTCTCTCATACACACACACACACACACACACACACACACAGCTAGCATACTTAGGACTATGTTATTAAGATATCAGGTACCAGGAAGTATATGCTTACAGTTTCAGTAAATTTACACCAAATGGCACTTTTGCACATCTGAATGTGCCATAAACTGCCCATCAGTGTATAACGGAAACAGCTTTCTTAAATAAATCAGTTATGGAAAAAATCAATTGCATAAGTAAGGTAGTATAGATCTCATTTCTCAATGGGATGGAGGTGGGTAAACACATTTAAGAAAACTTGGGTGATGAAAAATCTTACAACTACCGTGGCTCAATTTATTTATTTATTTTAAACAATTTTTATTGTAAAAATACTGTACAGAAGGGTTATAGTTACATGAGCAAGGTAATGAGTACATTTCCTATCAAGCATTGTTGCCTCCTCCTTTGTTTTTCCCCTACCATCCCTTCCCTCCCATCTCCACGATTACACTCACCCCCCCATCTCCACCCTCACCCCTACCCCCGCCTAAATTGTAAAGTTCATTTTTCAACATAGTGTCTTGTACATCTCATTATTACAATGGATCAACCTGTATCCTTATTTAAACATTTTGTTTTTTCCCTTCCCCTCCCCAACTTAGACCGACATCAAATACAGTGAAAACAGGGGTTATACCATGGGGGAGGGACATACAAAGCAACAAAAAAATCACATTAGAAACAATAGCAAGGAAGAAAAATCCATTTGTGTCCCTATCTTGGGGTTCATTTCACTTGACATCATCTTATCTGGTCATATGTACATAGCTTTTGACCTTTTCTGCTTGTCCCAGACATATACTAGTTATTGCAAATAAGGGAAACCATGGGACCTATGTTTCTTTGGGCCTGGCTTACTTCACTACAATGGAATTCTATGCCTCCATCAAAAGAATGACATTGCCCCATTTGTTAGGAAATGGAAAGACCTGGCTCAGTTTAATAAATGATCAGTATAATTATTATTGCTTCAGAAAACCCACAATTTAACTCACAATGTGATCATGTGATTGGAAAATCAGTTCAGGCATAGATGAGTGAGTCAAAGTTCAACAAAATCACCATGAAATGGGCACTGGAAAGAGGTGGGTAGGGCTAAGGCAAGAGGGGTGGGTGAATGAAAAGGAGAAGTAGGGGGAGAATGTAGTCAAGAATTCAACGTATATCCTACAACATTTAGAAAATTGAGAGAAGGAGTAAGTAGAAGAGGGATGGGTGAGAATGTTGAAAAAGGTGACATTGATCAAAATGCATTGTACTCATAAACTGTTTTGTTAAATGCCAACTTCTTTGTGCTATACTGACTTAAAGATAATATAGTAAAGATAAATAAGTAAAGAAAACAGTGAATATGATCTGATGCAAACAGCCTAGGGAGTAGTTAGTCTTTCTACAGTCTGGCTCTATTCCATGTCCAACCCCCTTTCTTCATTCATATGAATTATGCTATTATGAAATTCATGTACTTCCATCTAGAACTTTCATCTCTGTAATTACATTTATAAAATTACGGTTTTGGTTTTCATTGTATTTTCCCCAAATACCATGTTGTACTAATTTGTGATCATTGTTTTGTTCCCTTTATATTTCTACCTAACCGTGACTTAAGACATTTATCATGGTAATATATAAAAATTTACCTCATTCTACATTTCTACTCCCTGAAGTAACAGACATCAGACTTGATTCCAGATTTTCATTCTATAAACAAGCCTAGGGTTTATACATTTCCAAGAGAGCCTGCCCAATTCTCCATCAAAATAACTGAGCCAATCCACACATGTATTTGTTATGCAAAGAGCAATTATGCCCTACACCCTGTTGACAGTTGACATTCTTAAACTTTTATATATAGCTTCTGTGAAATTAAAAATGGTAAATCATCTAAATTTGCACTTTTCTGACTGTTGGTAAAGTAGGACATGGATTTGCATTTATTGATCAGTTATATCCCTATTTGTGTATTCTCTGCTCATTTTTCTTCTGGCTTGTTTAGCTTTGGTTTGTTGACTTTGATGGATATATACATTTAAGACATATCACTCACATTCTACTAGCTACTGGTTATCTGATACACATTATAAATAAATATCAGCTCCCAAAGGAATGATCACTTTTTCCCTTTGCTTTTCACTTCAATTTAAACCATCTTTTTATTTTATATCATTTCTTTATTAGTGTCTTGATAATGAATACATTCCATAGATTCAAAATCATAAACATATTTTACCATATTCATTACTGATACTTTAATGTTTTTATTTAGGTTGTCAGTTCATCTCAAATTTTATCTCATTTAAGGATTTGAAGACTCAACTCTGGTACTCTTATTTCTTCAAAACATTGAGTCAGTTCATTTCTCCCCCAGGGTTTGAACTCAGCACCTCATACTTGCTTGGCTTGCTTACTTGCTGGCACACTTCCACTTTAGTGATAGCTTCAATTCAGCATTTTTCTGATTCCTTTGAAGACGAAATTCTGTAGACTTTTCTGACTGGGCTGGCCTCACACTGCAATCCCCTAGATCTCAGCCTCCTAAGTAGCGAGAATTACAATTACCTTGCACTGATGTTCTATTCAGCCATCTTATTGAACTCTTGTTCAAATAGCTCTGGATGAAGGCTTTAATCTGTTATGTTTCAGTCTCCATATTTGATTCTTTTTATTCTATACTACATACTTTATTATTTCCTCAAATATTTCTATCCAGAGGATTGAAGGGTTTTTTTTTGCTATTATATTAATACCCTGCTATACATAAGTATTGCTTTTACAGTCAGAAAGAAACCAACAAATATTGTACATAAAATAAAACTTGTTAAAGACTTCCCATTTTTTAAAGTACCACAAATTATATATATATATATATATATATATATATGTATATATGTATGTGTATATATATGGTGGAGAAAATAATTAGCATTTTAAAATTAATTCACTGTTTTCTACTTAATTTCTAAATAATCATTGTTATATTTTGTTTATTTTATCAACTTTCTTGTTGGTAATCCTAAATTACCCAGGACCTTGAGTTTGATAAACAAGTGCTGTCTCATTTGAGCCACATGCCTTCACCAATTTTCAAATAGAGTCTAACTCATTGCCTGGCTATCCTGACCAGTGATCCTCTTATTTATACCTCCCACGTAGCTGGAATGATAGGCATGAATCACTGTCCCCAGCTTTTTATGGTTAGGGATAAAATCTTGCTGTTTTTCCCAAACTTGCCTACAACTGCAGTCCTCAAAATTTCTGCCTCCTGCCTTCTGCTAGGATTACAGGCATGAATCTTGTATCTAACTTATTCTTTAAATTTTTATTATACTAAGCTAATTGTACAAAGGGGTTTCATTCATCCTATATGTATTATTCTTTCTTAATCTCCCTCCCTTCTTGTTGTCTCTTCCTTATTAACAGAATCAGTGACTTTCATTGTACTATTTCCACATCCAGCTTATTTTATCAATCCTTCTAGAAAAATATTAAATCTTAATATTTGTTTTGAAGGTCTACTTTCAACTATTTCATACTGTTTCCTATTAGCTACATTTGCTTTTTTTTGAACACTGTTGGCTTCAAGCTCCATATGGATTCTAAAACCAATCATAATACTCCTCCTTCCTGAGATTTAACTAGTCAAGCTAAGTTTTTCTGAAATCCATCAGCAACTTTAGAGAAACATTACATTTGCTGGAAGTTCTTTCTTATTTATTTGCTTTTGCATTACTCGACCTAATTGCTCCCTTGTGTGTTTCACTTCAACCATTAAGTTTGGTGATTTACTTCAGCAAATTGTTTATAGAGTTATCAGTTTCTTTCCCCCAAATTTCGACATTTAGTCTGGTTTATTTTCTTGTCATTGTGTGTGTGTGTGTGTGTGTGACTGTTCATAATATACATAAAAGTATATACACATGTAGATTTAATATTACTGTATATCAGTATTTAGCTGATGGGCTTTGGTGATTTCTCAGAGAGTATCTGCAATAATTTTCCTCTTACATTGTCATCAAACATATTGATACATATTTTTACTAGAAAGCTAATATTTTATCTTCAATTAAAAGTATATTGTCATAATATTACAATGCTCTGATAATTAATGCCTGTGTTCATTTCAGCAGAAAAAAATCTTTGCTGAAAACACATTACTTTTTCATACTGGTGACATGCTTCCCTGTAGGTTAAGTAACTTCATAGCTGCTTCTAGAACAATCAGCTCCACAAATATGTTTTATCTGTATTAAATGTTGTACAGTATGGTATAATTTTTGCTATTGCTGAAGGAAAAGGAAATAAGATGAAAAACCATTCAGCAGAAATAATTATTGGTAATTCTTCTTTATGCTTCTTCTTTAAAAAAATAATTGTACCTGTTTTATCCTTGGTTTTAAAATCCAGGCAGTGTTGGACTGTTAACTGACCCTAAAGGCGTTGGATTTATGAAGTCTAATATTGGTTATCTGTCATTTGAAAAGCTGCCTTCACATAGAATGATACTTGGGCCAAAATGCTGAAATAAGAATACAGGCTGACTCATTGTAACAACAAGATGTACAAGACATTATGTTGAAAACAAGCTTTACAACTTTGCAGGATGGTGGGGGAGGAAGGAGGAGTTGGAGTTGGGGAGGTGGGGAGGAAAGGGATGGTAGAGGAAAAAAAGAAAGGTGGGTGGGTAACAATGCTTGATAAGAAATGGACTCATTACCTTGCTCATGTAATGGTAACCCTTCTGAACAGTATTTTTACAATAAAAAAGTATATTAAGAAAAAAAGAAATGCAAAAAAATGATACTTGGGCTTATCAAGCTCAGGCAGGCTGGATGAAGTGTCAGTTCTCAAAATATTAATCTAGAAAATAAAAATTGAAATTGTATTAGTAGCAATTATGAGCCATTGTACTTTATTTCCCTTAACAATACCTATTTAATATGTCTCCTAATCTGTTTTATCAATTCAGTGAATTCACCACACAGCAATCACAAACTAAATAGATTAATAACATTAGAGAAAACTGTACTTTAAATGTTTGAGGATCATTTCAAATCACCTTCTCCTACTTCACACATTATTAACTTCATCCGCAAAATTAACAATCATTGAAGAGGGACATTTCTTTAGTTTTTTTTTCAATGGTTAATTTTCTAATTAGAAATGGATTCATTGATTACAGCAATCTACAGACTTGGCTTGTTTATTTTTCAGCCTTTGAGCATAGAGAAATTAAGAAACCTAAGTTAACTTTCTAGCTTTATTGCTTTTGGTTACTTGCTTTTAGTTGACTTTAAAATCACTAACTTTGAGAAGGAGGGAAAAGCGAAGGAAGAGGTGACATTGTCCAAAAGTAATTGCACTTATTACTTGATTTATGAAATATTAGCCTTTCTGTACAACACCTTCATAATAACAATAAAATTCTATTAAAAAGATTACTAACTTTGGAGGTCACACTACTGAACAATACGTTATTAGTCGTTTACTGACTTGGCTGTAATGGAGATAATCCATTGCCTAGACAACTTTTCAGAGACTTAAAGGCTGATTTTGTTGAAAACACTGACTCTTCATTTAGGTCTATGCAGCTGCCCATTAGGTAACTAAAATTGAGGGCAAAAGCTTGGCATCTGTGTCAGCACAGGGCATCTATTTCCTTTACTGCTTTAACCATTTCATTACTGATTCATCTCAGTTCTTCACAGACATACTAATCTATCTGTAGCTAGCAGCACAAGATGGATGTATCAAAATATCCCCCATTTATTTTCTCCTCCTTCTAACTGCTAACACCAAGATGAAGATAACTGAGATATTTCCTCCAGTTATACCCCACCTCCTAAATTATCACCACCTCCCCAAATAGCACAACCAAGTGAGGAATCACACAGCTTATCTATGAGCCTCTGAACATTTTTGCAGGAGAGTTGTAGCTCTCATCAGATAAAGCTAGAGAAAAGGGCTGGTACCAGAATTAAGTAAGTTTTCCCAATATTTTAAGACAAATGGGGAAAAACAATGATGGTAATATTTTATTCAATTTAGAAACCTGATTGAATTAACTATGAAATATGAGTAGAAATACAATAGCTAACATTATAAAATGGAAAAGCAAATAACTGAATATTTGAATATAACTTGGAAGTGAGATATAATCTGGTTTATCTCAAACTTTACTACACCTATGTGCAGCCTTTTCTTAATATTCTTATTTAGTATATAATGGCTTATCTTGATTGTCAGTGTAGATTGAGAGATAACTAGGAAATTGGCAAAACACAACTTTGAGTATGTCTGTGAGGACATTTCCAGAGATAGTTATATCATGAGGACTGATGAACTAAAAAGTGAATAGGCAGGCTGTTGGGAGGTGGTACAACTATGCAAGGTACCACCCAGTTTGAGGATGTAAGCATTCCAGTGAAGGATGTATCCTTCACTGTCCCTTCCAGTCTAGCTCCTCTTTCTTTACCTCATGCCTATCCTATCTCTTCTTTGCTTCCTGGCTACCATGAGGTAAACATCTCTCCTCACCATGCTCTTCCTCCAGGATGCTGCTGCCTTGCTGTGTTCCTAAAAACAACAGAGCCAGCTAACCATAGACTGAAGCCTTTGAAACTATAAGCCAAAATAAGTTTCTCTCAAGCCTTTATCGCTATAAAAAAAAAGCTGACAAATGCATTATGTCTGAGGTAAAGCCGAAGAATATTAATTTTTAATAAGCACTTAAATGTTTTTGAGACAGCTGAATCATGAGCGACAGTTTGAAATATACTGCCTCAGAACCTCTCACTGTGTATAAAGAAGGCATGAACTATCTCTTACCATTGCAGAAGAAGGCATTTACTTCCTTTTCTTGTTCATCTTGAATATGTCCTTCTCTGAAGGGGAGACTACAGACCCATGTGGTGTTCCATCACTTCTTCAGCTTGTATAATAGTGCCTTACTCCACAGAGGTGTTAATGCATGAGTTACTAACACAAGCTCTCTCAAGGTATACTGTACCTATCAAGGAAATCTGAAAATTGTTTAGCACTGGACTAAAATATAGTTTTGTTTATATAGAAAGGTGTTGACACATGAATGGCTCTACAGTTTCACTTCAAGGGTGCTATATATTGTATCTTGAGAGTTCCCAAAGTCCCATATGTAAAAGGCTTGATCCCTAGATTGGTGTTATTAAGAGGTAATAGAAACATTTAAGAGATAAGTCTCAGTGGTCATTGGAAGAGCATTCCTAAAGGGCACAGAGAGACTCTATCTCCTCTGTTTCCTCCCTGTCTCCTCTCTGATTCCCTGGCCGGATAGTGAGTGTCTTTTTTCTGCCATGTGTTTCTGCCATGATGTACTACCAGATCCAAAAGCAACAGGACTAACTGATCATAGACCAAAATCTCCAAAATTATGAGCCAACACAAACCTTTTCATTGTATAAATGTATTACTTCAGGTATTTATCCTAGTAACGGAAAGCTGACTAACACATAATGCAAGTCAAACATCAATAGCCTCACTGTTTAAGGATTTACAACTCTGAGTAAAAGAAAGCATTCTCATTCTTTCACAAGTTCTAACATACATCAAAACTTAAAGATCAGCTACTGGATTACTTGTATTTATTGATCAATATTCATATTTACAGATAACTAAAGATTTACAGTTCTTTAACATCTCCGACAATGCTATTATTAACCAAATGGCATATTAGGGTATATGGCTTTACATTAAGAAAATGTGCACTTAACTCCTTTTTGTGTTTATTTTCTGGTATTTCTGAGTTGGTTATACCCCAATGTCTTCCCTTGCATGGCCTACCTTACAAGGTAATTGTAAAGATCAATTATTTAGTTTTGTCTAGCTAGGAAGATATTTCAAATGCACATTTTATTAAGTATTTATAACTCCATATAACATACAATAATGAGAATTTGTTTTTATAGTGCCTTATAACTTATAAAAATGCTTGTATAGAATGATCCTGTAATTCTCACCCAAGCGGAAACCTATTACTGTTTTCATTCTCTACATTAAGGAACTGATGTTCAGATGTACTGATAAGTTTGACAAAGTCCAAGTTAAATAGCCAGAAGAAAAAGAGACTGGAATGAACCCCAAATATTTTAATTCATGTGTAAAAGTTCTTCCTAGTAAACAGTACTAATTTTATTTGAAATAAATACATATATGCTAATTCATAGTTTTTAACCAAACAACTAATATGTTGAATGTCACATTTGTATAAGTTGTATAACATTGAAGTACTTTTGCAAACAAAATACGATTTTTATCTCATAATATTCATAAAATAAATATATGCTCTTTTTTGTTACTTTTGCAAATGCAACACTTTAAACTTAATTAAAAAGGACACAATTTTGACAATATTTGATTGATATAATCACCATGTTTCATTTGTATGCTTTGCATGTACATGCTTTGTATATGTAAGAGTTGTTCTTTTTACCATGGCAATATTTAAATGAATCTGGATCTCATTTGCCTGGATCCCATATTTATTGCCATCTTTACATTGGTTTCATCTGCAGTATTTCTCAGTGACAGCTCAAAGCAAAAAATGCTCTTCAGAATTTAACATATACTTATATAGACTAAAAGTCTTTATACTACATAGTCTTGGAATCTCCACGATTGATTTAGGCAGAACGTTAGTAGTGATCAAATGCTGCATGGATGTTATTGAATGAATATGCTATGTTAAGACTGTGACCAATTAAATAGACTAAAATAGCAAACTTAAGGTAAAAAAAAATGAGTCAATCAAAGGATTTGGGTCTACTCTCCATTTAATTTACTGTTTGTTGTGGTGTCGTATAAACACAGTGTTCGTTTATTCCTTTGTGCTGATGGGGTTGACATGAGTAAAACTTAATTTAACATTTAAGAAAGGCTAGAAGTTTCTTTGACAGATATTGGAAGTGTTTCAGCTCTCTGTCTCTTTCTGGGCTGTTGTGTCAGGGCTCCATTGTGGTTTTGACTCACTGACAATTGGAAGAAATTTGAGAAGAAATCCTGCAGGCTGTCATTTCTTCCCCATTAAAGCTAATCTCCTGGCAATTTCATTTTGGCTTCAACTAAGTGAGACTATAAATGAGTATCATTTATTCTTAGCCCATCTTACACTGTTGCTGTTATGATTGTTAGAAAAAGTATGGGTGTCTAGTTCTGTGCTTTTTGAACAGAAATGTTTTCTGGTTCTTTTTTAGGTGATAAGAAAACATAGGAGGCTTCATAGTGAATTGAATTCTAATAAAAATATCTGATTCAAAATGTTCTGCTATTGTAAAGATACTTTTTTCCTTGCTCCTTACAATATTTTTTGTAATATGCTTTATTGCCCAGAACTAAGTTTGATCTTTCAAAATGTAGGACCATAAATGCAACCCACACACTCCTTAAATAATGTCTTACATGCAATAGCTTTTATGATAACTTATAAAAGTAGAAATTACTTGGCTATTGTTTTCAGTATCCTAGGTTGGCTGAAGGATGTGTATAGGTGAAAAAGAACTGGTCCATGAACCCTTAGAGGCCAACTGAATGTACATTTTTTTTTTCCAGTTGTGGGGCTTTAACTCTGGGCCTGGGCTCTGTCCTTCAGCTCTTCAGCTCAAGATGCATGCTCTACCACTTGAACCACAGTGCCACTTCCAGTCCTCTGAGTGGTTTTATTAGAGGTAAAAGTCTCATGGGCTTTCCTGCATGAGCTGGCTTTGCATCATGATTCTCAGATCTCAGCCTCCAGAGTAGCTAGGATTACATATGTGAGCCACCAGAGCCTGGCTGAATGTACATTTAACTCAGTTTTGATTGGCCTTGGTCAGACAAGAACTTCTACTTAATATTAGTTCAATATATATCAATTATGTAACTTCTTCCAAAATGAACAAGGGAAATCAAAGCTGAATTACCTCCAAGTTGATGAGTTTACTTTGTATCTAGTTATAAACTTTTTAAACTGAAAAGATGAAAAGATAAAAATCTAATTTGCTTAAGCAATGTTGGATAAACATACAGGGAGACTGTGACATGTTCAAGATCACACAAGGGACTGAGTCATGATCAGTATCCAAAGGCATATTAGTGATCTCTTTTCTAAGCAATAGTGTCAAAATTGAAGGGTTTTCTTCATCCATAAAATGTGAAAGAAAATAGAAGTCTTTTCCCAAGATGATTCATTCTTCTCTTTTATCACTATGGAGAATGTTTTCATTATTGACCCTGAACCATCCATTAGTTAAAAAGAGTAACATTCATGTTAAGGTGAGCAAGTCTACAATAACACAGTATGATTGTTTATGAGTTTAGAATAGATAGGATCAAATGGTGCATGACTGACAATGGTTCACTTAAAATTCCTGACATGATGAAGATGCAAACACCATATGCATTCAGTAGAAACCACATTTCCAATTTTTCAGTCCAACCTTTCCCCAAGCTGGCAGTATGTAGTATGATGTATGATATGTTCTCACAAGTATGTTGGGCAGAAGCAGGAAGCCACAGGTCCCAGTCAGTCAAAGGATTGTGCAGGGAGACCATCACTACCTCACCATGCTCTGTGGTGAAGCTATGATGCTCAATGGGTTGGGTATTTAAAACATTTTAAACTTAGGATGTGTATAGCTTTTTTATAGGTATAATAAGACATCCTCTCATTATTTTGAGTAATGTCTATATTTACTGGAAAGTCATCCCAGGCTCAGCTCTTAAATAAATCCATTTATCTGTAGCACTGACTTTCTTATCTGCCCAAACATTCTCTTTATGCCAGCTGAAACTAAAGCTAAACCAGATTTGAAAGCTTTAATGGCATCTAAAGGGAAATGTCTAATAGCTAACAAGTAGCTGAATGACATGGTTGAATAGTCATGATCTAAACAGTGCATATCCAATTGCCTGACACCATAATGTTTTGGAGTGATCCTGACCCTAAGAAGGGATACTTGAAAAAACACTGGACTTAAAAGAATTGTCAAGACAGTGTTTTAACAAAAAGAAAAGAAAAAAGAAAGGGAGAATGGGAGGGAGGGAGGAAGGGAGGTAGGGAGGGAGGAAGGAAGGCAGAGAGAGAGAAAGAAAGAAAGAAAGAAAGAAAGAAAGAAAGAAAGAAAGAAAGAAAGAAAGAAAGAAAGAAAGAAAGGAAGGAAGG
>NW_012267219.1:11892008-11913377 GCF_000151885.1 Dipodomys ordii | reverse complement strand
GAATTCCATTGTATAAATATACCACATTTTCTTGATCCATTCATCTACTGAGGGGCATCTGGGTTGGTTCCATATCTTAGCTATGGTAAATAATGCTGTGATAAACACAGTTGTGCTGGTAGCCTTAGTATAGCCTTCTTTGTGATCATTTGGGTAAATGACCAAATGTGGGATTGCTGGGTCATAGGGGAGCTCTATGTGAAGTCTTTTGAGGAACTTCCATACTGCTTTCCAAAGTGGTTGAAGTTGTAATCTTTTATAAAAGTAATTCATTTAGTATCAGAAAACTGAAACATGTTTAGAATGGAGGGTTGGAAACTAATGGGAGGGGCAGATAAATGAAAACAGGAGTGGTGGTAAATACAGTCATCATACTCAATGTACATATGGGAAAATACAAGTAAGAAACTCAATGGATGTAGTGGTGGAAGAGATATGTAGGAAGAGAGCATGAGGATGTATTAAATGGATAGTACTACAAAACAATTGTAAATTTAAAAGTATTTTATGGTATTTTTTAAAAAGGACCAAGAAAATTATAAAACTACAGTATATCTGGAAGTATAAATGAAAATGTTTGCAATTTTTAGAGAAAATATACATTAGCCAGTCTCCAAAACTTGAAAAACCCATTCAATAGGCTGTTTCATGCTCACTTATCCAATAACCATGTATATACAAGACAGATGCTCATATACCTACTTAAGTACAATTTTTCCTCTGAGGAAACCTCTGAAAGCGTAAGTCCTTTGAAAATATATTAGCTCATAAAACCAAGTTACTGCTATTCTTATTCGGAAGCTTACTGAGAAATAAGTCTCTATACAGTTAGAACATAAGTAAAGATAATAGAAAGCATCTTGAAGAGATTGCACAGAAGAGAAGCCATATTTCTCTTATAATAGGGAAAATCACATTATATGTAGGTTTTCTAGGAAGAAAAACATTAAATGCACCATGAACTTGACAATACTATGTCAAGGAGAAATTGGTCACTATGTAAACTGTCCTTTTGATTTAAAGTTATAAAACACTGCCCTTCCTCTGGTCCATATGACATTATATTTCGGCATTCAAGGCTCTAATGTGAGCTCCTATAATACAGACAAAAACTATCTCCGTCTCACCATTGCCAATACCCCAATGGACATAAACAATGTTGAAGAATAGTAAATAAAAGCAAAATCAAAGCCAGAATTCTACACCTGGAGTTCTCACAGGCTGACCTTAGGTAAATCCCAGAAGCTGTTTTCTCTTGGGACTCAGTTATATTATTGTTAAATTGTAGAGCTTTGTGGCTATTTGCACCTAGGACTGAGGATTTAACTGTGTTTCCCCCCCCCCAAGTTGGATGCAATTAAGGGATTCTTCCCTCTGCCTCCGCCATCTCAGTGCGGGTAGTGTTCCCTCCTTCATCATGGTCTGTTCCTTCTACTTTCTAACAACTCCTTCATTGTGCACTACTACTCACTATTCCTCAATAATAAACATGGCACTCACAAAATTCCCTATGTAATAAACACTGTGGTGACCATTGTACATTATTTTATTTAATCCTGACCATCATCTATAAAATAGGTGAAAGTGCTTTCTCATTTTACCATCAGTGAGCCTGAGACACAGAAAGATAATATTTCCTTTGCTCTACCCATATGTCAGTACCCTGTTAGATATGAAAGAATAACCATTGTATTCTTTCAATGAGGTTCAGGGCCATTGTGAAAAAAAATAAAAAGGATGAAAAGTGTACTTCTCGCAATGTCTCAGCCCCAGGCTGCTGTTCATGAGTCTTCATTTTTTACATTTTTATATTAATGGTACAATATGGGGTTTTATTATGATGTTCCCATATATAAATATAATTCACTGTGATCATATTCACCCCTCTAATATTTTTTATTTAGCATATTTTAAAATGAGAGGATTTCATTATAATATTTCCATACATAACCACAGTGCACTTAGAACAAATTTACACATATTTCCATTCCTCCGTCCCATCCTCTCTTTACTCCCTCTGTTATTCTTAAACATTTAAGTAATGACTAGGCTTACATAGAGCTCATAAAGCTACTTAGCAGATGACAGTGATTTTCTAACTGCCTCCCTACAATAGTCCTCAGAGATCCAGGGTGCTTCAGTAATCATTGAAGCTTGGAGACGATCTGTGTGCTTTGATGTAAGGCAAGATTCCCAAACTATAGAAAACAAATAATGTTTTGGTCACAGTGACTTTCATTGTAAAGAATCTCAGCCACAAGAAACAGAGAAGCCACCATTTACGAGGCCAAATTATGAGCCTGTATTGGAGAGCCAGAGGACTACTGGTAGATTTATGTCTCAAAGATCAGCTACCCCAAATGCAGCTAGCACAAAGTTTATCTAGGCCAAAACCACACAAG
This sequence comes from Dipodomys ordii, assembly GCF_000151885.1. Classification (NCBI taxonomy): domain Eukaryota; kingdom Metazoa; phylum Chordata; class Mammalia; order Rodentia; family Heteromyidae; genus Dipodomys; species Dipodomys ordii. Next base: position 11,910,975 of record NW_012267219.1, on the reverse strand, counting down.
GTGTGTGGAATTAAACCTAACAAAAGTGTTACACATACACAAAGCAAACCAGATGAAGACAGTTAAACCCAATAGAAAACAACCATCTAGGAAAACCATCAGGGGAAATCAAGGGCCAGTTATCTAGAGGAAGCATAGACCGAGTCTCCTTACTTCACTTTCTTCTCTTGATAATTGATTGTAACTTGCTTTTGCCCAAATTTAAACTCATGGAAATTGTGAATTTTAAAAGAACTCAGACATCCAGGCACTGGTGGCTCCCACCTGTAATCCTAGCTACTGGGAGGCTGAGATCTGAGGAGAGTGGTTTGAAGCCAGCTCAAGCAGAAAAGTCTATGAGAATTTAACTTCCAATTAACTATGAAAAAACTGGAAGTAGAGCTGTGGTGCAAGTGGAAGAGTTCTAGCCTTAAGCACAAAAAGCTTAGGGACAGCGCCCAGCCCCAGAGTTCAAGTCCCAGGACAAGAAGAGAAAGAGAAAGAAAGGAAGGAAGGAAGGAAGGAAGGAAGGAAGGAAGAAAGAAAGAAAGAAAGAAAGGAAGGAAGGAAGGAAGGAAGGAAGGAAGGAAGGAAGGAAGAATTTTTGTCCTCTACCCCAAAAAACAAGAATAAGAAACTTCAAGTAAAGAATCAAGTATTTGACTGAGAGACCATATATTGTATTTTATTGGAATTTGAAGAGTGGGTGTCGTGAGACCTTGCTCAGCAGTAAGCTTGAGGGAGTTTTCATCATCATGCGTGTGGAGATTTCTCAAGCCTATGTGTGAATCCCCAAAGGCAGTCTTGAGGCCAGTTCAGAGTAAACTTCATTCCAAAGCAGCATGGACAGCCAAATGTAAACATTTTTTTACTGCTTTTTTATTTTTATTTTTTGCTTTAATTTTTTTATTGTGAAAATACTGTACAGAGGGGTTACAATTACATGGGCAAGATAGTACACTTCTTATTAAGCATTGTAGCCTCCTCCTTTGTTTACCCTTCACATCCCTTCCCATCCTCCCACCCCCCCAATCCTCCCCCCCCCAAATGCAAACATTTGATCTGAAGACAACTTCAAAAGCCCGATGGAGAAGAAAAAAAAGGGAGAGGGTGAGAAAGAGGTAGATCGATACCAATATCATTCTCTGGGATTGGGATTTGTCAACATCAAAAATTAAAGCCTTCAATCAGATCTCTGTCTGTGACCTCTTTTTGAAATTATTTGATAGAAATAAAGTATATTTGAAAAACAGAGCAATGTAGACCTACAAAACTTTTTGTCTAAGAATCTCCCATGGCTCGGTATTCTAAATTGAAACAAACTACAAAGTTCTTCCTTAAGAGTTTAATCATATAATCTCTTTATCAAAACAAAATTTAAAACTATCACCTGATTTTTCCGATATTTAATATTATTACAGACTAGAAGAAAGTCATTTTAAAAAAAACTACTAAAAGCCAGGTGCCAGTGCTCATCCTTATAATCCTAGTTCCTCAGGAGGCTGAGATCTGAGGATCATGGTTTGAAGCCAGCCTGGGCAGAAAAGTCTCTCCAATTAACCACTCAAAAACCAGAAGTGGTGTTGTGGTTCAAAGTGGTAGAGCACTAGCCATGAGTGAAAGGCCTTTAGTTCAAGCCCACCACTACCAAAACACAAAAAATACCTATTAAAGTAAATTTGCTAAAATTTTCAGATCTATATCCCATACTGAAGCACGTAGAACAAAGAGACATTCTTTACCAGAAATTGTTCTTCCTTGATGTAATGAAATTAGGCTGACTGATCAACTTCATCTTACCATGCTCTCAGTTTACAAAGCTACCATGTAACAGAAATGTGAACTGGCAAACTGAGGAAGCCAGCCTTCTGGATTCCATCATTTTTGGGGTCAGTTTGTGTGGTAGTACTTTAAATTCTCACTAACCATTTCCATCATGTATATTTTGGTTGGAGATAATACAATAATTTATGATAACTCAAATCATCCCTACTACTACAAAACCAAATGGATGCTTTCAAGATGTATACTCTACATTGATTAATAGTTGAGAACATTGTTCTCTTGTAGGAAAATTAGCAAAGAAAAAAGCACCATATCAAAAAAAATCCCAGAAGTTGAAATGAAAAGTTATATTTACATTGTTGTTATCATAAATGAAATATGCATCCAGATTGTATGAATCACAGTTTGTAGAAGAACTCACAGGAAGTATGCTAGACTCATTTCAACACATTTTTAATGTTGAAATATGAGCATCAGGAAATAATATTTATAGCTCTTCTATTGGTGGTGGGGCCTTATAAGTTAGATTTAAACAAGCAATGTCTACATATTCTTTTTTTTTAACTTTAAGACTTCTTAGACTTACACATATTCCATTTTAATTTAAATTCAGAATAGATTCTTGGTAGAAAAATTCTACACATTTTTGTATAGAATTTAGAATGTAAGACTTCTCACAAAATGGAACAGACAGATACCTAGGTATAGTTTTACTCCTAAAGCTGCAGTAAACTAGTACATTTGCTTCCCCAAGGACTAACTAAGCATATTAGGTTACCAGTCTGTGAAGTATTTGCCTGCAATGGTCAAAGTATATGGAACCTCTTAGTTCTGTGTTGAAATATGTATGAAATTACAGCACTTTGAAAATGTTGTGATTGATCCACAGCTCAATGAGCCATGAGGGAGAGTCACATTCAGAATGATTAATGTAGGACAAGGCAAAACTCAGGAAGTTCCAGAAAGGAGAGAATGGCTTGACCCTTCAGGACAGCCTTTTTTTTTTTTCTGGTTCTTACATAAAATGGAGTAAAACATATCAAATCCTCCTCAGATTCCCATGTTTCACATCTAATGACTGATACAGAGTTCTGTCTGCTGCTCAGCCACGGAGTTCATGGTATAATGTTTTTCCTCAATCTAAATCACATATCCAGAGGAAGTGAGATAGGGAGAGACATTCCAACTTGAAAAAAAAAACCCTGAAAATTTCAAGTGGGCATTGCCTTAGGGTTTATCAACAAGGGAAAGGCAATCTTCACAATTAACAGTATGTACTCTATGCAAGTCAACTGATGACCCCTTGTCTGAATAACTGAATGCCAAATCAAGTTTTGTTACTATAACAACCGAAGTAACTTGCCCATAAAGGGTTGATTCTGATCAGTAATCCAATCTGTTTCCTATGTATGACTGTTTTGACTGTCCCAACAACTAATTCCACCTCCAGACTGCTGAATTGTTGTCAGTGAGCCTCAGAGTATTGAGCAACAGAGCAAGGATAGATACATATATACACATATATACATATATTTACATATATACATACATACATATATACAGAGCAAGGATACATATATACATATATGTATGTATATACATACATGTGCATATATGCATCTATCCTTGCTCTGGATACATATATACATACACCTGTATGCATACACGTATATGTATGCATATATGTATATGTGTGTACACACGTGTAAGTATATATACACACATATACATGTATCAGGTGATACTACAAAAGTGGAATGTTTTTTGTTAGATTTAAAATTAGAAAAAAATAGGCCAGGTGCAGTTGGCTCACATCTATAATCCTAGCTACTCAGGAGGCTGAGATCTGTGTATCATGGTTCAAAGCCAGCCTGGGCAGGAAAGTCTTTGAGCTTCTTATCTCTAATTAATCACCAAAAAACAAGAAGTGGCACTGTGGCTCAAGTGGTAGAGCGCTAGCCTTGAGCTGCAGAGCTGAGGGACAGAGCCTAGGCCCAGAGTTCAAGTCCCATGACTGAAAAAAAATGATGCTAATTGATGAACTACAAGATATGGAAAGAAGAGGTTTTTTTTTCCTTTGCTTTTGTTGTTTTTAATGTACTGTGTGAAGTTATTATTTTTCTTTCATTTTCCCTTTGATTTATCCTCTGCTGTCACTGTATTTGGTTTGGTTATTCTGTTTCTCATATATATATATATATATATATAATATCTAATTTGGGGAAGGGGAGGGAGAGCAACAAAAATGGTGAGACAAAAAGCAGAAGGTGAACCAATACAAAAGCATGGTACAAGTTGTGGGGGAGTTGGGAGAGATGGAAAGTGGGAGAAAAACAAAGGAGGGGGTAACAATGTTCAACAAGAAATGTACTAATTACCTTGCTTATGTAACTGTAACTCCTCTGTACATCACCTTGTCAATAAAATTAAATTATAAAAAGAAAATGGACAAATAAGATCATAATGTTTCATAAAATATTACAAGGCAACCACAAAAATCATAAAAAATAGGGACTGAAAATGTGAAAAAAGTAAAGAAACCTCTCCCTGTATATATATATATATATATATATATATATATATATATATATATATATACACATACATACATATATATATGGGAAGATCAGGAAATACTGAATAATTTAAATATTAATAAATGTGTATAGCAAAGTTTTAAATCACTATGAGTGGTATTTAAATGCAGTTATAACATTAAATGAGTAAAAACATTTTATTCTTTCTTTATATTTAATTTTTAATTTTTTTGTTTGTGTGGGGCTTGATCTTTGGGCCTGGGAGCTGTCCCTCAGGTCTTCAGCTCAAGGTGAATGCTCTACCACTTGAGCCACAGCACCACTTCTAGTTTTCTGGTGGTTTATTGAAGATAGGAGTCTCATGGACTTTCTTGCCTGGGCTGGCTTTGAACCACAGTCCTCAGATCTCAGCCTCCTGAGTGGCTAGGATTACAACTGTGAGACACTGACACCAGTTACACATATACATCTGTGTATATATATATATATATATATATATATATATATGTCTCTCTACATATATATGTGTGTGTGTGTGTGTGTCTGTGTGTGTGTGTCTGTGTGTCTGTGTGAAATAACAAAATACTGTTTGTTTTCAAATAGTGTTAAAAAAATGGGAGGGCTGGGAAGGTGGCTCAGTGGTAGAGAGCTTGCCTTGCACTCATGAGGCTGTGGGTTCGATTCCTCAGCACCACATAAGCAAAAAAGAAAAAAAAAACAGAAGTGGCACTGTGGCTCAAGTGGTAGAGCGCTAGCCTTGAGCTGAAGAGCTGAGGGACAGCGTCCAGGCCCAGAGTTCAGGCCCCATGACCAGACCAAAAAACAAAACAAAACAAAACAAAAAAATTGGAGAAGAGAGCAAGTTAAGGAAATAAAATAGAGGAAGTAAACTTGTTCAAAGTTAATTGTATGCAGCTATGGAATTATCACAACAAACCCTCTTGGTATTGTAGAATTTTATGTATTTTTATTACCATATATTAATAATGTAATAGTTATATCAATGGCTTGACAATTCAAGAGTTGGATGATGAATAGCTTAATAGTTGTATTAATAGCTTAATATAAGATAATAGAAATTCATAAAATTTCATTCTAAACCTATGAACAATGTAGAATAGTAAGCTATAAGCCTAAAAATACTTAAGAATTACATTTTTATTCCTCAGTCCAATGTCCCCAATAAACTTCCTTTTTTAAATTTTCAATTACAAAAGCAACATTAACTGCAGAAGATATATATATATGTAACAAAAGCAAAACCAGACATGGTGGTACACGTTTGTAATACCAGCTACTCATAAAGCAGTGATCTGGAGGATTCTGGATTGAGGCTGTCCTGAGGAAAAGAGCTAGTGAGACCTTCTCTACCTCAACAAGTAAGTATGATGATGCATGTCTGTAATCCAGCTATGGGAGAAATAAAGGTAGGAGGACTGTGGCCCCAGGATAGACCAGGAAAAAAATGGAGACACTATCTATAGAATAACATCAAAACTGGACAGAGGTGTGGCTCCAGGGGAAGAGCACTTGCTCAATATGGCAAGGCCCTGAGTTAAAACCCATATTAGTTAACCCCCCACTGCTACCCTGCCCTGCAAGCATAAATAACCATAATTAAATCAGCCCCTACCTGGTTTCACACTTTATTACAATTTTCCTTTTTTATTTGCTTTTATAAAAAAAGATACTGCTATAAATACAATTTGGTAACTTAATACAAAGCAATGAGATTTTTTTATTAAGTGAGTGTCTCAGCATATAGATGCTTTCCTTTTCCTTAGTGTCAGCTAGTTACTGCTCTCATTTCCAAACTAGGATAATGTGCAGTTACTGTACTATTTGTTGCAGAACAAATATCAAGCAGCTGATAAGAGAGATATCCAGTCTCACAATAATAGAAGTGAGAGAGGTAAGACTCTGAAGCAATTTGCTCAAAATTACATAGCTAAGACAAGTAGTAAGAGACAAGGCTGGGAATCTAAAGTGCTTCTCTGCAGACACCTATCTGCCCATCAGTACTCAAGTGTTGGCTGGGAATGTGGCCTAGCATGCATGAAGCTCTGGCCTCCATCCCTCAGTACCACATAAACAGAAAAAGCCAGAAGTGGTGCTGTGGCTCTAGTGGTAGGGTGCTAGCCTTGTGCAAAAGAATCTCAGGGACAGTGCCCAAGCAACAAATTCAAGCCCCAGGACTGGCAATTTTTTTTAACCCAACAATATCCATGTCTCTTACAAGCAGCACAACACTTAACAGCAGGGCAACCTGACTGTGAAGGCCAAGAATGGATGAAGCGGGCTGGGAAGGTGGCTCAGTGGTAGCGCACTTGCCTTGCACGCATGAGGCCCTGGGTTCAATTCCTCAGCACCACATAAGCCAAAAGAAAAAGCCGGAAGTGGCGCTGTGGCTCAAGTGGTAGAACGCTAGCCTTGAGCTGAAGAGCTGAGGGACAGCGCCCAGGCCCAGAGTTCAGGCCCCATGACTGGACCCCCCCCCAAAAAAAAAGAATGGATGAAGCTTCAGTCCTCTCTTTCTAAGAGCCTGTCCCTGAACACCATTAATTCTTCTCAAATGTCTGGGATTGGCCAACTACTCAATGTTTGTAAGTGAATGCACCAGTCTAGATCTAGACCATGTCTGCTCCAGTCTTCCACTGCCCATCATGCCTACATTGACGAGTACATCTCCCAGCACACATAGGTACTCAGAAAATGCAAACTTCACAGACATCATTTAGCTTTCTTCGTGAACAGAGGCTAAGGTTCAGTCATTCTCTATCCTTTTCTCACCATGTCCTAGGATTCCAGGCCTACTTATTCTCTGCCTTGTTCAGCACTTGCAGTTTTAGACCTTGATGCTTGCCACCATCTGCTTACTGGTACTCTAATAGGTTAATTGCTGAATTGTGTTGGCAGTTGTTAATGTAATCTGTACCATCTATCCTCAGTCTTCTTTGTCCTCGATACAATGTTTCATTCTCTCCTATTATATTAAAATTCCTGTTGCCAGTTTTCTGTCCTTGTATTCCCATGTGTGGTTCACCTTTCCTACTCTCGAGAGATGATAAGGTTTTCTACTACAAAGATCACCATGATATTGGATAACACTCATTTCCATTCAGAAGATCATTCTTTATATGTGATGCAGATTATGAACAAGGTGTTGATTTAATCTTATTTTCCCTTTAGGAATCCTACATTTCAACTAATTTGAATGAGAATTGAAAAATGTATACTTCACATCTATACCTACATTGTGACCTCTTTTTTATAGAATGTCATCCTCCTGACTATTCTATGCATCAAAAATACACTGTCCAGTCTTCAGTATTCAAACTAAAAGTCCACATGATCCAAAAAGCTTTCTATGATTATTCCAGCACATTTGCTTTGGTGTTTGTTTTTTTTAACCATATGGCTCTTTACTTTAGGAAGCATTCCACTTTTTATTAGGTCATTTGTCTGCCGTTTTGTCCTTCCACAGAGACTATAACCTCCATAAGCAAGCATGACCAGGAGTTACAGATGTTTATAGACTTGTAGTCATTGTTGAAGTAGTTCATAGGCTATAGGAAGAGTAGGTTTAGAGGATCCTGTGTGCTCTTCTCTTGCTCTGGCTTTGTACTATCTTTGAAGTGAAAGAAACCTCTCCCAAGAGAAAAGCTTCTCATGGAGACAGGTCAAAGGGAGATCAGGCCCTGTGTGCGCCAGCAGAACTCTCTAAAACTTTCACAAAGAACTAGCAGAGAGGGAGGAAGGTGCACTTTAAAGTGATCCACAGGGCTTTGCCTTCTCCTGTTGCTAAATAGTGTCAATGTAACTTTCTCTAGGGCTAAGAAGTCATTTCAATCCTAGGCTTCAGGTTTAGCAGGCATTAACTTTGGCAAGTAAAGCTTCCTCTGCTCAGAATTTGTTATGTGGTAACCTCAGACCAAGTGCCTTTATAAAATGAGAAATACAGATATGCCAGCCAATATATACTCCTGGCATGGTCCTTTTGTTACAGAGCTCAAGCCAAGCTCAGAAAAAAAATTTTTAGAAGGCCACAAAAAAGGAAAAAATGAGCATTGGCTCAAAGTCTATGTGATGTGTGTGCATGTGTGAGTGCATGTATGCATGCAAGCATGTGTATGTATTTTCACCCTCAAGAGCAGTAAAAAGCTCCTAGACAACCGCTCTGTAGCAGCTTTCTTATTAGATCTGATCTTATGTATGGATAATCTAATATTGTGATCTACTACAATGCTGAGTGAAACCTCTGAATAAAAATAAGCCCTAGAAGTTCTACTTACCACAAAATACTGTGAGATAAATGTTTCTTAGATATAGCATGTTGCATGTTTCTTAGATATAACTTTAAATTTAGATGGCTTTTAGAGGAACTTGATAGAAATACTGAAAGTGTCCTGTCTACAGTCAGAAAGGTACTTTCTTTAGTCTTCTCTCTATGAAACAGTGACATCTACTGCTCAGTGGGCTGATCTTGGGGGCCGTTCTACAGCAGCCAAGTCCCCTTGCTGTTGACTTTGGTTGTGAACTATAATTCTATGTCATTCATCTCTCTGTCCTGATGTAGTCTATCCATACACTGGATGTTTGAAATCTTCCACAAAGTGGGTTCTTTCAGAATTACTTTATTTCTCCTACCACAATATGAGAAAATTTCTCCTTCATACTGAGCTTGGGCACGTTTCTTTCCAACTTTTGGCTTTCTTTTAGCTCTACTCTTATAAGCACAGACAAGTAAGTTCTTATTCTTCATGACAGCACTAGAGACAGAAAGATGTTACATCCCTTCTCATGACTTTCTCCAACTACACAGCCTCATTTGAATATATAATACAATGTAATATAATATGCTTGAACAATATTCAACCTGCCTGATTATTACTTCAAGACCCTCTCCGTGACCTCTCTATTCTCTCCATGTGCTTCTACTGATTCGTATGCCTGGGGAGTGATAGTTAACATACCTCATTTGCTTTGTCCTCAGTTGAATGGCAGCAACAGTGTAATGGAGGAAGGGTCAAGAACAGGAAGAGGTAAATCTGGGTTCTCTGGCTCCCTGGCCTTAGCCATGTTTCTTTTTTATTTTATTTTATTTTTTTCTTTTTTTTTTTCCGGTCCCGGGGCCTGAACTCTGGGTCTGGGCACTGTCCCTCAGCTCTTCAGCTCAAGGCTAGCGCTCTACAACTTGAGCCACAGGGCCACTTCCGGCTTTTTTCTTTTTTCTTTTTGCTTATGTGGTGCTGAGGAATCGAACCCAGGGCCTCAGGCTTGCAAGGCAAGCGCTCTACCACTGAGCCACCTTCCCAGCCCCAACAGGCCTTTTGTGATGAAAATTTGACTGGCATCTCAGTGAGTACTCAAGAAGTGGGAGCTGTCATGTTATTCACCATTTGTTTCTGGACTAAACAAACAACTATAAAGAAAGTTGAAGAGAAATGACAAGTGAGAAGAGGTACAGAAATGTTTTCAATTCACATGTTTTCAATTAACTATCAAATGTAGTTTCTTAAAGTTTGGGCCAATTTCATGCATATCTCTACATGCTGAACTCATATCCAGTGTCTGGCATATAAAAAGAGGTTACTGTTTACTGGATGAATGAACTTCATATAGATCAAAATGCACTACACAGGACTAGAGGAAAAAATCATAAAGTTACAATTACAGTGACATTTCCTGTATGAAACATGATATAATATAAAAAGCACAAATATAGCAGATGGTAAGCCATAACTAGGTTGCACGGTACATTTAATAGCCTGAAAGAAACTATGCTTTCAGTATTTGTTTTCATTTGAAAAGCATTGACTCCCTGTTATATGCATATATTAAATCATTTTCTCCATAAGCATCATTAACAAACATTTATTTTCAGTGACCACCATGTTTAAGTATAAATAACTAAACACACAGTATACTATCATTTATTTTCTAGAGAAGTTAATAATACATATGAGCAAATCATGAAGGAAAAAAGAAATACAAAAGATGAAAGAAAAGTATAAACATTGGTACCCAAATCCTCCTCCTAAATGTCCCACATTATATTTAATGATCAATGAAACCATTTTCTATCATACAGCTATTTATGGAAGTTTATTATTCCCATTTTAAGTAAAATGCCTCAGACAGGAAAGAAAAACAGGGAACTCTGAACGTATTTGGAAGAACTTTGAGACAGTTTGTGGTGCAGTTGCTGAACACATGACCTTCAGGGAATTAAAATTCTCTCATCTTTAGGAAAGCTTGCTAAACACTGGAGTATGCTTGGATCCTAGCTGATTAAATATCATTTTCTTGTTGATTAGGTTATCAGAGTAAACTTTCTTTGCCTGATTTTGTCACTTCGATAATAAAGAAAGGGATTATTGTGCTGTCTGATAATGAAGAGAGGAATGACTGTGCTAACAGAATGGTCAAGAAAATAGTATTTTTAAAGACAGAAGAGAAAGATCCTTAAACATATTGCTAGGCCAGTGTATATTGACATCGTGATTGTTAGGACCAGTTCATTCCCCGGTCTGTTCCCTGAGTCCTTCCATGCATGACCAATGTTAGTCTCCTCCTGATTCCATGACTCATCTACAAAACAAAAATCCATGGTGCTTTCTATGTCGCTGTGTATCCAAGGCTAGCTTGTAACTTGCAATCCACCAACATCAGCCTCAAGACTTGCTGGGATTATAGGCATAAACCACATATCAGGCTAATAGTTGTTTGTGTTTTGTGCTGTTCGTAGGGCTTGAACTCAGGGCTTAGACAATGTCCCTGTGTTTTTTTGGTCAAGGCTAGTACTCTACCACTGCAGCTCCACTTTGGACTTTTTGGTGGTTAATTGGAGATGAGACTCTCATGAACTTTCCTACCCAGAGTATCTTTAAACTGCAACCCTCAGATCTCAGCCTCCTGAAGATCCAGAATTTACAGATGTGAGCCTCTGGCATCAGCTTATGGTTTTTTTTTTTTTAACGAGCCTATACAAAGACAGATTAGATGGATCCTTACACCAAAAAGAAATGTCCAATATGGCAAATATGAGAGTTGCTATGAGTTCGTACATAATTTGGCTGTAGTAATTAATACTGTTCATAAAATTTGGCAAAATGCATAATTTGGACATGGATGTGATAGTTTCATTGTGCAGTATTACACATGATGAATTCTAAATGGTAGGCATATTCATCTACAAAGAAAAGCTTTTTTTTTTTTTGTTGGTCGTGGGGCTTGAACTCTGGGCCTGGGCACTGTCCCTCAGCTCTTCAACTCAAGGCGAGCACTCTACCACTTGAGCCACAGCGCCACTTCCAAGAAAAGCTTATTATTGACCATAGTAAATTCCTGGAATCCTACACAAAAGATGTGAAGGATCTCTACATAAAAACTATAAAACATAGAAAGAAATTGAAGTAGACACCAGAAGATGCTCATGAAATGGCAGAATCAATAGCACAAAAATGGATCTACCACTAAAAGGCATCTGCAGATTCAGTACAACCTCCATCAAAATCCTAATGTCATTCTTCACAGATGTAGCAAAGTTCATATGAAAGCATATAAGAGCCTGAGTAATAAAAGAACTTCTGGGCAACACTGAAAGAATTTTAATACTAGACTTTGAATTATGCTACTGAGCCATAGTAACAAAAACAGTCTGGCACCAAAGCAGACCTGAAAACCAATGAACAGAATAAAAAAAAACACAGGAATAAAACCATACAACTACAGCCATCTAATTTTTAACAAAGGAGCAAAAATCATATACTAGAGAAAAAGACAGCCTCTTCAACACATGGTGCTGAGAAAACTGGTTATCTACTTTCAGGACATGGAAGCTTGACACCTATCTTGTATGCTGCAACTCCAAATTAACCAAAGAACTCAGAGCCACACCTGAAATTTTAAACCAACTGTAGGGGAAGAAAACCTAGACTAGGACTAGGATTAGGACTAGGACTCCAACTGCTCAGAAAACAAGAACACAAATAGACAAATAAGGCTGCATCAATCAAAGTTTTTCCACAACCAATGAAACAAGCTCCAGAACCAAGAGACAGTGGTATGAAAGTAGAACAAGTTTGAGTGTGTGTGGGGGAGGGGGTTGCATACCAGCAGGTTGGGGAGGCCTAACACAGAGGACAAATGCGAATGAATGTGGTAGGCATAGTTTATTTTCAAGTGTGAACATAGAGCAATGAAAGCTGTTCTATTGTTTTAAGAAGGGTATGTGGGTGCACATCTAAGGAAAGCTAGGAGGAGAGCACAGAATCAGAGGGAAATGGGTGAAAAAAATATAGCAGACTGGGCTGGGAAGGTGGCTTAATGGTAGATTGCTTGCCTTGCATGCATGAGGCCCTGGGTTCGATTCCTCAGCACCACATAAGCAGAAAAAGCTGGAAGTAGTGCTGTGGCTCAAGTGGTAGGGTGCTAGCCTTGAACTGAAGAGCTGAGGGATAGCGCCTAGGCCCAGAGTTCAGGCCCTGTCAACCAACCAACCAAACAACAACAACAACAACAACAACAAAAACAGCAGAGGGGCCCATCAGCTGCACTGGACATTGATGAAAGTGAACTAAGCAATTTGAAGGCAGCAATGGGAGGGAGGGAATGAGAAAGAGGGAGCAGCTTACACTAAGCAAAAGGAAAGAAATGTACATATCACTCTATTTGGAAGAAATAGGTGTATTGTCAAAGTTTGTAGAGTTCATAAGCTTTATAGACCATGATAATGACAATTTGCCTTGTAAAGGTTAAAATGTGTTTGTGGCATTAGCTAAGTATCACTATCCCACAATACTGTAAAATTTATGTACTCATTTAATCTCATTAAAGAATTTTTTTTTGGGTCAGTCATGGGGCTTGGGCGCTGTCCCTGCGCTCTTCAGCTCAAGGCAAGTGCTCTACTGCTTGAGCCACAGTGCCACTTCTGGTTTTCTAATAGTTTAAGGAAGATAAGAGTCTCACAGACTTACCTGCCTGGGCTGGCTTTGAATCATGATCCTCAGATCTCAGCCTCCTGAATAGCTAGGATTACAGGTGTGAGCTATCAGTGCCAGGCTCAATAAAGACTGTTTTAAAAAGGGTATGCGGGGCAAGGGAAACTCATAATAAGAGGTTGAGGTTGATCAGGAGTCATTGATTATGTGTGGACATGTCACAATGAGCACCGCCCCTCCCCTTGTAAAACTAATGCTACTTTCAGTAGTCCTGGGTCTAGTTATCCAATTCCATCTCTCTCTCTCTCATCTCTCTCTCCTCTCTCCTCTCTCTCTCTCTCCCTCTCTCTCTCCCTCCCCACCCTTGGTTTCCAATGCTTGACTTAAGATCTCTACATGCTTTAAGAAAAAGAATTCCTGGCTCAAAAGTCCCCAGTCATTTCTTCTCAGAGAAATGATTAGTGACCCAAGAATCACAAACTACAGATAAAAGATGCTACTGACATCTGCTGCTGCCCCAGAATACAGAGCTTTCTGGAAAAAGCTAGAGATCAGATATATTGGCATCACTTTTATTGCAATGTACAGAGGCTTGATGGCTTGGATTTTCTTATTTTCCTACTCCACCCAATGAACCGCTACTTGTTAGCCCTCCAGATAACCCCTGAGTTCTTATATTTCTGAGCCTTTGTATATTAAATTTTTTAATTAATGAGTTTTTTTATTGTGAAAATACTGTACAGAGGGTTTACAATTACATGAGTAAGGTAATGAGTACATTTCTTTTTTAAAAAATTATTTATTTATTTTTTTATTGTGAGAATACCGTACAAAGGAGTTACAATTACATGGGCAAGATAACGATACATTTCTTATCAAGCATTGTTGCCTCCAGGAGCTAGCCCCTCAGGAAAAGCTACTGTTTGCTGGATTTTTTTCTACATTTTTTAATTTTTTTATATATATGCTTTTTATTGTAAAAATACTATACAGAGGGGTTACAGTTACATGAGTAATGTAATGAGCACTTTTTCTATGGAGCATTGTTACCCCTTCCTTTGTTTTTCCCCTATCATCCCTTCCCTCTCTACCCCACAACTCCTCCCTCCCCTCCGCCCCAAGTTGTAAAGTTTGTTTTCAACATAGTGTCTTGCACATCTCATTGTTAAAATGGGTCAGTCTGTATCCTTGTTTCAGCATTTTGTTATTTCCCCTCCTCTCCCCAAATTATAAAAATATATATACAAGATACAGGGCACCAGAATCAAATACAGTGAAAATGGGGTTTATACATGGGGGAAGAACATACAAAAGAAACAAAAAAAATCACATAGTGCATTTCTGCCTCCTCAAACAAACGGACAACCTGCTGTAGTATTGAAGTCACTGTAACCCTCTCTTGCAGCTTCGGCTTGACCTCTCCCGAGTCACCTTAGTGGTAATAGAATGATAGCCTATCCTTGCTGGAATGAAATTAGCAACATTGTATCCAATTTCCAGGAGACTTCAGAGACTTTCCAATTTCTCCCACACTCATGCATAAGAAAGCCAACTTCTTCTTTTTCTTCCTTTTTTTTTTGTAAGTCATGGGGCTTGAACTCGGGGCTTGGGCACTGTCCCTGGGCTTTTCAGCTCAAGGTGAGAACTCTACAGCTTGAGCCACAGCGCCACTTCTGGTTTTCTAGTGTGTGTGTGTTGTTTTTTTTAATTGGAGATCAGAGTCTCATGGACTTTCCTGCCCAGGCTGGCTTTGAACCGTGATCCTCAGACCTCAGCCTCCTGAGTAGCTAGGATTACAGGCATGAGCCACTGGTGTCTGGCTGAAAACCAACTTCTTTTTTTAAAATTTTAGTATATATATATATATATATATATATATATATATGGAGAGAGAGAGAGAGAGAGAGAGAATACCATACAGAGGGGTTACAATTACTTGGGAAAGGTAATGAGTACATTTCTTATCAAGCATTGTTGCCTCCTCCTTTGTTTACCCTTCCCAACCCTCCCCCCAAAGTTATAAAGTTCATTTTTTGACATAACGACTTGTACATCTCATTGTTGCAATGGTTCCACCTGTATCCCTAGTTAAATGATTTGTTTTTTCCCTTTCCCTCCACAAATTATACCAACATCAAATACAGCGAAAGCATGGGTTATACCGTGGAGGAGGGACATACAAAGCAACAAAGAAATTATCTTATAAATATGTTAGAAACAATCACAAGAAAGAAAAAACATTTGAATACTTATCTTGGGGTTCATTTCACCAAACATCATCTTATCTGACCTTTTCTGCTTGTCTCAGACATATACTAGCTATTGCAAATAAGTGAAACCATGGGACCTACGTTTCTTTGGGCCTGGCTTACTTCACTTAATATAATTTTTCCCAAGTCTTTCCATTTCCTAACAAATGGGGCAATGTCATTCTTTCTGATGGAGGCATAGAATTCTATTGTGTATATATACCACATTTTCTTGATCCATTCATCTACTGAGGGGCATCTGGGTTGGTTCCATATCTTAGCTATGTAAATAATGCTGCAATAAACATAGTTGTGCTGGTAGCTTTAAGTAAAAAGTGGGATTGCTGGGTCATAGGGGAACTCTATGTGGAGTCTTTTGAGGAACCTCCATACTACTTTCCAAAGTGGCTGAACAAGTTTACACTCCTACCAACAATGCAATAAGGTTTCTTTCTGTCCACATCCCCTCCAGCACCTGTTGTTATTAGACTTCTTGATTATAGACATTCTAACTGGGGTGAGGTGATATCTCAATGTTGTTTTGATTTGCATTTCTTTTATGGCTAGAGAGGTTGAGCATTTCTTCATGTGTCTATTGGCCATCCTTCCTTTCTCTTCAGAGAAGTTTCTCTTTAAATCTTTAGCCCACTTATATATTGGGCAGTTGTTTCTTTGAGGATTTGTTGTTGGGAGATTTAATTTTTTGAGTTCCAGGTATATTTTAGAAAACCAAACCGAACTTAGAAAGTGGCAAAACTCCCATGCTCCTGGATTGTAAGAATCAACATCATGAAAATGGCAATACTTCCTAATGCTATCTACAAATTCAATGTGATACCTATCAATATTCCAACCTCATTCTTCAAAAAAATAGAAGAGGCAATCCAAAAATTCATACGGAACAATAAAAGACCCCGAAAAGCAAAAACAATCCTCAACAGAAAGAACACTGCTGGAGGAATATCAACACCAAATTTCAAACTCTACTATAAAGCCATAGTAATCAAAACACCTTGGTACTGGCACAAGAACAGACCTCAAGACCAATGGCATAGAATTGAAAACCCAGAAATGAATCCACAGACCTATAGCCATCTAATATTCGATAAGGGAGCTAAAAAAATAGAATGGAAGAAAGACAGACTCTTCAGTAAATGGTACTGGCAAAACTGGCTAACTACTTGTAGAAAACTAAAGCTAGATCCTTATATATCACCCTGCACCAGAATCAACTCCAAATGGATCAAAGACCTCAGAGTCAAAGCAGACACTCTGAGAACATTACAGGATAGAATAGGAGAAACCCTAGGTTTCCTTGGCACAGGCCAAAAATTTGTTAATAGAGACCCAGAAACCCAACAAATCAAAGAAAGGTTGGAAAAATGGGCTTGCATGAAATTGCAGAGCTTCTGCATGGCAAAGAACATAGCTAGCAAGATCAATAGAAAGCCCACGGATTGGGAGAAGATCTTCATTAGCCATACAACAGACAAGGTTCTCTACATCTCTTTTTAGAGATTTTTCTCTATGACCTCTGTAACCCTCATGTCAGTTCAGTGTCATTTCCTCTTGGAACCATTTGGGGACCTCATCACAATGAGACACCATCACGTATTAGTTAAGTCATTCATTTTTGTGTATGTTGTTATATGCATCAAAGCTTCAGTTAATTAAAAAGAATCTTCTCCTGAAGAAAATCCAAATGTAAGTAAGTGCTGGTAAATTTTACATATTTTATTAGCATAAATTAATTGCCTAAAGGTGTCTCCTTATGATATTTTCTTCTATCCATATGTAAAAGATACCCTAACCAAGTTCACTCAAAAGGGAGAGTGAATGAAGATGAATATAGTTAATGTACTTCATTTGCATTTATGCAGAATAGGATAATGAAAGCTGTTGAAGTATTTCAATAAAGAAGAAGAAAGAAGAAGAAGAGATGAGGAAGAGAGATGGAAGAATGAGTCATATCAGAAAACATTGTATGTGCAGTGTCACAAAAAATCTACTTGTGCACAAATACATATTAATAACTGTCTTTAAATTTTTCCTATTACTATTTTTTAATCCTCATCATTTTTGTTTTCCAAATCTATAAATGATTTCATAGAACCTGAGACAACACCTCATTCATGTGTGAATCCTGTATATCCAAGATGGAACATGAGATAAAGTACAAGGTTTGTTTGGTGAAGTGTGTGTGTGTGTGTGTGTGTGTGTGTGTGTGTGTGTGTGTGTGTGTGTGTGTGAATGCATTTACAACAATGGCTGCCTGACTATTAAATGTCACATTTGTAGAACAGTTCAGGGGGCAAAGTCAGGATCAGAAATAGTGTCATCTTTTCCATTTATAATGACATCAGTTTCTTCACCTGCTGCTACCTGCTTTTCTTGGGTTTTAACTGGGAATAGATTTCAGTTGAATTTTTTTTTCTGTGGTACTTGAGGGATGTTCTGTTGGTATAAATACGTGTCTTGGGATTGATCTCTTTGTAGACATACCAGAATTAATCCATTTTTAGATGTAACAACTACCTACAAAGTTCTCCAACACTGCATCTTAATTGGTTAACTTCCTGCTTATTGTGAAAATATCTTCTTAAAATCATTTTTCCTTCTCTCATTTTCATTGGAATTCTTTAAATTAATCATAATGCATCCTTGCTGAAGATTTGTAGCTTACCCTTGAAATTAGCCACCTTCATATTTACTGAGGTTTCTCGTTTGTTCAAATGGCAGATCTGAAAAAATAATGTACATGGATATAATTGAACTTTTCTTTTTTCTTTTTTATACATTTTTTTGTAAAAATATGGTACAGAAGGGTTACAGTTACATGAGCAAGGTAATAAGTACATTTTCTATCAAGCATTGTTACCTCCTCCTTTGTTTTTCCCCTACCATCCCTCCCCTCCTACATTCACAACTACACTCCCCCCCCCATAAATTGTAAAGTTTGTTTACAACATATTGTCTTGTACATCTCATTGTTACAATGGGTCTACCTGTACTCCTATTTATGCATTTTGCTTTTTCCCTTCCCCTCCCTAAATTAGAGAGAAGTGTATATACAAGATGCAGGGCACTGACATCAAATACTGTGAAAACAGGGGTTATACCATGGGGGAGGAACATACAAAAGAAACAAAAAAAATCACATGGTACATTATAAATACATTAGAAAAAATAGCAAGAAAAAACACTTGTGTCCCTATCTTGGGGTTCATTTTGCATAACATCATCTTATCTGGTCATATGTACATAGCTTTTGACCTTGTCTACTTGTCCCAGACATATACTAGTTGTTGCAAATAAGGGAAACCATGGGACCTACGTTTCTTTGGGCCTGGCTTACTTCACTTAATATAATTTTTCCCAAGTCTTTCCATTTCCTAACAAATGGGGCAATGTCATTCTTTCTGATGGAGGCATAAAATTCCATTGTGTATATATCATATTTTCTTGATCCATTCAT
>NW_012267219.1:11846205-11891143 GCF_000151885.1 Dipodomys ordii | reverse complement strand
GCCCACTTATTTATTGGGCAGTTGTTTCTTTGAGGATTTGTTGTTGGGGGATTTAATTTTTTGAGTTCCAAGCATATTTTAGATATGAGACCCTTATCTGTTGAATGGCTAATGAAGATCTTATCCCAATCGGTGGGAAGAAAAATAATTTTGCCTACAGACAAGATGGCTAAATTATACAACATAAAATACAACATATAAAACACAATACTAAATGTGGATATCCTTAGGAAAAGAAGTGGATACACTAAACATTACTATTAAAATTATGTAGTGCTTATTCTATCTGTTGCAGACAATTGGAATAGAAACAACATACAAGAAGAAAAAGAGAGATGATGGGTACGATGGTGAATGACTGTAATTCCACCTATTCCTGAGATAGGGATTGAGAGGATTATGGTTCCAAGCCACAAGTTCACAAAACTTCATCTCAACAAACAAGCTAGGTATGGTGGGGTATATCTGTAATCCATTTATACATGATAAATATGCAGGAGGATCACTGTCAGAGACTGAATTCAAAATTGAAAACCTCTGAACAATAGCAAAAGCAAAAAGAAAAATTATGAAATTTAATAGTCCTGAAAAAACTGTTATAAAGACTTAATTCTATTATTGAGTCAAATTTCTTCCTGATAAAATGCACCTGGTATATTTCAGAGTGTGCAATTATGTTATGTGAAGTGGTTTGCAAACTGTTTCCATAAAACTCATGTAATGTCCAACAAACTAAATAGCAGAAATATTTTCCTGCTATTAAAATTAATCATGAAAATTAATCATTTAGACTATCTTGTGTTTTTCTGTCATTATTTTTTTTCACTCTTAATATCATCTCATGTGTAGGTAGATGAAAGAGTAATTCACAAGTAGTGACTGAGTTTTGATTCAACCTTTCTAATCAGGTCACTTAGGCTAGTTGTCACATTAACCAGCAGCTTTAATATTTCCAATTCTGTGGAAGAACTTTATTTACCTCATGTAATCATTTTTTCCCCATGATGTTAGAGGAGATGATTTCTATTTTACAAATTGGGGACAAAACTAAATCTACAGAGGATAAAGTTTTGCCTGTTAAGTGCCTCTTAAAGTTTCTGCTGGTGGCTCACTCTGTAATTCTAGCTACTCAGTAGCCTGAGATCTGAGGATCATGAATGTAAAGCCAATTCTGGCAGAAAAGTCTATGAAACTCTTATTTCTGATTAACAAGAAATGAACCAGAAGGAAGGCATGACTCAAGTAGTAGTACACCAATTTCAGGCAAAGAAGCTAAGGAGCAGTACTAGGCCTTGAGTTCAAGCCCCAACATCCCTACAAGAAACAAACAAAACAAAACAAAAAAAACATTTCTTTCTACTTCAGTCTTCAGTTACTCTTCATTATGGATTACATTCCATATAGAGCTTTTGTGTTTATAATTTTGATAGGGAGTGACTCATTCTCATTTTTTATTGTCAAAGTAATTTACAGAGGGGATACAGTTACATAAGTAAGGTAATAAGTACATTTCTTGTCAAACTTGTTAACCTTTCCCTCATTTTTCTCCTTTTCTCCCACCCAATCCCCAATCCCCCAAGTTGTAAGATAATTTCCAACATATTGTCTCACCATTCTGTTGTTCCCCTTTTCTTCCCTAATCCAAATAAACATGTAAACAATACCAGGGTATCAGAGTCAAATACAGTGACAACAGGGGACATACCATAGGGGGAAGACCATACAAAAGAAAAAACATCACTTGGTACATTAACAACAACAACAAAGTAAAACCTCTTGTGTCCATGTCTTGGAATTCATTTCACTTAGCATCTTCTTATATAGTCATATGTACAGAGCTATTGAGCTATTCTGCTCATCTGATAAGATTATCCTAGACATATACTAGTTATTGCAAATAAGGAAAACAATGGGGCCTATATTTTTTCTTTGGGTCTGGCTTACTTCCCTTAATATGATTTTTTCCAAGTCTTTCTATGTCCTAAAAATGGGGCCATGTCATTCTTTCTGATGAAAACTTAAAATTCCATTGTATTTATATACCACATTTTCTTGATTCATTCATCTACTGAGGGACAGCTGGATTGGTTCCATAGCTTAGCTATGGTTATTAATGCTGCGATAAACATAGTTGTGCTGGTAGTTTTAGTATGGCCTTGTTTGTGATCATTTGGTTAAATGCTCAGAAGTGGGATTTCTGGGTCATATGGCCAATTGACACATGAAGAACTGCTCAACTTCTCTGGCCAAAAAAGAAATGCAAATGAAAACAACACTGAGATTCCATCTCACCCCAGTTAGAATGGCCATTATCATGAAAACTAAAAACAACAGATGCTAGCAGGGATGTGGCTGAAAGAGAATGCTACTACATTGTTGGTGGGAATGTAAACTTTTTCAACCACTCTGGAAAACAATATGAAGGTTCCTCAAAAAACTAACATAGACCTTCCCTGTGGCCCAACAATCACACTTCTGGGCATTTACCCAAACTAAAGCCACCAACACAACTATTTTCTTAACAGCATTGTTTACCACAGCCAAGATATGGAATCAACCCAGATGCCCCCTCAATGGATGAATGGATCAAAAAAATGTGTATGTACACAAAACAGAATTCTTTGCTTCCATCAGAAAGACTGGCATTACTCTATTTGGAAGGATATTGAAAGACTTGGAAAAAATTACTTTAAGTAAAGTAAACCAGACACAAAGAAACATAGGTTGCATGTTTTCCCTCATTTATGGTAATTAGAATGTGCCTATAAATCTACAAGAATACATAATGGATGGACCAAAAAGAAAAATTACACTTGAAATGATAAATTATACAGAACTCTAAACATTCACACAGTAAGACCAAAGGATGATATTCATAAGAAAAGATCACAAAGGCTCAATAGCTATGTGCACATAATCGAATAAAATGATGTTCATCAAAATGAACTCCAAGAAGGGGAGTTTTTATAAAGAGGCTTTATTATTTTGCTTTTTGTTTTTGTTTTGTTTTTCTTATTTTTCTCCCTTGTCACTGTTTTTTTTTTATTTCTGTACCTTTTTTTGTATATGTAAGTTTTCTGTTTGAGAGGGTAAAGGAGAGCAAGGGAATAGTTACTCACTAGGCACTATGTTAAAAATGAACTATACAACTTGTGGGGGAGAGGGGTTGGAAGGGGGGGAAAACAGGAGAAAACAAGAGAAGACGTGACACTGTTCAGAAAGAAATGTACTCATTTCCTGACCTACGTAACTATGACCCCTCTGTACACCAACTTTACAATATAAATAAATAAATTTAAACAACCACTGGGGGAAAAAGAAGAAAAACAGGTGAAGATAAGAACCTAAGTTATGGAATATTATATTCACATATACCTTACACAGAGAAATAGAGTTCTCTGACTTTGTAACCACCAGGGAGCTTTATTGACACATGAAATTCTGAAAATCATTTAGACGAGACATTAGGTTTTGTCGAGCTCCATCACATGATTTGAGATGCTTTCTAGCACATCTGAGTCCAGAAATCAATGAATGGATCATGCTTATCAGCATGGTCCATTCTTCATCTGAGACAGAGTATGAGAAATAGGTTCATGTTAATTTTTAATAAGACTCACAAATAACATCCCTTCGGGAGTACAGAGAGTAATAAAGTTGTGCAGAGCGGTTGCTCTAAGATACATTAAAAACCTACATCAAATACACATAAAAACCCCTATCAAAGTACTAACAAGAATAGTCCAAATGGCCAAATGGCCATAGCAAGAGCATTGATTTTCTTAAAAGGTGTCCCATAGAAATTCCACCCACCACACACAGCTCGCCATCTGTGGCTTTCCATTAACACTCAGGCAGCATGGCCCCTTTAGTAAGTATACCTCCACAAACCTGCCCTGGGCCTTCCCAGCATGACTATGGAGGCCACAGTTGAGAACAAATGCTCCTACTCCTCCATCATTCCAGGATGAAGCATGATTTATAGCACCCCTAGTGGCCTATGGACTGGCTCAACCTTTTCAAGAAGGTAATTTTTTTTTAAATTCACCATTAAATATGTATTTACTTTATTTAGAAAGCAAGTTCTATTAGCTATCAACTGGGCACAGTTGCTCATAAACTGTATTCCAGCTACTCAAGAGGTAAAAATCAGGAGGTAGCTCCAGAATACATATTTTAAAAAATCATTTTCTTTCTTCTTCTTTTATTTATTTATTTTTGGTGGTACTAGAGTTTGAACTCAGTGCCTTACACTTGCTAAGCTAGTACTCTACCACTTGAGTCACACCTTCAATCCTGCTTTTTGCTGGTTATTTTTGAGAGTGTCTTTAGTTTTTCTGCTTAGTCTGACCATGAATAGCAATCCTTCTGCTATTAGTCTCCAGTTGGCCAGGGCTATAGGCACAAGCCACTAGACAAAAGACATACTTTCTGATGAATGAATCAAAATTATGGCCACGGAGTGATGTCTGCTTAATTGTTTAGGTATGTAGGGGGTCGCATTATAGTTGAAGAACATTTTTATTAAGATTCCTTCTAATTCTCCTTGCCAAGTTAGAGCAATACACATGGTTAATGGAATATGTTTTTCTAACCATGCTTCTTCATATAAAACTATCGAGTAATAAACTGCTGCCTTCTCTGCTATAGATATACAGCTGCAAGAAGGGTAAGAAGCAAGTACAAAGAAGATAGCATCAAACTATGACTTTTCACTTCAAAGGGAGAAGAGTCCATGAGAGGGACAGAGAGGCCTGTAATTTGGAGCCATTCTTGTAGCTGTCTGAAGAAAATAATGTAACAGAAATGGATTGAATGATTTAGTCAACAGTAGTTTTATCCTCTGGATATTATTAAAGGCCCAGGCTATTGGGTGAACAAGTTGTTTCAACGTGGTCTCATCCAAAGAAATCCATATGAACAGCTAAGCCTTAGAATGGCCTGATGCAGCTAGTGTAAGCCATAATAGCGGATGCTCACATCTGCATGCTGCCATGCTGCTCAGGATGATGGATGGTAGAAGTGCAACCTGATTAATGTCTCAGGATGGACAGAAAGCTACACAAGAGCTAGTGGTTTGTAAATACAGCTATTAGCAACACCTTGGATGAATCTGACTTCTGCAGTGCCAGAGCAGATCACAATACTAGCTAGCACAGTACTAGCTCCAAGGAAAGTTTGTACTTCATCTTAAAATAAAAATTTAATGAAGAATAGCAAAATCTCCAAATACTTCTAGACTATTCTGCCTTTGCCATTTTTAATTTTACTACAACAGCATACACATTATGTAAAGAAAAACTCAATCTATTTGTCTTGTTTTGCGTAGAAAAAAACTGTTTCTTAGAATACGTATTGCTGTCTCTGTGTGTGTGTGTATCATTGGTTATGTATCAAATAAGTAAGTCCAAACAAGAACTAGGTTGTTATTGGCTATAATTGCTAGCATCCATCTTGAGCTCTGATGGAGATAACAAGCTACATTTCCATTTGACCCTTTTTGATTTCTTACTTTGGAATTCTATCAATATCCTTTCTGTTCCACTGTTTTCTGCAATGATGTTTTCACTGTTTTACATTTTATCTTAGATCAACTTACATTAATTCTACATGATTATGAGGTTCTGTGTGATAGTTTGACATATGAACACAAGATTATAGGTCAATCCAGGCCCCTTTTATCTATATTCCCCACCACCATACATTCCCAATCTCTGGTGATCACTATTCCATATTTAGGTAGTTTTTCTTTTCTTTTTTTTTATTGTGAAAATACAGAGGAGTAACAATTACATGGGCAAGGTAATGAGTACATTCTTATCAAGCATTGTTGCCTCCTCCTTTGTTTACCCTTCCCATCCCTTCCCATCTCCCCCACTCTACCTACCCCCCACCCCCTTCTCCATTCCCCCTCCCCATGCCAAAATTATAAAGTTCATTTTTCGACATAACGTCTTATACATCTCATTGTTGCAATGGGTCCACGTGTATCCCAATTTAAACAGTTTGTTTTTTCCCTTCCCCTCCACAAATTATACCAACATCAAATACAGTGAAAACAGGGGTTATACCATGGGGGAGTGACATACAAAGCAACAAAGAAATCATCTTATAAATATGTTAGAAACAATCACAAGAAAGAAAAAAACATTTGAGTCCTTATCTTGGGGTTCATTTAGCCTAACATCTGACCGTTTCTGCTTGTCTCAGACATATACTAGTAATTGCAAATAAGGGAAACCATGGGACCTACGTTTCTTTGGGCCTGGCTTACTTCACTTAATATAATTTTTTCCAAGTCTTTCCATTTCCTAACAAATGAGGCAATGCCATTCTTTCTGATGGAGGCATAGAATTCCATTGTGTATATATACCACATTTTCTTGATCCATTCATCTACTGAGGGGCATCTGGGTTGGTTCCATATCTTAGCTATGTAAATAATGCTGCAATAAACATAGTTGTGCTGGTAGCTTTAGTAAAAAGTGGGATTGCTGGGTCATAGGGGAGCTCTATGTGGAGTCTTTTGAGGAACCTCCATACTACTTTCCAAAGTGGCTGAACAAGTTTACACTCCCACCAACAATGCAGTAAGGTTTCCTTCTGTCCACATCCCCTCCAGCATCTGTTGTTATTAGAGTTCTTGATTATAGCCATTCTAACTGGGGTAAGGTGGCATCTCAATGTTGTTTTGATTTGCATTTCTTTTATGGCTAGAGAGGTCGAACATTTCTTCATGTGTTTATTGGCCATCCTTCTTTCCTCTTCAGAGAAATTTCTCTTTAAGTCTTCTTAGTTTCCACCAGGGGAGGAGGGGATGCACATGAAGGACTTGTCTTCTGTGTCTGGCTTAATTCACTTAATGCTCTCCAGTTCCATCCACTGGTAAGATTTTGTCTTTATGCTAAACAATAGAAATTCTATCAGTGTGCAGGAGCCACTGCACACAGTAGGTAGCAATATACAACTGTGGTTCATCAGACCTGAGCTCCAATACCAATTTCCCCATTTAATGCTGGATGACTATGTTCACATTATTACCCTCATGGAGCTTCAAGTTATCTCCTCCAGCATAAAAGAAAAATAATGCCTCCCAGAACCCTTGTCAGAGTTCAGTGTGATTGCATGTAGTTCGTAAATTTTAGTGCTTCTCTCCCCTATTTTGTGTTCCTTGTTATTTCAGTCTCATATACATATACATACACATATACATAGACATAGACATATATGTGTATGTGAATTCATTCATTTGAACTTAATGTCTTTATATCATGTTCTTCTTTATCCTGAGCCATTTCACTCCAAATACAGTTTATACTTTTTCAGTGCTGGGGATTGAACCCAGGACCTCTTGTGTGAGCCATGCACCTAGATCTTCTGTTTTTATTTTGCTTTTGAGATAGAATTTCATGAACTTTGCCTGGGCTGACCTTAGACCTAAGATTCTCCTATCTCTGTCTCCCACCTAGCTGGGACTACAGGCATGTATCACCGTACATGGCTAATTTATGTTAATTCTTTACATTGAAAAATATTAGTTTTTGTCAATTCTAAAAGAAAGTAGACTTTGGGATTCTTGAATAAGCTCTATGAATAGTGGAGCAGGACAATCTCATTACAAATCTCAGTAAGGTGCTGGCCACTGTAAGCAATTAATATCTACAAATGAGGTGCCAGCCACAGCTACATGTTACCATACATGCTCAGAACTTCCTTAAATGCCTGCCACTAACTCATGTCTCCTCCACTTGCTTTCTCTTCATGCAGAGCAGCTAATCTCTCCTGATCTAGCTAGACTCAGTTCATTTCCTGTTCTTCACTCACAGTTGCGTGCCTGCTATCCACCCCTACCTTTGGGCCCACTTTCCATAGAAGAAGTCATTTCCTCTGCTCTACCTTCAATATCCTGCTAATATGTTCTTCTATGAGTGGCTTCTATCCATTAGATACACAAGTCCACTGTCTCAGTAACGCTGCCCTCTTCCCTGGAGACAAATTCCTATGGAGGGTTCTTAAATCAGAGTTTTACTATAAGCCCAAGGTGGGGCTGGGAAGGTGGCTCAGTGGTAGAGTGCTTGCCTTGCATGCCTGAAGCCCTGGGTTCGATTCCTCAGCACAACATAAGCAAAAAGAAAAAAGCCAGAAGTGGCTCTGTGGCTCAAGTGGTAGAGTGCTAGCCTTGAGCTGAAGAGCTGAGGGACAGTGCCCAGGCCCAGAGTTCAGGCCACATGACCGGACCCCCCCCAAAATAATCCCAAGGTCAGCATCTCCCCTCTCCCTGACCTTGATACACACACACACACACACACACACACACACACACACACACACACACACAGAGTCTAATTAGCTGCCTACAACTAACCCTACGCATGTGCCTGGGTATGTGTTTATTACACGAAAGGTCATTTGTCACAGCAGTTTACCATCTCAGTATCAGGATTTGCATTCTAACATGATCAATTTCCTATTTGATTGAATTGTCTCATCTCTAACAAGAGGCTAGAGCAGTGCTTTGTGGCAAAAAGAAATCTACAACGTGTAAAGAGGACAGCTGTTTGCTTACAACAGTCTGTATGGAAGAAATACTCAATGGTGTCACCACCATTATATTTAAATTTCCCAAAAGCTAAGTAACTTAATAAGAAATTCTATAAACACCTTTGGTTCATTGATTTAAAGTATCCTAAGGAAGGATAGTCTAAATGAATGATTTTCAACCATTTCTAGACAAGTTAATATGGAGATAATGGTTAAATTTGTTCTAATGACAGACTCCAAGAATTTTTTCTCCAATGTAAATTCTCCCTGGACCTTAGCTTATAAGGAAGACATTATTCATCCTTTGGAAAGAAAAAGACCAGATGATATTAATTTTCTACTTATCTTTAAATTGTAAATGATTTCCTTTAGGGCATAGTTGTGTAGGACAGTACTAATTTGCATGGTTCTGCACACTAATTTCTGTGATTCTCGAAATTGGAACTAGTTATCTAAAATATCGGTGTAATGTTTTAACCTGGCCCCTTCTTTAAAACACCAAATCACTTGCAACAGCATTAAAGCCTAAGCAAGAAAAGGCAGCTCCTCTGGACCTATGGAATATTTCTGAGATAAGGAGTTGACTTTTTGCCACCTTGCCAGTTTATCTTACTGCTCTTTTAATTTAAGTTAATTTAATTTTATTCTAAGGGTTGTTGGGAGCCAAAAGTTGAGTCTCTCAACATAATAGGCTTGACTATCTCACTGGAACATCTTGAGGCTGAGTTTACAGAATCCGACCCTCATCCTGCCCTAAGTAAACATCCTGCAACTGCTAATGACCACCCTTTCCTCCTTCCCTAAGTAAACATCCTGCACTGCTATGGCCAATGAAAGAGCTTCCTTAACGGCCAATGGAAAAAGCTTCTTTATTCCAAGCATATAAATACCCCTGTGTGAAAAATAAAAATTTGCAGCTTGATCAGAACCCTTGTCTTGCTGTCATTCTTCATGTCTCTTGTCCCTTCATTCCTTCTAGCTTAGGTTCACCGCCCTAGTTGACGTCCTGCGGGTCGGGACAAAGGGTGATGTCAGAGGGGTTATAGTTACATAAATAAGGTAAATTCTTGTCCAACATTGTTACCCCTCCCTTGTTTTCTCCCACTTTCCCTCCCCCCATGGCTCCCTTAACCCCTCTTGTTGCTCTTTGCCTTGACGTTTACATGATCAAGTCCATCAGTATGACATTAAATCAATGCATCTGGGAATATAAATGTCTTCCTGTTCCTTCATCTTTGTAAAGAAAATGAATACGGAATGTCCTGGCACCAATATGATCGTTGGTTCAAGGTTATTTTTACCATTCTGAACTAGTCTAGTAGTTGGTATATATAGTCAGATTGGAAATTTGTGCTGCTAAAGAGATTTTTATGCACAGTTTAATAATTCATCTACCTGTAGCTGCAAGCAAAATACATAGTTAGCACGCTACTTGTTGGCAAAGTCATAACCAGTTACATTAATTGAAATTTTAAATCCCTCAGAATACATGTTAGAATTGTCTGTGGGAAGGCAAAGGGCTGTGAGCATTGCTACAACTTTGTTTCATTACCATAAATGCACTTTCTTCTTGGAGACTATGTTAAGTTTGGAAATTAATTATTTAGTGCGGAAGAATATCAGAGAAACCCACTTTATTACTGGAATGAGGTTATACCTCTAAGTGGCAGCTAAATAACATCTCAAATACTAGTTAGTGAGAATTCCAAAAAGCCAGGTTAATTGCCACAACTAAAGTTTATCAACCAGTTGCTTTCCATTGTGTCATGTTTAAGCAGATAGGTCTGTGAGGCCTTATCTATTCTAAACATTTGGGATACATTAGTGATAAAGTGGTCAAAAGTGTCTGCCATTGTACAGCCAGGCACCTGTGGCTACTCAGAGGTTGAGAGGCAGAGGATCATGATTCAAAGCCAGCATTGATGCAGGAATCCCATGTTCCAAAACAACCAGCAAAAAGCCAGGTAGTGGTATGGTTCAAGTTGTAGAGGGCCAGCTAAACAAATGCAAGGGTTTGAATTCATTTGAAACCTTTGTCCATAAGCCAGACAAATGCAAAATCCTGAGTTCAAACTTTAGTACTGCCGAGAACAAAAAAAAATTGTCTCACTGTGAAGGTCAGATTATATTGTACATTTTAGGAAAACAGATAATAAATGTGTTGAACAATTAATTCTTTAAGAGGTGAAGTTGGAAAAGGTAAATGGAGAAAAGTGGATCTGGAGTAAGGGAAAGGTTTACACCTTAAGGTAGGTTGGATGAAACTGTTGTGCCACTGAAATGGAGCCTGCCATTCCCACCAGGGTGGGGAGTGCAGCCATGGGTGTGACTAACGCTGCACAGCCCTCTATTTTGGGGAATCAACAAGCATCAAAGTATTAAAAACATGCTTCTCATTCTCCCCTTCTCTCATCAGTTAGGATGGACTTCCTGGCCTTGTCCTGAGAACTGGAGAGGAAAAGAATTACAAAAGAGATAAATGGTACTGTTTAAGCTTGAAGGTCTAGGAGATACTAATTTAAGCTCTGGTGGGCACCCTGTTTCCCACTCCATTCTCAGAGCATGAAAGAAGAAAAAGCAGTGAATAAAGAATGAAGCCCGATTCCCAAAGCACTTATAAGTCCCTCCATTTGTCTAGATAGCAACTTGATTCCACTTAAGTTAATGCAAAAGGCAGAAGTTCTTAGGGAGCCTGCCATAGTTGTACCACATACCACAGATAAATGAACTACCCTAAAGAAAAATTCATGTGATGCAAAACAAATGTGCAGGGGAAAGATCAGAACAATCTCGAGCTAGCCTGAGGCTTCCTGGAAACAGGAATCTAAACGTCTAACTAAGGTTAGACCTGTGTATTGGTGATGCAAGAGAAGGAAATTAGAAAAGATACAGAAGTCAACAGGTGGAAGGTTTGGGGGTAGGTAAGGGAGAGCAGAATCTCCCTGCCTCAGTGACTTAGGAGTGGAGACTGCATCCATATTATATGGACTATGGCAAGTTGCCTTCCTAAAGACACAGAAGAAGCCTAGCACAGGAAATGATTCCATTCTCTTGAAAAGTAAAATGGCAACTAAGGCTAACTATTCCCTTAAAACTAAACGTTGTCTTTTGTTGCTTCGATCACAGGGACAGATTCCAGTAGCCTCTAAATATGACCTCCTGCTTTCTGTCTCCATAGTCAAAGACTTTGGAATTGAACCTAGATAAAGTGAACACTCAAGGAATGGCGTGGCGAGCAAAGATAGAGAGGGAAACCTTTAGAGAGGATGCACACGGCCGGGTAATGGTGGCTCATGCCTATAATCCTAGCTACTCAGAGATCTGAGGAGCCTTCTTTGAAGCCGGCCCAGGCAGGAAAGCCTACGAGACCTCTTATCTCCAATTAAGCACCCAAAAAGCCAGAAGTAGAACTGTGCTAGCCTTGAGGTAAAAGAGCTGAGGGACCGTGCCCTAGTCCTGAGTTCAAGCCCTGGGACCAGCACACACAGGACAGAGGGGGGGGGGGAGGGAGAGAGAGAGGGAGAGAGATGGGGAAGGAGGGAGGGAGGGAGGGAAGGAAAGACACACAGCCCACACCTTGGAGGCTGTAGGTGAGAACTCAGCCCCAGATCTGGGATATGCTGGCCAATCTCCAAACACCTATCCTCATCAGTGGGCTAAATCCACATGTAAGCCAATATGGGGGGGGGGGACGGGGTGGGTTACGTCTCAACACTTCCTTCCTTTCCCACCTCTGGGCATGCCCCATCTCATCCCTCTCTACTCCACCACACCAGGGATTTTTTTTTTTTAAATAAGGACTGTGGGACCTTAATTTCTGCCCCGAGCGAACCCCCGTCGGGGAGCCTGCTCCCTTGACAGCTGCAGCTAAGACCCGGAGACGCGGAATTCGAAACTCCTGTGCAAAGCAAGAGCCGGTGCTGGGCATGCTCAGTAGCCGCAGCGCGTCTGAGCTGGCTGCTGGCTCTGCACTGGGGGCCGCGCTGTTGGGATCCTGGGCTGGCGCGGGAGTGCACTTCCACCGTCACTGCCTGGACTGCGGGCTCTGCAGAAGGCCAGAGCACTCGCCTCGAGATCTCCGAGCGCCTCACCCCCCTTCCACCGCCGCCGCCTCCCACTCTCCTTCCTTCTACCCCATCTCCTAGGGAGGTGAAGCTGGTGCTGGTTTCTGTCGGCGCCACGGAAGAGAAGACTCTGCAAACCCCAAACGAGGAGAGACCCTGCGAAGGAATCCAGGGGATCGAGGACTCGTGGCCCAGGCTCTTTCGAAAAGCACTTTGCTTGAAGTGGGGTCGCGGCGGAGTTTCTGCTCCACCTCTCCATGCAAGCACTATGCG
The DNA here is from genome assembly GCF_000151885.1 of Dipodomys ordii. Lineage (NCBI taxonomy): Eukaryota > Metazoa > Chordata > Mammalia > Rodentia > Heteromyidae > Dipodomys > Dipodomys ordii. The sequence goes on along the minus strand of NW_012267219.1, from coordinate 11,878,265 downwards.
GAGGGCCGTCAGCTTGCCTGGACTGTGCCTGCTGCTCCATCTTCACGCTGCAGGTAAGGGTTGCGGGGCGCAGGGCTGGAGCTGTGGACGAGATGGGAAACTGCACATGCTTCAGGACTCCAGGAAGAGCTTGCCTCGCTGAGCAAGACAGCAGGACGGGAGCTGTCAGGCGAAGGGGTGGGGGAGGAGGGCGAGAGAATACACCTGTTGGAAGACTGAGACTGGAAAACTTAAGCTAAAATTAGCTATTATTCTGGTATGCATTTTTTTAACCGTGCATGCATAATCGTGAACGTTTTTCTATCTGAATCCAGGTTTGCTTCGCCTTCTCGTTCCTTCCTGACTTCCTGCTTCTGTTCGTAGGCTTGTGCACTTGATTGCCCATTTTTTTTTTTTTGGCAGGAGAGAGACAAGGCATCCTGCTGGATGGTAGGTTTTCTACTGCAGCTGCTACATTCAGATGATCTGTGGGTTTAGCGAGCGCTCACAGAGGTGCCTGGGCTGTAATCTGATGGACCACAGCGTCGCTCCAAAGGTCGAAATAGACTCGGTTCACATGAATGATGCTGCTCCAGGCTCCTTTGGCCCCTGCTCTTGTCACTCGAATTTTCTTAACCAATAAGAGGAAAGGAAAGGTTTAGAACAGGAGCTTCTTTTCTCTTTCAGCACCATGGCCAGCGTCCTCCAGCCCCAAACAGAACCCCAACTACAGTTTGAAAGCTAACAGCCAGCCTGGGGGAACTCACTATTCCAGGGGCAGTTTTGATGAAGTCTAACCAATAGTGACAGAGACATTATGCCCAAATATAAATAGACCTGATACCAGAATTCATATCAAGTCTCTAACACAAACAAAGCTTTGGAAGTCCTTGGAATTCCATATTTGTTGTGACAACAGACCCTGTTTTTTCTTTAAATACACAGAACCTCTGTGTGCAGTATAGAGGCTGCAGCCTTTATGAGTTTTACACACACACACACACGCACACACACACACACACACACACACACCAAACTAAAACATGGCAGAGAGGTTTTTGGAACTGCGACAGCCGTTGTCCATGCTGTAGTCCTGTAGCAAGCAAAGACAAGGCATTTATTTTCCTTGAGTTTGTTTCTCAGACAATCACATGAATTGACTTATTCTTCCAACTCACATTTACTGAGGGTATACTATGAGCTAGGGGTTAGAAGTCAAAATAGTGGTTGTGAAACCACAATCTTTGTGGGTAAGGGTTTTTTTTTTCCATATGTAATAATGCAAGTGAACTTCCCTTATTCTAGCTATTGCTATTTCAATGTACTGTGGATTTCTTAAGTAATGTATAGGAGCATTGAAACTATAATTAAGTACACTGCTAATTATTTTAATTATAATGTTATATTGTGAGGTTTGCAGTGATTCTTGGTATCTTTTGAAAAATTAGGAAAAGAGCTGTAACTTGGTCATTAAGTTATTTGCAAACAACTATAGGGAATTCTCTTTTGTTTTACCACAGACAGTCCTTTACTATGAAAAATATGGGATGAAAACATACACATTGGGTTAGTCTGAGTTCCATCATCATTTAATAGTAGTACTGATACAAAATATCTATTACCAAAAAAGTCTAAGTTTTTTTCAAGCTTAGTAACGAATTAGCTGAGAAAACATATCAGTGTTTTTCTGAAGCCAATGTACAAGTTTTTTTAAGAAGATACCAGTTAATAAATTTTGAGTAATTATAACTTAAAAGTTATAAATAAACCCAAGATTATATACATAGAAAACATTTTATTTATTGTAGATGAATATTTGGGATGAAGAAAACAGACTATTGTTCATCAAATGAGAAACCTGGAAGCCTGTAGCCCTAGATTATATCTGGAACTCTGCCAATGGGTATGCTACCACAGCCAACAAGCCAAGCAAATTCATCTCTATTTTGATTTCTTAGTTTGCTAAAAAACAAAAGGTAAAAATAAGAGTAGCAACCAATTTGAATTTAATAAGGCATGTATTTCTCAGATTTTAATTGCAAGATACTGTGTAGAATTTAATCGTACTCATATTTAATACACTGCTTTAGAAAGGTGTTTTATCACAGCAGATTGCCAGTTTAACATTGTAGTTGTCTTGCCAGTTTCATTTTGGATGCATTTTAATTTTAAGCAGTAATTTGTAGGTCACAAGCTGTTATCGGATTAAAATTCATCACAGTTATCTAATAACATTGTTAGGGCTTTTCCTTAGAACTCAAACAAACACAGATTTCTTGATTTAAGCTCCTGTACTTTTAGATAATAAGAAAATGAGTGGGTAGTAGAACAAAGACAAAAGGTTTTCACTTGTTGAGTATCTGAGTTTATTGCTTCTCTTCTTCAGGACAAAAGCAGACATAGTACAGAGATAAATTCAATATATTCAAGCTTCTCAACTGGAAAGGTAATTGATCCATTTTGGCTATGCCTAGGTACCAGTAACTACTTTATGATAAGACAATGACATCTCAGGATGACTTACAAATGGAAGAAATTGGCTAACAAGATGTAAGAGCTCTTCTTAGCTATGTGATAAACTGTTGCCTTTGATATAGCCAACCATGCCTCAAATAATAAGGTAGCAAATTATTTTCAAATTTAGTGCCATCTCCACTAATTTGGCTATACTTTCATATGACTCTGAAGGGAAAAAAAAGGGATTGTTTCCTTGAGTTCTGTCTGACTGAGTTAAAACAGAGAAGTTCTGTGATCCGTTGATATAAACATAAAAATAACAATTATCTTGAATAAACAAGAATGTGATATTAAAGGATGTTAGAGAGTAATATAAAGAGGTTTAAATCACTAGAAAAAACTGCTATTTTGTCATTCAAGAGGATATTGTAATTTCTTTCTCTTTCTTTCTTTTTCTTTTCTTTTTTTCTTCCTTCCTTCCTTCTCTCTCTCTTCTCTCTTTTTTGCTTTTCTTCTGGTAAAAAAGCTTGAACTCAGGTCCTCAAGGTCTCATTTCACTTGCTTATTCACAGCTGGTGCTCTACTACTTGAATCAAACCTACAGTCTAGCATTTTTTGCTGATTAATTAAAGATGGAGTCTCAAACTTTTCTCCCTGGACTGGCTAGGTTCACACAGTGATCCTCCAAGTCTCAGCCTCCTGAGTAGCCAGGATTACCAGTGAACCATCAGTGCCAGGTTGTTATCACATATTTCTAGTACCATAAAAACAGAATATTCTATTGGGAATCACATCCTACCTAATAGCTTGTAAAAATTCTGGGATGCATTCCTGACATTCTCAGCCAAGTTCAATCTTCATTGTGTCATCCTGTTGTTGAACATAATTAAAGAGACTATTATAAGATACAGCATTTATGTAATACTTCCTTTTAGATTTTTAAAGATCTCTTCACTTCATTTTTTTTTGTCGGTCATGGGGTCTGAACTCTGGGCCTGGGCACTGTCCCTCAGCTCTCAGCTCAAGGCTAGCACCCTACCATTTCAGCCACAACGCCACTTCTGACTTTTTCTGCTTATGTGGTGCTGAGGAATCAAACCCAGGGCCTCATGTATGTGAGGCAAGCGCTCTACCACTGAACCACCTTCCCAGCCCTCTTCACTTAATTTTGATGGGCAGTTACTACTTCCCTCTTCCCTCTCCAGTTATTACTCAGTTGATACTTTAAGGTCTTCCTCTGGGTATTGCTTCATAGTTGCTGCTGTTTAGAGACTTTTTTTCTGTTATTTTTCTCTCTATACAATCTTTCTGGATATTATCACACATCAAAGATTCCAAACTCCATATTTCTATCTTTGATCTCTCTTCTGAATTCCTGTACTATATTCACAGTTATCTAGGAGTCATCAGACATTCCAGAAGAATCCTACAAACAAAAATGTTCATGTGCAACACTTCCTATCCCTATTGCTCTTATTGTTATCTTCTGTATTATTATGAATGACACCAGGATCTCTCACAATCACCCGAGCAAGACATGAGTTAATCATCCAGGATCATTTCTTTGCAGTCCTACTTTCATCTCAAAGGTCCCCAACTCTTCCCACTAACTCTTCCTCACTCTCTGTGTCCAGATCACTGTTAGAAGTAGGTATTTATTTCTCTTATAGTATACTATAGTAATCAAGTCCCATCCTTCATAATGTCTTGAGTAAGACTCTTCTAAAATCAAGCACCTAGCCATGTTACCTATCAACTTTCCTTTAAAATAAAATTCAAAGGCATATGCCTGTCAAAAACCCTCATAATCGAGTATTTTCCAATTCTATCCTAATCTCCTGTGGTGCCCTTCATTACGCACTACCACTGTAATATGAAGATTTCTTTTGTTTTGCCATATCTTCAGTTCTTTGTACATGCTTCATTCATCTTAAAGACCCATACTGTGCTTCTTTTTCTAGATAACTCTTACTCCAACTTCTGTATACCTGTGCCCTAGAACTAGCCTTGTTATCTAGAATGCCATCAATAAATATTGAATGAATAAATATATTCCAGGTATGTTTTATGAATTAAGCCATTATAAATCACATTGTAGTGACAAATAGATTATATCTCTTCTTCATGACAATAGAGAGAAGAATTGACTTGCTACTGTTCTCTGAATCCAATTTATATTTATTGGTTGCAAAGGAATGGATATGGGACAGATTTTATTTTAAAGTAGATTACAAAAGAAGTTTTTATTCCGTGAGCATGGTGTTATTTGCAGTAATGTAGTAATATGATGTTTTTTCCTAGATGAATAAATATTATTCTATGATTTTCCAGTACTACTTTAGGATAGGAATTAATTTTTTTACTTTAAAGACATAAATTAGATAAGCAATGTAGTATGAGAATGGTACACTCAGGAACAGATTTGGACCATCTCATCCTGATTACTGACTACTATGTAATACCAAATATGGCCATTTACACATTCAAAATTAATTGGGAATAAATCAAGATGTAAAATAATCCAACTTCCCTTACTCTCCCCAACAAAAATTAAACCATGACAAAAATGTTTAAGAATTTGGGTGGTTGTATACTTCTTACTTCTCTCTTTATGATAGATAATCTGGATAAAAGTATTGTTTTTTTGAGTCTAAGCATTTTCTTTCTTATGGAAATATGCTTGGCATGAAGAGTGGAGATTGTGTTGTGAGTTATTTTTAAGTCCCTTTTGATAAGATATATCAAAATCCCACTCATTGCTATTAGTATTAATCATAACATAGATGGTATATTTTATGATAAGTTTATTGTTAAATCTTTTCAAAGCTACTTTGTGAAGGGAAATTCAAGAGATGAAGCTGTTTTCCTTTTAAAGGGAGATTATTTAAAGATCTTCAAAGCATTTATAAATGCTGACACACTTAGAGTATCATTGAAGTCTTCCAGCATAAAGGGTGATAGCAGTTTTCAAAAAGAAAGATTTAATAGTAAATTATTGTTTTAAGATCAAATGTACTAATGCTTATGTACCATATGCTACAGTTATAAGTATCTATTATTATAATGATATTTGCCTTAGAAAGACAATTAGTAAATTTATATTATGAGCATTAGCATTTTTCATCTAAATCATTTTTACTCATAATGACTATCCAGACTTTCCTTGTAATCAAATCTCATTTGACTTCAATACATTAAGATGATGTGGCAATTAAAATGCAGCTGCATGGGCCAACAGCAAAGCCCAACTAATTGTTTACAATAAGCAACAGTCCAGATCAATATATATATATATATATGTACATATATATATATATATATATATATATGCAGTTTCACTGAAGCAAGTGCTAAATTCAGTTGTGATATAAATAAATTTCTTTCCTAGTTCAGATCTAAAGCAATGTCCATTTTCTAGTTTAAATGAGAAGAATGGTCCAAGATATCTCTAAATTGCTGGTTCCTTAGGAAAGAGCACTTAACAGAATATAAGCAACTCATAAAGATTTATCATTCTAAACAAGAATATGTACAGAGTAAGAATCGATGGCTATTCACAGTCATAATAATCAATTCTTGATCACGACTGGAGAGAAAATGAAGCAATATTTTGAAGCAATTTTCATAAGTACACTGAGTCAGCACCCATCACTGGTGACATACTTACCTGAGAAAGATGATCAGTAGGGAACATGTCAACTATAACATCATGGTGAGTTAGGTTAAAAGATCATTAGTATAAAAGTGTGGCTTTAAATTATAAGCAACTTATTTTGCTATTTTGGTTCAATATAAGTTTTCTTCCCACCCTTAGACCTGGATGAAAATTAAATAGCTTAAACAAAGAATGAAACAATTGAAATGGAAGGAAAATGTGATAAGGATTTTAGCAAAACATTATGTAGTCAAGAATTAATTGGGATTTTGTAAATACACCTTCACTGAGTCATTAGGTGCCATATAAATATTGTCATTGTTTAAAAACTGGGAGAGGTTGGATAATAAATAATCAAATGTATCTTGAAGCAATTTCTCATTCTTTTTGTGTTTGAGCCAATGCTGAAGAAGCAGACATGAGTCCAACCATTTTGTCAGTTGGGTCTTATCTGCATAGATTTCATCTTCCTAAGCATGAACCTAGCCATATGTTCAGGATTTTAGTAGACTACGAAGCTCTAAAACACCTGCCTGTCCCTAGAGTCTTTTCCCCAATGCCTTACTTCAAGTTCCATGTAAATATTGGTCTTAGCACCATGTCTATACCAAGCTTCTATTTAAGTAAATGTGAAATACAAATTTCTCCTGAGTTTATTAGTGGTAAGTGACATATACATGAAAATATATAGCATGTATTTTAATACCAAAATTCTGAAGTATCTAGTTCCTATTTCATTGTCTTGCTTAAAGGATAAGCCATATTTGTGCATTCAGGGCCAACTCCTCCTTAGGACAGAAATTATTCACACCCCTTTGGCCCTCTCTTGCTGGTTTGGCCCTGTTCTTACTGGCTTTCTTCCTCATCCCAAATAGTCTTTCTTTTGTTTTCCACATTCATATCTTTGATTGTTAAATCTAAGTGCTGCATATAGGAAGAAAACACATGGAGTTTGTCTACGTCTAGCATATTTTGCTTAAACAGGATGATCTCCAGTTCTATCCACTTTCCTGCAAATAGTATGATTCTATTCTTCTTTACGGCTGTGAAACTCTAAGAGTGAACAGATAGATAGAGGATAGATGGATGGATAGATAGATAGATAGATAGATAGATAGATAGATAGATAGATGGAGTCAAATACTTATACATACCAAGGAGTGGTATAGATAGATCATATAGTAATTCTATTTTTAGGGTTTTTTTCAGGGAGAATGCTTTTTAATGACATAATTATACTTAAAAAATAAAAGTAGGCCTTAACTTATGTAACACAAAGGGATAACAAAAACATCTTAGGCTCTAAAATATGAACATGGGTTTGAATCTCTCCTTCTACAATTATTGTTTGTTTAAATTCTCTGTGATTCCCTCTTCTAACCTGTAAAATAGGTTTAACACCATGGTAACTACCTTGCCAAGTTGTTTGGAGATTTAAAAAAGGTTCATAATTCCCCACAGCATGAATCCTAGAACACAGAATATGTTCAAAAACTAGTATCTGGTTACACTAAGCAAAAGGAAAGAAATGTAAACATCACCTGATGTGGAAGAAATAATTGTATTGTCAAAGCTCATTGAATTCACAAACTTTATAGACGATGATAATGACAATGTGCCTTGTGAGGGTTAAATGTGTTTGTGACTTTAAGTATCACTATTCAACAATACTGTGAAACATGTGAAATTTATATAATCAACTAATCTCAATTTTTAAAAAAAGATAAGAAAAGTGAGTGAAGGGATGGGTTAGGATGTGTTAGGTGACAATGTTGTCAGACACCTTGTCTTCATATACTGTTTTGTAGAATAGGTACAACTACTTAAAGATAATACTAATAAAAATGCTAAAAAATCTGAAACAAAAATCTAGTAGCTGGAAGAGTTATCATATTAGCCTGGGAAAAAGTTTCATTGGTGCTAGATTTCAACTCTCCTAAATGAAAAAGGAAAAAGATGTGTCACTCGCATCACAAAACATAAACAATTTTGAACTATTCTGTTTAAAAAATAAGTCTAATCTTTCTTTTATGAAGAATGAATGCCATGAAAATCAAACTGGAATATCTCCATTAAAAATCGCTGGTAGAACCTTTGTGTTATAAATTTGAAAATTTATGTTGAAGGACTAAATGCCACCCCCCCCACACACACACATGCAAGATCTCTTTCATATGTGGAATTTGAAAAGATTGAACCCATAAAAGTAGGGAATAGGATGGTAGTTACTAGAAGCTGAATTACAGGGGAGGATAGGGGAGATGATGATGATGATGATGATAAAATTATACAAAGCTACAATTAGACAGGAATAGCTTAAGTCTAGAATAGGCAAAGAGACATTGGAGACAGAAAGTGGATAAGTGATTGTTTGGGGCCAGGTAAGGTGGGGAGGATGGAGTGGAGGGTGAGACAGAAGAATGGAGAATGACTATGATGGTTATAGATCTTCTTTTTGGAGAAATCAAGCTAAAATTGATCAGGATGAGTGTACCATGCCACAAATAAACTAAAAATCATCGCATTGTAGACCCCAAATTGGAAAATTATGTGATATGTGAATTGTATCCTAATAAAGATGGCTTTTTCAAAAATCTAAAGTATATAAAGAAAAGCATTAGAGGTGTGGCTATGATGTTCAGCCCTTCTCTAGTGAGGTATCTCTTAGTCTCAGAGCTGAGGATGGGCATGAGGACAAGCCATTCCTGCCTTCTGAACTCACATAATCACAAATTCCAAGGGACAAAACACCCCAGCTCTACTGCTTATCTTAACTCGGAGAAATACAAGAGAAACTCAGAGAAATATAAGAGAGGCCAAAGTTGAAATCCCACAAGAAGCAGACATGATAAGTATATTTCCCTTTGCCCCTTTGGAGACTTGAAGGCGATTTTATACCCAGTAGAGAAGTTCTGTTCAGTTTCAGGGAAAGGTGTACCTTTGTCCCGTAAAGTTAGAGAAGAAGCTGTACTGAAAGCAAGAGAACCACATGATATTCCCATGATGGGCCCATTTTTCCATTTTTCCGTTTTAGGGGAAAATACACATGAAAGCTGAGGTTCTGTCTGCCTCGTTATCTCTGTATTTCCATGGTCTACCATAGATCTCCCTCCTCACCCTTCCTCTTCTAGAATATGACATTTATTTCCCTGTACTATCATAAATATGGCAACACATTTTCATTTGCTCTGTATTCTGATGTTCACTTCGCTACATTGTAATATAATTCCTGATCTGCCACAAGAAATATTGTTAAAACAGATATATTTTGTCTTGAAATTAGAGCCCAGGTTCTCCCAAAAAGGGAAATAGTTTCAAATCTTTTACCTATTTATAAATAACTTAATTATATTTGAACTTCTTGCATAACAATACATTGTATATAAAAAATTGGATTTTTTGAATACACTACTTCATTACCTAGCAACTACATATGAAACTCCATTCCCGGGGCTGGGAAGGTGGCTCAGTGGTAGAGCGCTTGCCTTGCATGCCTGATGCCCTAGGTTCGATTCCTCAGTAACACCTAGGCAAAAAAGAAAAAAGCCGGAAGTGGTGCTGTGGCTCAAGTGGTTGAACGTTAGCCTTGAGCTGAAGAGCTGAGGGACAGCTCCCAGGCCCAGAGTTCAGGCCCCATGACCGGAGATTCCCATGAATTCTGCAGTGGTTTTTATTTCTCAGCTTTTTTGGCCATCTGAGCAATTCTCTGCTCTGTCTTCTGCATGTCCCCAAGAGGATAGATCATGATAAAGGTCCTCTCTTAATGACTATGTAGAAGAGGATTTGTTTCTGTCAACTTGAACTCCAACCACCTTTAGTTAGTTAATTTGTTTCTCTCTCTCTCTCTCTCTCTCTCTCTCTCTCTCTCTCTCTCTCTCTCTTTCTTTCTCTCTCTCTTTCTTTTTATTTTTTTTGGAACTCAGGGACATTTGCCTGCCTGTCTGATATAAATCTCACTTCTATAGACTATTCCTTTTTCATGCTCATGTCTAGTCATATTGTCTCAAAGGATACTATTTTAATTGTGTTGTGTTCCACTCTGTAACAGATATTTATCAAATGAAAAATAACTCTATTACAGCTGGACAAAATCAAGAAACACAAAGCCCTTTCACTGTAATTTTATAGCTACCATATAACACTGAATGGATATTTCCTGAAAGGACTGTCAGTCTGTAACTCCCAGGGTTTTCCACTGTAAAGCTCAACTTTCAATGGATGATATTAGCAGGGGAAGAAAGGGCTTCTTTCTGTATTTACACTGGCTCCAAAACAGGAATAGGATTAACTTTTATATGATAATCGAGAAAAATACAAATGAGTGTTTATATCAAAGAATGTGCGGGAAGTTTAAGGTGGCAATCACAATCAACTCATATTTTTTACTGTGAAAATACTGTACAGAGGGGTTAAAATTACACGGGCAAGATAATGAGTACATTTCTTATCAAGCATTGTAGCCTCCTCCTTTGTTTCCCCTTCTCATTCCTTCTCAACTCATTCTTTTTTTTTTTTTTTGGTTGGTTGTGGGGCTTGAACTCTGGGCCTGGGCACTGTCCCTCAGCTTTTTAGCTCAAGGCTAGTGCTCTACCACTTGAGCCACAGCACCTCTTCTGGTTTTCTAGTGGTTTATTGGAGATAAGAGTCTCATGGACTTTCCTGCCTGGGCTGGCTTTGAACTGCAATCCTCAGATCTCAGCCTCCTGAGTAGCTAGGATTACAGGTGTGAGCTACGGGCGCCCAGCTCAACTCATTCTTAAAGGCTTGAAGTCTTCCTCTAAAGAAGAAAGGAACTAGCTTATAAATATTAATTTCTTTATTTCTATTGTAGATGCATTGGACTGGTCAAATATGTGAAATGGTTAGCATTAAGGAGTGACACAACACTTCATGTTAAGATTATATTTTTCACCTTTTAGTGACCGATGAACACTGTGGGATCTTAGAAAAAGCAGTCCTGATGTAAGATCTTTTTTATGTCATCATAGTCAAGCCTTTATGTGTGGGCTTGCTGGCTCACCATATTTATTTGCTTCATATTCTAATATTTTTTCTTTTATTGTAAAGTTGATGTACAGAGGGGTTACAGTTACATAAGTAAGGTCATGAGTACATTTCTTGTTGAACACTGTTATTCCCTCCCACTTTCCCTTCCCCCACTCCCTCTCCCAGGTTGTAAGGTTCATTTCCAATGTAGTGTCTTGTGAGTATTGCTTTGTATTAGTTCGCCCTTTGTCCTTTGTCTCACCATTTTATTATCCCCCTCCTTTCCCCAAGTAAATACAATCTTCGTCATCTACAGAAGTCCTCGTTTATTAGTTTATATAACAAAATAGCAGGTCATAAAAAGGATGAACATTTTTGTAAAACTGATTATCTCATGTCAAAATACAAAACTAATGTGTGTGCACACGAGTACATACTGCAAACTGAATTCTATAAAACGAATTTACATATACACATAGCTGCAATTGACTCATTCAGAGCACTGAGGGGATTTCTATTCAGACTGGTAAGGAGTGAAAATGTTATGCTTTGGGAGATTATTCTAACAGACCTCAAATATCATCCTAGGAAGGATGTATTTATCAGGTTTACTGTTGCTCCGTGGTTATTTTTCACTTTAAAAAAATTTGCTAAATTGTTATTACAGAGATGATGTACAGAGAGATCACAATTACATGAGTCAGGTAATGAGTACATTTGCTCTTGCACAGTGTCTTCTTCCCTTCCCTCACTCTCTCCCAGTCTCTCCCTCCCATCTCTACCCACTTTCTTCAGTGTCCAGTGACCTCCATTTTACTTTTCATTTTTAACTTGAGATTGATATTGTGGTGCTATTTGGGGATATTATTACCAATGTAATTATTGATTAATTGGAAAATGGTTATAATGTTGGCATTCATACATCCAAAGATATCACTTCTGGAAATCACTGCTCCTGTAAGGTCTCAGAGTCTCTTTATTGTGCTTATAGAAAGACCTTATTTTTAAAAAAAATCAGGATTATGCAAAATCCTTGTAACTGTACTATAGCTTCTCTTTTACTGAAGAGCAATTCCATTGTAGTTTTTAGGATTTATTTTTCACGTAGAAATTCCCAAGAGAAGCCCCTAATCATCTGCATTTATTTTCTTTTACAAGAGAAGAATGAGTTAACCATACTTAAAAAAATGCTTTTTTTCTTCACAAAATGATCAGACCACAAAGTTAACTTCGTTTGATTGTTCACTTTTTTCAGGTCTCTTTAGAGACCACTTTTATGCTTTTGTTCCTTTTGTAAGTTCCTGGCATTGATTTAAAACTTGCAGCGCAAGGACTTATTCTGAGAGGCTGTACAAAAGACCAGGCTACCTTGTGTATCTAGGAATAACCAATATTGAACTGGAAATAATGAGTCATAATGTACTCTAGCTTAGCAGTGTCATTTCATGCATTCTTCTTTCCTCTGTTAAGGATCTCTTCAGAGACCTATTAATGTCACATTCAGAATACAATTGCAGTTGTGCAATTTTATGAGCATCAAAATTCACTTGTTATTCTCATGTAATTGTTTCTCTATGATACAAAAGAAAAGGTACTTGTATTTTAAATGTGGCTGAGTATCTTGGACAAGCCACTTACTAACAGTTCTGTAAGAGAAGCTCTATCCTAAATTTTATTTTCAAGGTGATGTACAGAGGGTTTACAGAACTTATTACCCCTCCTGCCAGTCCCCTGCCAAGTTGTTCAGTTCATTTCCAACATATTGTTTTGTTTGCATTTGTTTGCCTTTGTCCTTGGTGCACCATTTTGTTATTCCACTTCCCTTCATCTTGTAAACACTTTCTCATTGTACAAGGACTGTTTCAACCCTTCATTACACTCCTAAAACCTGCAGCCTTTCCATTCCTCTCCTCTTTCTTATGAAATGACATCATCTCATCTACTACAGAGAAAATAGAAACATCAGAAGACAACACCCTCAGCATTTTACCACCAAATTACAGCCACAAGCACACATTATAATGAAAGCGTATTCCAGTCCAAAGCTTGTCCTGCCTGTGTTTTAAGTCATAACCCAACTCCTGCTCTCAGATTACTGATTGATTATTCTAGCTGCTTTCTTCTATGTCTTCCACCAGTATGTCTCAACTAGCTCCTTTCACTTGACAATTGAATGTGCTAAAATCTTTCCCATTTAGAAAAAGAAAAACAAATGAACAAACACAAAACAGTAACACTCCCCAAACCCTACTTTCCCATCCTGATAACACACTGTGACTCTTATTTAACACCAAACTTATTGAAAGATTTGTTCACTTTCTGTTGTTTCTACTTTATCTCCCACTCAGTCCTCATTAAATCTAATTATTAAATCTACCTCCTCCCTCCTAAAATGAAACTAATTTCTATAAGTTTATCCATGTTGGTTTTCAATAATAAATATTGACATTGTATTATGAGGAAAGATACTGATTGCATAATTTTAGATTAAAAACAGCTTTTAAAATGATATAATACAATGTAATATAATCTATGATATATTGACTTTTAGGTGTGAAGTTCTATAGACTCATGTAATCACTACCACAATCTGATGCAGGATAGTTCAATCAGTCTAAAAAGAATTCCTTTATTCACTTTTCCTTGATCCGAATTCTGAGAACTATTGATTTTTCTTTCACCACTATAGTTTTTTGTCTTTTGGAGATTGTTAAATAAATGTAAAATGTAGTGAATTTTTGAGACTGTCTGCAGCGGTTCAGCTTAATGCCTTACAGATTCAGCCAGGTTATGAGGATCAACAGTACATTTCTTTTCATTAAAAATACTCCATTGTATCGAAGTTTTGTGGTTTATTTCTCCATTAATCATTTGGAGATCATTTGAATTGTTTCCATTTCAGAGTAATTATGAATAGAGTTAAGTTGCTGCAAAAATTCTATATTTTTATGTGAATCTATTTTTTTAATTCATCTTTTAATTCATCTTTAATTCATCATGCTGGGTCAGATGATAAATATGTGTTTAACTTTGTAAGAAATTGTCAGACTGTCTTTTAGGATGCCTCTGTCATTTGCATTCCCATCAGTAAGGTCTAAGATTTGAATTATTCCCAAATCCTTTCCAGTACTGAGTATTATTATGACTCTGTTTTAGATGTAAGAGGAAATACATATCACAGTTTTAACAGATATTTCCCAACTGACTACTAAAATTGGATATATTTTCATATGCTTTATTTTCCACACATATATCTTCTTTACTGAAGTATCCACTCATTTGTAGTCCATTTTTTACACTGGTTTGTTTTTGTTAACTGTTGGGTTTTGAGAGTTCTTTATCTATTCTGGTTACTAGTCCTTTTTCTATTTTTTTGGATATGAGATTTGCAATTATTTTTTAGTCATTTTGTACAAGTCTTTTCCTTCTCTTGTAAGTACCTTCTATGGAGATTTTTTGTGTGTGTGATGTCTAGCATATCAACTATTTTTTTGTGTATATTGTTATCTAATGTAGTATCTATTACTACTTTTTAAATCTTCAATAATCAAGGTTTTCTGTTTCCTTCTAAAAATTTATGGTGGCATTTCATGTCTATGATCTTCTAAGATTATTTTTTATATGAAACGTGAAGTGTAATGCTTAGACAAAGGTTTCTTTTGTTGTTTGCAGATGTGGGGGTCAAAGTGCCAATCTCAGTCTACTGTAATCTGTTGTCTGCTTTTTGTCTTCCCCCCTCTCTTAATTTATCTGCTTTCTGAATAATGATCTAAAAATGTCCAATTATGAATTCATTATTTAGTGCTACCTAGTCTATTATTTAACCCATACACTAAAATACCCAAATGACTATATTTTCCTATTTTGCACTTGGATTAAAATATACTTATTTTCTTCTCCCTAAGTCCCTCTGTTATTACTGTAGGCATTTGAAATTAATTTATTTTAAATCTTTTATTTTTTATTTTTTTAAATTTTATTGTAAAGATGCTGTGTATTATTATTATTATTATTCTTTCTTGAGTGGTTATCTTCTGACCTCTTCCATCATTCTGCTTCTCAATAGTCTCAGTGTTGTAATTATTTTTAATCTGTTAATGTGTCTTATCAGAAAGTATCTTTCATAGAAACACACAGAAGTATCATTTCTTATCTTGGTTTCTGGAGATATCACAATGAAAATAATTTTCCATATGGACGATTAGTCCATAAATATTCTAAAGGTTCAATAAACTATTCGTTCCTGGGTTTCCTCCTACTCTTTTACCATTCTTACTCAGCTACCTTTTCATCACTAACTTGACTCTAAATGTTGAAATTTGATAGTATTCTTTCCTGTACCTTATTCTCTATTAATAGTCAAGGAATTGGCTTTAAGTAATTGTATCTATAATGCATGACTCACAACTCTTTCTTCTCCCCTCCCCTCCTTTCACATACATACACAAGGAAGCACCCAGTGAACTCACTGTTACCTAAATGTTTGTTAGCTTAATATCTTCACATTGATCTCTAATAGGTATTTCCTTATTAATATTTCCAAAATGTTTAGCTTCATAATATTGGGGTAAAGGAGAAGAAAGAGAGGCAGAATTTGATCATAAAGAATGAAGTACTAACTCTAGATTAGGGATTCTACACAAATCTAGATTTCTAGGTTGTATTTACAGAGAGGGTACTTTTGCACCTCTCCCAGGTAACCATGTACAGGAGGTCTAAGTACGACACTTTAAAAACTTCCTCCTTAATGATTGTGGTCAGATATCTAACATTATACTGCCCACTAGTTATTCATTACTCAAAGACAAGGAAGAACTAAGTCTTTTTACATAGATGAGGTTGGAAGATTTTAACTATGTTTAACTTGCCTTTTAATTTACATTTATTTCTCTTGCCTAGTAGGCTAATTTAGCACAGGCACATTTGTTAGAAGGACTAAACTATTCTTTTTAAATTTCAGTAGCTCTAAAAGGCTTGGTGTGATTGATATATAAAAGAAAATTAAACACACTTCTGTCATTTCTCTGTTGTTCAAATGTCTATCTGATCAACTAACTTACTTCTTTCTTCTTTCTTAAGATTTGCAGTGAAACCAAGGTGTAAGAATTGCTAGTTTCTGTAGCTTATACACTCCCTGTAGTCTTAAGTTACCAACATGTATTTTCATCCTTGTTTTTAAGCAATGCTGACTCACCATTGTACCCGAACTTTCACTTAGAGAGATTAAGATAAGCTATTTTCTTAGCACAAGGACTTTTTCCATAATATAATCGACAGTTCGAGAATCATCTTCTGGTATGAATAGTTTTTTTGGGGGGGAGGGTGTCCGGTCGTGGGGCCTGAACTCTGGGCCTGGGCGCTGTCTCTCAGCTCTTCAGCTCAAAGCTAGTGCTCTACCACTTGAACCACAGTGCCACTTCCATCTTTTTTCTTTTTTCTTATGTGGTGCTGAGGAATCGAACCCAGGGCCTCAGGCATGCAAGGCAAGCGCTCTACCCCTGAGCCACCTTCCCAGGCCCATGAATAGCTTTTTAAATCATTCAAATCACAATTACATTTCATGTGGTTTTTGATAAAGCAATAGAAACTAATCATCTGTCTTTAATTCTGAACATATGAAATAGACTGGAACTTCTTTTTAGCCATCAGACTATCCTAGTTTGCAACAATGACCATTGCAGGGTGTTGACTTTGCAATGACAAAGATTTGTTGCCTTGAATGAAATGAGTTGCTCAGATTTAGAAATCCATCCATCATTAGAAACACATAAATTATTATAGAATTCAGAACAGGTACTTGAATGTTATTATCCTTACCACAATTTTATTAATAGAAAATGATGCTAAAATGTACTAGATACTTATTAACTTCTGGACTACAAGGTTTTCATTCATATGTTTATTAAATAATTTGCTAAGTGATAGTTTGATGCCCTAGATGGGCTTCAAAATTCAGAATAGTGAGCAGTTTCCTCTCTTCTCTGAGAAGCAGCCTGTTACTGCCACAGAAAGCTATAACAAAGTGGTTGCCTTGGAGCTGTGAAATAGAATGGCATCCCATTTTTATCCTAGTTTAACTTAGTTCTAAGACACATTTACAGATGGCTGCTTGTTATGGGGAAGGCATATGTGTGCTTGAATAAACGTGTTTATTCAAGACTCTTCTACCAAATAGAGAACTTCATAAAAACTTGGTGGCTCAGGCCTGTAATCCTAGCTACTCTGGAGGCTGAGATTTTTTTCAAAGCCAGCCAGGGCAGAAAAGTTCCTGTGAGACTCTTATGTCCTAATAACCACTCAAAAACCGGAAGTGGTGCTGTGATTCAAGTGGTGGAGTGCTAGCTTTGAACACAGAGAAGCTCGGGGATAGCTCCCAGGTCCTGAATTCAAGTCCCACAACTGACCACAAGAAACAAACAAATAACAACAAAAAAAACCCCAACTTTGTCCGCCATGATAGCACTATTGAAATTCGGTTTATTATTAGGTGAGGTTTGCAGGATTTTGGAAGCAAAGGATATAATGTTAAGGGATCAAGAAATAAATCTTATGAAAGAAGGTTGTGATTATCTTATGACAATTATTTGTGCAGGTTACTTTGCCATAGGCATGCCAAGGGAAAATCTGAGTACACAGTTTGCAAGGTGCTATATGAATGAAACTACTGTTTGTGATGTACTCATTGCTTATTATGTTACATAGACCTTCTATTTGTGTTTTAATTGTTTTTGCCATAATTATACTCTCTGTGATTCATATATATTATCTATTTCTTCCCAAGGCCAATGACTAACAAGAAAAATACTGTTCAGTTCAATGGATATTTTTATCTAACAGAGACACAAACATGAATTTATAAGTATTTAAGTTTAATTGCAGTCATTAAACCTAAAATAGGAACAGCTAAAACAAGACAAAATAGTCTGAGTGGCTCCTTGAAATGGTATGGTAGTTCTAGTTGTATCAAAAACCAATATCTTTGTATACTATTGCTCTGTTTGCTCCTTCTATCTAGTTCCTTCATACCATTTATGTTTAAGCTGGTACAAAGGAGGAAAAGTGCAAAGCAAGACCATATCACATCTGTTTATATCATTGTTTAATCACTACTATCTTGATCAGATGTCAGTGATCAGTTACAAAGAAAACAGTCTTGAACTAGACTGAAAAGGAAACAATGATTGTTTCCACACAATCATTAAACGCAAGATTTCTGTCCTTAGTAACTTCCAAAAGTTCTGTAAGCATTAAAATTATACATAGCCAACTACAAAACAAACAGTATCAAATAAACATGAAATGAGAATTGTGTAAAATGTTTCATTTAAGCACAAAAAGCTTAAACATGAGAGAAATCTTAATAATTTGTGAAGGAGAGAAGGCATCCTGGAGCAGAAATTCAACCAAGTAAAGAACTGTTGGTTTAGATTTGAAAAAAAAAAAAAAAGGAAAAGGGCTGGGAAGGTGGCTCAGTGGTAGAGCGCTTGCCTTGCATGCATGAGGCCCTAGGTTCGATTCCTCAGCACCACATAAGCAGAATATGCTGGAAGTGGTACTGTGGCTCAAGTGGTAGAGCGCTAGCCTTGCATGCATGAGGCCCTGGGTTCGATTCCTCAGCACCATATAAGCAGAATATGCTGGAAGTGGTACTGTGGCTCAAGTGGTAGAGCACTAGCTGAGGAACAGTACACAGGCCCAGAGTTCAGGCCCCATGACTGACAAAATAAGTAAATAAAAATTTAAAAAATAAAATAGGTATTAGAATGACTGATAAATAGTTTTCCAAACTATACTGACACCTAAAAAGCCTGAAATGCCTTCGTGTTCTCTCTTTAGTGGGGATGACAAAGCAGGAAAGAGGAGAATGAACAATAAATGCCCTCAATCCTTCAAGTCTTCAATCCTCCCAAGAGAGAATAATTTGCTTATCAGATTTTCCACAGGCATTACTGAATTGGATCTTTGATTTTTCTTCATGTCTTATGTCTTTCAGGGTGCTTTTCAGGAAATAATGATCACTTTTTGGCAATTCCTCAGAAGCAGAGTGGCAAGCCACTATTCATTTATCACCGTTCACAAGATATTAAGAAGAGTCTGGATATCCATCCACAAAAGATAAATAAGCATAGGTACCATTTCTCTTCTGAAGCTGACATAAGCAAACGTCACCAGATTGCCAACTCAGCATTTCCCAGATCTGCCGGTGACCCATCTCTTAATCTGTTGGCTATGACAGGGCAAGAACTTGAAGTGGAAAATCTTCCAATCCCAGCAGCAAATGTGATTGTGGTGGTAAGTGTCACTTTTAATAGGTGCTGATGCTAACATTAATGTAGTTGATGTTAGAAAGAAAAAAGTAACTAACTCTACATATTTACTATTGGATCTCCATGGCTATTTATCATAGCACCTCTCACTCTCTGATATTTCTTCTTTGTTACTGAATGGTTGTCTGTTTCCTTCCTCAAGTAAACTCATGGTGCATGGTAGGCGTTTAATAAGAATTTGAATTATAATTTACTTGTTACACTTGTAGCAGGTCCTGGGTTATACAGAACCTCCCACCTTCTGTACAATGTGTTTTAAAAAGATAGGCATCCGTGTCAGCTGGTGTAGATAAATAGCACTTTCTATGGATTCTCTAGTTCTTTGACCCAAATCATAGTGAATGAAGAAACCACTGAAAGGAGAGTTGTGGGAGGTGGAGAGTAGTTTGGTTTGGAGAGTAGTATGGCTTGAAAATAATTGATAAATAATATTCTTAACATCAGTTGATAAACACAAGGTGCTACATTAATCAAGATGGTACAAAGATCCTATTGTTTATGTTCTCTATGTGTGTGTGTGTGTGTGTGTGTGTGTGTGTGCTGGTCTTGTGAATTCAGGGCCTGGATGCTAGCCCTGATATTACTATTATTTTTTTTCCAGTCCCAGGGCTTGAACTCAGGGCCTGGGCAATGTCTTCTGGGCTTCTTTTGCTTAAGGCTAGTATTCTACCACTTGAGCCACAGCACCACTTCTGGCTTTTTCTGCTATGTATTACTGAGGAATGGAACCCAGGGCTTCATGCATGCCAGACAAGCACTCTACCACTAAGTCACATTCCCAGCCCCAGATATTATCATTATTATTATTATTGCTCAAGACCAGCAGTCTACCACTTGAGACACAGCTCTACTTCTAGTTAATTGGAGATAAGACTCATACTGACTTCCTTGCTCAGGCTGGCTTCAAACCACAATCTTCAAATCTCAGCTTTCTGAATATCTAGGATTACAGGCATCAGACACTAGTACCCTGCTGTTTATATTCTTAGAGTGGTAATTCAGCAGGGGTGCCATAGTTGACACCCTGTTTGTACTATGGTTCCTCTCATAATGGTATAAACCACAAAAACTACAAATCAGTTGATCATTACACAACATATATATGAATTGAAACATTACATTTTAACCCATATGTGGAATTTTCATGTATCAGTTAATTTTTTAAAGTGAAAACTATGAAGCCTTTGGCTCACAGCTGTAATTCTAGGTGCCCAAGTGGAGAAATCCAGACATTTTGGTCGGAAGCCAGTCTGGGCAAGCAAAATTAGCAAAATATTATTTCAACTAATAAGCTGGGTGTGGTGGTATTCAGTTAGCTGTAGAGGTATATATAGGAGTATTATAGTCTACACCTGTCCAGGTACAAAGGTGGAACCCTATTTTAAAAAAAGTAAATCAAAGAGAGTTGATGGTTTGGTTCAAGAGGTAGAGTGCCTGCCTAGCAAGTACTAGCCTCTGATTTCAACCCCCAGCATGAGAGAGAGAGAAAAAGAGAGAGAGAGAGAGAGAGAGATGAAGGAAAGAAGGAAGGAAGGAAGAAAGGGAAGAAGGAAGGAAGGAAGGAAGGAAGGAATAGAGATCCATAACTAAAACCCCTATAAATCAATATCAAAATGATTACTGATTTTTTGTCCCAAAATACAATTAGATGAGCTTACTTTTGAGGCCAATATATGTCAATGAAGCTAGGTTTGCATTTTGGAGAGTTTCTCTATGTATCACATGTAATTCAATTAAATGTACCCCTTTTACTATATATAGTATCCTTCATTCAGTTTTGAAAACCAAAGATCCATTCGTTGATGTTTTCAACTAACATTTATTTGATTCAGTTTTTGCTTGGAATATGTGAGAATAGAAACAAATGGAATACAGTCTCTGGTTTTACTTAAGAAATATCTGGAGGTATGCTGATAATTAAAATAACAAATCAGAAAAATAATAAATTGAGAACATAATATGAATTTTTTGTTAAAAGACAATATGTAGGTTGTTTGGTTTCTTGAAAAACATGAGCGTATTTTATTTCTTTGGTTTTGGTTTTAGTATTGATTTTTTTCATTTCATTAGTAGCAGATATTCTGAAGGTAAAAGCCATGTACTTTGTCTATTCAGTGAAGATGGATGATATTAATGATATTTCTATATCTGTACAGGCCAGTGTTAATGCTAAGACTCATGGGAGATATTTTCTCTAGTGATCATCATATACCCATATTCATATTCATCAACTCCTAAAGTCACTAGGAATTACAGCTCAAGAGGTTCCTTCTATCTTGTACTGTTTAGTTAATTTAATATTATGAATATAAAAGGTATAAATGAGGATCTCTTGGCTATTTTACTTCTAACCTATTTGTGGTTTGGAGATTAATGATGTTCTTTTTCTTTTGAACAATGGTCATGCAGAAGCAATAAATGATTTTGCTACATTAGTGTTATCTAACCTCTCAGGATCTAGCTTGCAACCATAATTGCTAGTACTGTTTCTTATAATCCACTTACATTACTTATGCATATGGTGATTTATTAGGTAAACCAGAGAAATGATGTTCCAAATAAGTCAATAATGCTCAGCCTCTTCAAAGAGCAATGGAGTGACATACAATTAAATATCAGCTGGCCTGAAGGACCATTTTTTCCAGAAAATCAATTTAGAAATGGGATATAGAAGATGTTTGCTACATTTTCTAGGTAGCTTAATGACTATGATGTAATAATTGATGTATGCCTATGCATAAAGCTATACAGGTATTGAAAACATATGTAAATAATTTATTATTTGGAGAATGCTGCAGTGGTTCTACAGATTTATTTTAAAGATTAAGTTATAGTAAAATGGATAGTGCTGATGAAGATCAGCTTTTTGTTATTAGAATTTTTTCCAGAGAGTATAGAAATCTTCCTCTTAACCTGTAACACTTATATCAAACTTCTCATCTCAGAAAGAAATATATCTTTTTTTCTCCACTATTTTCCCCTCTCTCATTTCTTACATCATTTCAATAAAGTTCAAAATGAGAAATTTTAAAAGGGCATGCATTTTCCCTCCCTTACAGGATCCTAACTGTTGCATAAATCATTTTTTTAAAAAAATACCTACAAATTAATTTTTTCATTGTTCTTCTATCTTTTGTAATCAGGTATAGTTGACATTTTTTCCATAGGAAGGGTAGCACAATGAGTATGGTTATACCAAAGAATGTTGATTCGTTTCCAGAAATTCAATTAAGAAGCTGTTACTAGGCTTTCTGTGCAAGTACAATGTAGAAGGAGAATGAATGGCCTGGGAGGTTAGTGCTGAGATAAAAGGGTAAATGGCTTTTAACCAAATATACATTGGAAGTCCCGTTTATCACATTATCTCCAAGATGTGATATTTGTCAGGCCACAGAGCCACACACTAGGATATAGGGAACCCAGGGATGGCGGGAAAAATTATTGCAATAGAAGCAGCTAAACCTCTTTCTAGCTCAGTATAGGTAAATGAATGATGACTGTTTTAGCTTGGTCGAAATGTGAGAAAACTGTAGACTAGTAATACAAAAGAGATTGTTGAGGGGTTAGTAAAGAAAGCATAGAGATAGGGAGATTAAGGTCTACTCCATAGATCATAGGGAAGGGAAAAGAAGAGAAAGGAGAGGGAAGGGAAGTGGAAGTAGAAGAAGGAAAAGAGTTTGGCAAGGGAAGGAAAGATAAGGAAGGGAAGAAAAGAGAAAGCTGAGTAGCAGGGAGGCAATGATATGAAACTAGTTCTCCTAGAATCACATAAGGAAATGGTGGTGAGTTTTCAGGATGAGATAGTCTCTGAGATTCTTGGAATCCTGTAGCTTTATATCTTACTCACTACTCAGAGACTAGTACCCAGACAGATTTTTATATTGTTATTTTGACACAAAACATGCTTGTAAAGTATTGTTCAACTGTAGTCCTGGGGAAACTGGAAGTATCATGTATCAAAGGAGTTAGGAGTAAAAATAGTAACTACTAGACCCAACAAGCTAAACCAAGGAAAGACACAAGTCTAATGTAATGTGTGGGGTGACATCTGTAGCAAGATGTCTATTGGTAAAGCCCTGGAATACATCTCAGGTTCTTAGGTGGAGTGGACATAAAAGCCTGAGAGAACAAATCTAAAACAAAGTTCCAAAGCATAAGGTACCATGTGATTTTTTTTGTTGCTTTGTATGTTCCTCCCCCACAGTATAAACCCTGCTTTCAAAGGGAAAAAACAATGTGTTTAAATAGGGATACAGGTGGACCCAATGTAACAATGAGATGTACAAGACACTATGTTGAAAAATGAACTTTACAATTTAGGCAGGGTGGGGGGGGTGGGGGGTGGGCAAGGGGGGAATGTAGTTGTGGATGGAGGTGGGAAGGAAGGGACATTAGGGGAAAATCAAAGGAGGAGGCAACAATGGTTGATAAGAAATGTACTCATTACCCTGTTCATGTAACTGTAACCCCTCTGTACAGTATTTTCACAATAAAAAACTTATTAAAAAAAGAAAGTTACAGTGTACAAGGATTGTTCAGATATTGAACTTGTGCATACAAATTTACAAACAGAAATGAAGAAGTCATGCAGAGAAATGAGGCCAAGTAAGGCATTAAACAGTCTGACAAGAGAGGCCTCAGGAAAATCGTCAATGGTTATTCATCACATGGCATTGACACAATAGCTAATTTGGGTATAGCAAGTTCCATGACAAAAGCACTCATCATTTCCTTTGTCCATTTCGGCCTTTAGCCTACCTTTCTTTACAAACTTGAAACCCTGATAACTTATCACTCCATCCTCAGAATTTCCTTTTTTTGTGTCAGAATGATGCCACAGAAAATTTTAATAAGATTGTAATACATGCATGCACACACACCACCTCCACGACCACTACTACCAATACCACTTCTTTCCCATTGCCGGAGAAATAAAATTATAATATCATGCCATGGTTTATATCTTGTATCAACTGAGGTCTCAGAACCCTTACCTAGAGATGTCATAAGGTCCCAACAACCTGCATTTATTAGTAATTCTTGGATTTTACGAAGTTTAAAGAGCATTGCCCTGATCTAGGCCTTGTTCCCATTTCTGACCTCATATCCCACCAACCTACTACATCCTGACTCCACAAAAACTATTCTGGTCATCCCTCTGTCTCTAGTTGCTAACTTGTTCCTGGATCAGAACTTTCTAGCAAATTTCAGCTGTTTCTAGACACTAGGATAATGATTGATATTTTTTAATCTATAATCTTTCAAGGGAACAAAGTATTCAAGCAATATAAATTGTTTAGTTCTAGTATTCAAAATCATGACTTAAAAGATGCACAGTAGCCATGACACAGATAATAAATGAACAATAGAGTTAAATTTGCTTTCAAAGGGTCTAGAAATTTTAGAAATTCTGGAATCCAAAACTCAGGTTTAACTTTTGCTCTTTTGTTAACCAAGTTTAAATGCTTTCTATTAAGTTACAATATTTTCATACAGTCATCTTCCTTTTAATCTTAAACTTCTGCATAAAGAAAAAGGCTTTGTGCTTACATTTTCTCAGATATCACTATCTCCTTGCAAAATAATCTTGAAGTAGAAATTCCAACTTGAGCTTGGCATCTTGACAGTTGTAGCCATCACCATCTGTTGCCTTTCTCCATTTCTTGCTATTAAAGCAGTGAGGAGGATCAAGAACAAATTCTGGAAATGCTAGAGGCTATGCTTTGGCAATGTCATGATGATATCACCACATTGGAGAACTCAGTACATCTGCTTGTTTTGGATCATACAAGCTCAATATTAGGATAACTGACCTCCCAAGAGAGGTCACTTAATTGATTATGATACTAAAGATAAACCTATTCTCTAGGTCTACTAAAATTCCTTGTGGAGAGAGAATAATTTAATTATCTATCTTCACAAGTTTTAGAATATAAATTATGTATCTTCACAAAGTTACAGAATTTTTGGAAACTATAAAGAAGAAAAAGGGAAACAAAAAGCTCTTAACTCAGATAATCAATGTCACCTTGAGATACATATATATATACATATATATGCATATTTACATACATATATATGCATATATACGTATATATATGTATATATGTATATACATGTATATATGTATATATATACTTTTATACGTATGTGCTTATATGCTTTTTTAACAATAGTATGAAATATGCATACACAAATTATGGTTTTTTAAACTTTATATTATGGACACCTTTCTTTTTTCTATTAATAAGTTTTTTATGGTGAAAATACCATTCAGAGGGGTTACAATTACATGAGCAAGGTAATGAGTACATTTCTTATCAAGCATTGTTTCCTCCTCTTTTGTTTTCCCTTACCATCCCTGCCCCCCCCAATGTTGTAAAGTTCTGTTTTCGACATACATCTTATATATCTCATTGTTGCAATGGGTCCACCTGTATCCCTATTTAAACAATTTGTTTTTTCTCTTCCCCTCCACAAATTATACCAACATCAAATACAGTGAAAACAGGGGTTATACGGTGGGGGAAGGATATACAAAGCAACACACCTTGCATGCATGAGGCCCTGGGTTCAATTCCTCAGCACCACATAAGCAAAAAGAAAAAAGCTGGAAGTGGCACTGTGGCTCAAGTGGTAGAGCACTAGCCTTTAGCTGAAGAGCTGAGGGACAGCGCCCAGGCCTAGAGTTCGGAGCCTACAACCGGACCTCCCCAAAATAAATAAATAAATAAATATGTTAGAAACAATTGCAAGAAAGAAAACATTTGAGTCCTTATTTTGGGGTTCATTTCGCATAACATCAATTTATCTGACCTTTTCTGCTTGTCTCAGACATATACTAGTTATTGCAAATAAGGGAAACCATGGACACCTTTCAAGTTATTAAAAATCTGTATACAGCATCACTTTTAATGGCTATTAAAAGTACTTGTATAGTAGAGTCTAGTTTTGTATATTTTTCATTCCCATATGTACTTTGAGTTAGGGCAGGTAATTTTGAAAAACAAAATAAATATTGACTATATCAAATACAGTCTTTTTTTTTTGTCAGTCCTGGGGCTTGAACTCAGGCCTGGGCCCTGTCCCTAAACTTTTTTATTTTTATTTATTTTTTATTTTTATTGTGAAAATACTGTACAGAGGGGTTACAATTACATGGGCAAGGTAATGAGTACATTTCTTATCAAGCATTGTTGCCTCCTTCTTTGTTTCCCCTTCCCATCCACCCCCGCCCCTCCGCCAAAGCTGTAAAGTCCGTTTTTCTACATAATGTCTTGTACATCCAATGTTTCAATCGGTCTACCTTTATCCTTATTTCAACAATTTGTTTTTCCCTTCCCCTCCACAAATTATACCAACATCAAATACAGTGAAAATAGGAGTTATACCTTTGGGGAGGGACATACAAAGCAACAAAGAAATCATCTTATAAATATGTTAGAAACAATTACAAGAAAGAAAAAAAAACATTTGAATCCTTATCTTGGGGTTCATTTTGCCTGACATCAACTTATCTAAACTTTTGTGCTCAAGGCTAGCATTCTACCACTTGAGCCACTGCTCTACTTCTGGCTTTGTGCAGTTAATTGGAGGTGAGAGTCTCATATTCCTGCCTGGCTGACTTTGAAGTGTGATACTCAGATCTCAGCCTGCTGAGCAGCTAGGATTACAGATGTGAGCCTCTAGTGCCTGACTCCAAGATTCCTTTTATATCAACTGTCAGGTAACATTGTCAAGAGAATTTGTTGAGCTTATTATAGGGGAAAGTATTTTCTCTATGAGCTCTGCTCTCTATATGTAAGATACTATTTTCCCCTTTAGAAAACTATATATAGATATAGATATATTCCATAGAT
This sequence comes from Dipodomys ordii, assembly GCF_000151885.1. NCBI lineage: Eukaryota > Metazoa > Chordata > Mammalia > Rodentia > Heteromyidae > Dipodomys > Dipodomys ordii. The sequence goes on along the minus strand of NW_012267219.1, from coordinate 11,851,002 downwards.
AATTCTTCAGCAAGGGAAACATTTAAAGTAGCCAAAGAAGTAAGGAGAAAAAAAGGAAAGAATATTAGGTTCAGAAAATATGAAATATGCTATTTGGGTAAATTTCTTTGAAGAAGATGAAAAGCACTGTTCTTCTTTATACTGGAGCCTAAAAAATCTTTTCTTAATCCAAAGATATCTACAATAATGTCAAAAATAGAATACAGATAAACAAAGTGTGTGTGTGTTTCCTTTGGAGCAAATATTTACTTGGAGCTGGTAATTCTCTATATTTATCCTGTGGTTTTTCTCTCCATCAGTAACTTTATCCCCTTTTTCCTTACCTCTTTCTTTATTTCTCTCTAATCATATATCCCTCTAAATTGTGTGTACTATTTTGCTACTATACGATATATGATTGTAAACTTTCCCTGTTAATAGATAATTTTATTGGGTTTTCTAGACATTAGGCACTAGCCTTGTATGATGTGATTGTCCTTATTAATTAATTAATTAATGCTTTAGTTCTTTCAATACAATCCCTATGGATTATAGAGATGATTTTGTTCTTGCTGTTGGTTGTAGGGCTTGAACTCAAGGTCTAGGCACAATCCCCGAGCTTGTGTGCTCAAGGCTAGTATCACTTTGAGCCACAGCTCCACTTCCAGTTTTCTCATTGTTAATTGGAGATATGAGTCTCACAGACATGCCTGCTGGGGCATTTAAACTACAACCCTCAGATCTCAGCCTCCTAAATAGCTAAGATTATTATCATGAGCCACCAGCACCCAGCAATTTGTTCCTTTTTTTATTTCATGAAAACATAAAAGCTATAAGTCTCTGGGAGTTTTTTGTTTTTCCTGAGCCATGTTGAAAAACAAGATGCTAATCAGCCATTGGAATGTAAGCATTTAATCCAGATAAAGTCAACACCAAAACTCTAGGTCTCAGAAGTACCTACAGACCCAGATATGGCAGATAATACTTCAGGGGCATATGAGAATGGACACAGAAAAGAAGAGGTGTCACTGTCACTGTTCAGGGAAAGAATACCAGAAAAGGAACACATGGAAATGCAGATACTACACTGCATAAATTCTTTTGGTAATCACAACCAGCAGTGCATCTAATATTAGGTTATTATGCCAATCAAAGTCTGCTTCCTAACCCTTCATTTTCTATTCAAGAGGGTATAAACCATAGATCTGGCTGTAACCTTTTTGAGAGAAAGCTCTGGGCCTTCTAGTAAACTTAATGTAGTCTTAAACAATTCTTAGATACTTGAACCAAATAAGAAAATCTAGATGCAAAGAGGGAATTGGAAAGAATACAGAAGAATTGGCCTAATGAGCCAAGAACTTTGCTTTAGTTGTGTGGATTCATTGTTGTTACAAATGTATTACTTACACTAAGGGATTTAGTGGGTATAGTGAAAAAAAATTAACAAGGTGGGGAAAACATTGGGAGTTGCTAAAAATGGCCATAATGTATCAGTGTGTAAGTTCCAATTCTTGTTATGCCTCCTTCATGTTTGATGTAGCTTTTGTGACTTACTTTTGTCTATATTTTGTTTCCTTTAAAATGAGAGTAGAAGAACCTTGTAGAGTAATGAAGATTAAATTTTAAAACAGTGAAAATATCAGTGTGTAGCATATGATAAGCACCCAATAGATAATAACCACAAAGAAACATTCTTGCTACTTTATATGAAAGTTAGGAAAATTTTTTGCCATTATTTTTTATTTATATTTTTAATATGTTATGTATATCTTTAGTTTGTTCCTCTTCTTCTACTACTAAAATTTCGGTAGTTTATAGATTTGGTCTTTTGATGGTATCCCAGAGGTTTTATTTTATTTTTTATTGTAAAAAAGTGACCTACAGAGGGGTTAGAGTTACATAAGTCAGGTAACAAGTACATGTCTTTTTGAGCAGTGTCACCCCCCTCCCTCATTTTTTCCCTGTTTTTCCCTTCCCAGACCCTTTCGTCCCCTCGAGTTGCATGGTTCATTTTCTAACCATGTCTAGTGAATGTCACTGCTGTATTTGTTCACCCTTTGTCCCACTGTTTCTGAGCTTCTCCTTACTCTCTCCACCTCAAATAAACTTATATACAATACAAAGGGTACAGAAATAAAAAACAGTGACAAAAGAGAAAAATAGAAGGAAAATAAAAAGAACTGCAACCAATACAATATAAAACCACTTGTTTCCAATTTGTGGAGTTATCATATCCAAGTGTAATTTTTGTTTTTTTTAATCATCCATTGTGCACACTGATAGATTTATAAGCACTTTCCAGTTACCACAAATGAGGGAAACCATGAGACCTATGTTTCTTTGGGTCTGGCTCACTTCACTTAATATAATTTTTCCAAGTCTTTCCATTTCCTAACAAATGGGGCAATGCCATTCTCTCTGATGGAAGCACAGAATTCCAATGCATACACATTTTCTTGATCTATTGGTTCACTGAGGGACATCTGGGTTGATTCCATACCTTGACTGTGGTAAATAATGCTGATATATTGCATTTATATTGACTTAGCATTTTACCTTCATCTTTGTCTGATGGATCTAGCTCCTTTACTTTATCAATGACTAATACTCGTTTGTTTTTTTAAACTATCTTATTAGGAAAGACTTACAATTGGGCTTTTTATTTGGGTTACTGAGTATTTCACTTCCTAATGTTTTGGTTTTTTCAGGGTTTCTATATTTTTATTGAAATCACTTTTCATATTCTGTATAGTTTTCCTTCATATTTTTGTTGAAATTCTCTTTTAATTCAGTCAGCTCTATTTTTTGTATGTTATTTTTACTTACAAAAAGAAAGTAATAAACTCAATGTTACATCAATCTCATTTATGAAAATAGAAAAAATACATTTCTGGTGAATAGCTAGTCTAAGTGCATCATGGATACTGGATAATTATTCATACCTGTAAGGAATAAGAAAGTAGAGGAAGATGTGCAAACGTTTTAAGTAGATACCTAATTCTTATACCCTAAAACATCCATCCATTCAAAAACAGTTAAGTGTGTCTCTGGTAGTTAGACAAATTATAGGGATACAATTCTGTACAAGATAAACATGATCCTTGCAGCCATTTAACAGTGTGAAAAATGGCTGAGAAAAAGGCAAAAAAAATAAGCAAATAAGTAAACACAACAATTTCAGATAGAATAAGAAAGAAAACAAACAAAGTTATATTACAGGAGAAAAGAGTTGGTATTATATTTACTGGCTAGTGAGAGGTTCTGTTGGAGAGTCAAGGGCATCCACAATTTAATCAAGGTGCCTTTATTAAATGGAAGCCATGTGAGAGAAGTATCATTTTGGCGCCCAACTCTGTTAGAATGCCAAATCAGGTATTTACGAAGTGCATTTCCTTCAGTAAAGTTACTTAACATTTCTTATTCCAGTTTCCTCATTTGTAAAAAAAAAAAAAAGTGAAACTAAGAATATTCCTGACTGAGATAATACATTCAAAGCCCTTAGCACCATGCCTAACACATAGTAAGATCCTTATTGAAACTGGTTGCTATTATTAATTTTGTATAGAACAATGGAAAAATCTATCTTTCTGATCTCAAAATCAAAAATACTTATATTTCTTATGAGCCACTAGTGGGCTTATAATTATACCTTTCAAATGCTGAGAATTGTGTTTCTTTCTTTCTCTTGACTGCTGAGAAGCTGAGAGGCAAATTTGTGATCTACCTCTAACAAATGGTGAAAACTTTACTGAATGTCTTATTTATTTTGTGAACTAACCTCATTCTTGGCTGGAGGTTTTCTTTTTTTCTTCAGTTACCCTCCTTCCAATTCAATTTCCTTGTTTCCTTATTTTTTGATTCAATTTACTTTTGTATTATATGTGTTTTCATACACTGCTATAAATCCTTTCTCAAATACATTCTGTCTAAATAAATAGTAGCTGCAACGAAATAGCCATCCATAGGGAAAGGTTGAGTGTGAGTGTTAAACAGCAAGAAGACCTTTTTGAGGATACTCTTTACCTATTGAATATGAAAAAATAAGAATAGCTTATCAGAAGTAATTACAATATATGTGTGTGGCTTATTGGTCTGCAGGCCTCAACCTTACCCCAATCCCAATTTCAGGAGAAATTTTCATTTCTAATGTGAGCAGCTTGTACAGTAGAAATAATGGTTTTAAAAGAGTTCTGAGCCCTCATGCCTGTTTATCCAGAGACTACCTGAGAGATTATGGCCAAATCAATGATCAGTTCACATCTTTGAACTTAAAACTTCATGCTTACTTGGCTTTCTTACTTTGATCTGGAAGTCTACCACTTGAGCCATGCCTACAGTCAGCTTTTTGTTTATTAATTGGAATTGGAACCTTGCAAATTTTCCTGTCCAAGCTGGTTTCGAACTGTAGTTGTTGGATCTCAGTAGCTAGGATTGCGGGTATGACCCACCAGCACCAGGCTCAGCAGCTCCTGTTAAAAAATAATAATAAAAATAAGACTTTAAAAATAATATGTCAAGCCAGTTGCTAGGGGATCACACTTGTAATCCTAATTGCTCAGGAGGCTGAGATCTGAGGACTGAGGTTTGAAGCCATCCTGGGAAGGAAAGTCCATGTAACTTTTGTCTCCAATTAACCACCCAAAAGCTAGAAGTGGAGTTTTGGCTCAAGTGGTAGAGTTCCAACCTTGAGCAAAAAGGCCAAGCAAAGCTTGATGCCCTAAATGACATAGCTAGCAAGATCAATAGAAAGCCCACAGATTGGGAGAAGATCTTTACTAGCCATACAACGGACAAGGGTCTCATATCTAAAATATACTT
>NW_012267219.1:11796746-11845310 GCF_000151885.1 Dipodomys ordii | reverse complement strand
GAGGGGGGAAGCTGGGAAGGGATGTGAAGGGTAAACAAAGGAGGAGGCTGCAATGCTTGGTAAGAAATGTACGCATTATCCTGCCCATGTAATTGTAACTCCTCTGTACAGTATGTTCACAAATAAAATTAAATTAAATTAAAAAAAAAAGCTTGATGCCCTGAGTTCAAACCTTCCATACTGGCACACAAACTTCATACTATTGAGTATAACTCAGTTTCTTAACACAGATCATGTCTTATTCATATCTTAACTCTATTTCCTTGGCTGTTTCTGATATATTTGAAGAGGTTGGACTTAGAGCCCAGAGGATTAGTTCAAGATACTTCAACATCAGTCAACAAGACTCATAAGGAAGGCCCAAAGTGTGTCATTTATAATATTAGCTTGACATTTTAGCAATCATTCAATTCCTTTTAAAAAATTTTATTTTCAAGGTGATGTACAGAGGGGTTACAGTTACATAAGTAAGGTAGTAAGTACATTTCTTGTCAAACTTGTTACCCCCTCCCTCATTTTTCTCTGACTTTCCCTCCCTCAGTCCCCCAAGTTCTCAGATCATTTCGAACATATTGTCTTGTAAGTGTTGTTGTTGCATTGGTTCCCCCTGGGTCCTTTGTTTCACCATTTGTTATTCCCCTTCCCTTCAATCTCCTTTCCAAATTTGTCTCTAATTAAGACTCAGGTTGTTACTGAAAGCTGTTGGATACTATTGTCAATCTACTAAGGTATGAATAGTTTTCAGTATTAATTAATAGTTTTCAGATAAATGAGTTCTCAGAATCCATGTATTATGTAGAAAAGAAACCTTTCAAGCTAAAATTACCAGCTTAGAAAAGGGTGCTAATTTCCATACTAACAAATTCTTGACGTATTAACTACAATTCTAACGATTGACATACAAATTCTACTAACAATTGGTATACTAACACATTCTACTAAAAACTGACATACTAACCAAAAATCCTCAGTGTCACCTGTTCATGTTCACTCTCCTTTATCAGATCACCATATCACGAAAGCTTACAAACATTCTGGTTTTTAGAGTGTTCCAGATGCTGGTGTCTGGAAATATTTATTTTTTTACTGTTATCTGCCCACCCCACTACATATTCTCCTGGAAAAATTATAGACTAGTCAAATGGTGCCAGTAAACAAATGGCTTACAGAAACAGGTATAACATGGTAAATGTAGCTTTGTATACCCAGTACTCTCCCAGGGAAGCTCGCATTGGTGCAAGAATTCCAAATATTTTGGTTCCATAGATCATTCACAATAGAAAAACCTATCGGTTCTGAGAAATTGTTCTTTCTCTTCTTTCATTTAAACTCAAAGTAGCTGTTTTATGTTCAGGCCTGGGCTTCCTCTCTAGCTTGACAACTCCAATGAAAAGAGTGCCAAAAACTCTGAGTCCTTTTTTTTTTATTGTAAATAACATTACTAGGCCCTTTGATTTTCAGGCATTTTGTTTGGTACAGGTTGCTTTCTCTAGGGTTTGAAGATCTCTGGGCACTGACAAGAGAAACTGAATAGCTAGGTACTTTTCCAATCATGGAAAGTTGACAACTTGATCATTTCACCACACCATGCAACCATTCCAACCACTTGATCTCAAAGTTTTTTATTTATATAAATAGTTGGAGAGTTAGCTTGAGACTGGAAACTCATCAAGAACCAAAGAACATTAAATCAAACATTCCAAACCTTCTTTTTCTTCATGGAAAACTGGGTTATTACAACTTCTCTGTGGCTCTCATGAGATTTTAGTGAGGATCAAATGAATCCACATATATGGAAGCACATTATGTTATGATAAAGACAGCTATCACAGACTGTTTTAAAGTTGACTGTTCTGTTTCTTCTAACAGGGCCATTACACATTTCTGGGTGGATTGATATTTAATAAAAATCCATAGAAATCCTCTGTCTAATTTAGAGAGTTTGATTGTCACACATTTCATTTGCTCTAGAGTATAGTGATTGCCTGAGTAAATTCTATGAACAAACATGAGGATGCTTTTGCCATCCTTTCTTTGAAAGACATTTAAAATGAGCAAAATGTCATGGTCTTGACTGTGAACTCAAACCATTTCTAATGTTTTTGTGCTGAATAGCCTTATCTCTATAAAGACTATTTACACATGTGATCCTTTATAGAAATAAGAGTAATTTACAAGCATGAATATATGTGTGTATATATATATATCTGAACCTAAGTCCTATTATACTTCCTTATTGTGGATGACCACTAAAAATTAAATGACATTTTAAATACTAGATATTATTCTAATCAATTCTGTGCACCCTCTTCATAGAAAATTCATTTCTATTTTACAAAAATAGTGCAAAGTTAAAAATAAGTTCATTAAATGTATTTCATTTGTTTTGTGAAAACTAGAAAGACTGTGTTTTCGAAGTTAGGTTCAAAGAAGTAACTCTAAAATTTTGTATTGCTTCCTCTCCGACCTCTTCCATTTTTCTCCACAGACTATGATAAACCTTCTGCAAATGAAGCTAAAGTAGTACAACATCCTTTGCTAAAACATAAACACTCCAGTGACTTGTCCCAGCATGAAATTTCCCCTTTAAATTATGGTTTTTCTCAACTAATGGCACTAAATCTCTGAGTGGATGAAGGGCCTTTTTCAAAATTTTAGTTGCCCCCAGATAATTACACGTATTTATGGAGTGTGGTATGATGCGATGTATACATGTGCGTGGTGGAACTTAGCAGCCAGCACACTAATGATGTTCTAAGTGATAGTATCCAGTATGCTTTACTGATGCTATCATTATACTATATATTGATAGCTTAGAGAGACTATAGTTTCCTAGTCTTGTTCTAGGAAAATGAATGAACCTATGACTAATTTTTCTCATGAACAGAAAAAGTGATATAGTCCTGAAAAAAGAAATTTAAAGATGAACCAAGTTAGTCTATGGGAGACATGAGCAGCCAGAATACAAAGATGGATACCTAAAAGCTGTCCATGAGATTGAAGGCTACTTGTTGAACAGATGGCTATGGAGACAAGCATGTCCTAGTTTTCTCTCAAGGAGAGTTAGCTGCTATTGGATTTTTTTTCAGGGTCCTCATTATCCAGGGAATCACAGGCCCACTGGGTGATCTGTCAGTCACAGGTGAGTCTATGGACTGACTTGTTAAAAGGACTGAAGGGAAATGCACACAAGTTTGCTGCAGCCCTTACTGCTCGCAGATCCTTCTTTATACCATGGGTTTCCTGGCTGGATCCTAAAATCTTCTGAGACTGTAGCATCAGTTTTGGATTTGAGTCAACTAAATATCTTCGTCTGAAGTGGTGGTTACATTTTTAATCCCTAAGGTGTGTTCATGCCCTTTGTTTTTTTAAGGCTCAAATCTAGGCACCTATGCCTCTTTACATAGTCTTGGCTCAACTAACAATGTGGAAAACTCGATGAAAAGATTCCCGCGCATCTTTGCAAAGACTGCAGGTGGCTGAATGTCAGAAGCACACATTCCACAGCATTCACACAATGTATGTATGGAGCATGCTCACTGTCAGGATGCTAGTAATGTTAGCAGTGTCTCATTCTGACTTTCCAGTGACTGAAGGTTGTATTGTAAACCTTACATTCTAACAGCTTTGGCAACAGCTGTTCTCTTGCTATCTTTGAGGAAATAGAGCATAGAGTTCAGACTTGAAGGTTTTTGTTGTTGTTCCTATTGAACTACTGATTTGCTGGGGAGATGTAGGAAACAATCTTAGGATAACAGGGAATCTAGAAAATGAAGGGTAACAATCAGTGAAGAACAAAAATCAATTTTATTTATTGGGCTACCACTCATAAGGTTCTAACAGAGGTTTTCATGCCTCATCTCAGAACTCTACGTGATAGCCTGCATGTATCCCCCTTATCTGCCAGAGATGAAATTTAAGAGTTCCAGTAGATGCCTGAAACCTTAGGTGATACTGACCCTTAAATATATTTTTCCTATACACATATGCCTCTGACAAACTATAAATTAAGAACTATAAGATTAGTAATAAGGGGCTGGGAAGGTGGCTCAGTGGTAGAGCGCTTGCCTTGCATGCTTGAGGCCCTGGGTTCGATTCCTCAGCACCACATAAGCAAAAAGAAAAAAGCTGGAAGTGGCACTGTGGCTCAAGTGGTAGAGTGCTAGCCTTGAGCTGAAGAGCTGAGGGACAGTGCCCAGGCCCAGAGTTCAGGCCCATGACCGGACCCTCCCCCCCCAAAAAAAGAAATGTACTCATTCTTGCCCATGTAATTGTAACCCCTCTGTACAGTATTTTCACAATAAAAAAAAGAAATGTACTCATTACCTTGCTCATGTAATTGTAACCCCTCTGTATGGTATTTTCACAAGAAAAAAACATATATATATGTATATATCATGTTTATGGTCTGATTATGAAATCCAAATTTTGTTCCTTAAGAACTGGATTAGGAAGGCAGTAGTCAATCAGGGCCACTTGTTTGTTTCCACAGGGCTGAACTTGAAAGAAACCCCATACAGAAAAAGAACTTGATGACCTTTTGGTAAGTTCACAAGTCTTATGGGAAGATAGTTGTAATTTGGTATGGAAAGAATAGCTATATCTGCTTACTAAACCTCACAACTAAACAAAGGTCAGTCTCCAGGTGCTCCAACTGTCTCAAATGCAGCAAAGAGGCAGTCTGGACTGAGATCAATCCTAGTCATTCCAAAAGGGATTTGGTAAATTTGCATGGATGCCACTGGAATCAAATATCCATAAGGATATTTGCAAGAGAGAAATCTGAGGCTTCTTAGGGGTTTACCGATTTCACAATCTGACCAATGACCTCTGTAAAAACTTAGCTGATTTTCCCATCTGCTAGACAGTTTCTCAAGCTCAACTGTAAAGCTACCATAGCAAGAACATTAGGGAAATTGAAAATTAAATACTTACCAGTTCTAGGAATGGAGAAAGCACATGTGAAACTCATTTCACAGAAACCCATGGCTTAACCATAATATTGACATATGCCTTTAGAGACTGTGCTGTGAGTTTTTCTTCCTAGCTAGTATTTTCTTCTCTGTGAGTGTGAGTGTGTTTGCCTCTCATCCCCAGCTAGGCCCAGGAAACTGCTTTTATGTAGTGTGTCAAACGCCATTGGTTTATATCAGTCCTACCCTATTCTATCTCTAATACACAAGAGTCGTATTTATAAAACATATATTGGGCATTTTTTTCTAAGCCAACCACTGCTCTTATTTCTAGAGATACCAGACAGCAAGTCTTTGCTCTCTTCTTTAATGAAGGAAGATAGATCGTGCATTCTATTTCAAGTACCAAGTTCAGGAAAAAATGTGAAACAGCAAAAGGCAAAAAAGGGCAAGAAATAGGAATTACACATAGTGTTAGTTTACAGAAACAAGCTTGGAGGAAGGATTCCTTGTCTCTAATCTCTAGTTTGCAAATGGATCATAGTAGCAACTAAATACCTATTATCCTAAATAATTAATAAGTGATTTCAGTCTGATGTGTTGTGCCTTAACTTTGTTGACCATCCCTCTTTCAATTCCCCTTCCTTCCCTTTCTTCCATGAATTTCTGAGTCAAAGCACACACTCACTGTAAATAAGTAATGAATATATTCTTCACCATGCTAGTTGCAATTAAGGACAAAAAAAAGTGATCACTTCCTGCTTAGTTGGAGCAATAGCCTTCAAACTGACTTCCTTAACTGTAGATACTATCTCCGTTTTTTTGTTTGCTTGGTTGTTTGGCTGGTTGAGTGTTTTGTTTTTGTTTTTGTTTGTCTCCATGTGTGATGCTGAGGATTGAATTTAGATCATCGTATCTGCTAGGCAAATGCTCCATTACAGAGTCACACCTGCATTCATTCTTTTATCTTTAAAGTGACTGTTCTCACAGGTAAATCTGTTCTTTCATGGTTCTCATACAAATACTTCTTATTGTGCCACCTGAAAACATACCAGTCCTCACATATTGTTTTCTGTATTCCTTTTGACCTTAACTATTTCATTTCATCATTCTCACTCTTACCTTCTTTGTGTCTATGCTATTGCATTTATTTCCCAATCTGGAAACTGCGTGATCATTCCTCTCATTCAGCTAGATGAAGTGCCCTTCCTGCATTGTTGTTTTCATATACCTTTCCCATGGGTTTACCATGGTCATATAATTTTTGATAAATGTGTCTCTTTCCCCACCATCCATGACACTACCTACATGCCAGGTAAGTGTTTCTTGAACCAATGTTTCCACAGTGTGGTACAGTGACTAGCTTTGAAGTTTCTGGTAATATTTGGACATGAATAGATTAATTCAAAGAACTGAGTCTTACAAAAAACAATGAAAACAAAACTATGTTCTCTCCTAAGTTCTTCTAAAAAGAATGCCTGAAGAGATAGAAGAGAATAAAACAGTGGGTAGTTAAAAGTGCCACAGGCTGTGCGTGAAATTCTTCCTCTATTTACTAAAGTGCATAGATTTCATTCTCTTATGAGCAACTTCAGAACACTTTCCCATGACCTGTAATAGCTTCAACTGTACCAAAACTTTCCTAGTGTAAGTAGGATGCAGGGATTGTTATGTGGAAGTTTTCATGCAGTGCTTTGTTGATCTGAAAACCCTTCCCCAAAATGAACACCTCATAGTCACATAGTAGTGAAACATTTCCAAATAGTGTTCACACCCTACTTTCAGTGAGCATTCAGGTACATGCATGAGGCAGTCAGGATAAAAATGATTGTATTTTCATATACGACATAGGCTCTGAAGGCTGTGAGGCTTGGCACTTCCCAGAACCTTCTCTCTGTCCTTGCTTCTTCCCTGTTTCTGTTGGCAGGGCAATCGAGCTATGAGTTGTGAACACTTCTTCTCAGATTCCTTTGCATTCCCACAGTGCTTCTTGTGGTTCCAAGGTCACCAGTCAGTGTCAAGGCCTTGGACATTGCAGGAATTCCCTAATTTCCCAAGGGCTCCTCAGATGCTCTAGCTATGCCAGGGCTGCCTACTCAAGCTGTTGCCTCCTTTTGCTGACCCTTATGTGACAGTGATTGTTTTCAAGTTTGCAGCTAAGCTTTAGTCCTGCATTTAGCGATTTTATGGTTCTATCTTCCAGCAATTATATATATATATATATATATATATATATATGGATACAGTGAAATTCTTTAATCCTGTTTTATAAAAAGTGTTCAGGTTTTTATTGTACCATTCATGGAAGAATTCTCTTGGCCCATAAATCCCTACATGAGGTTAAATTCAAGAGCAGATATGTGTTGCATAGCTTTCAAAGTGCTTTTTAAGAGCAGTTGGAATTTGGAAGCATTAAGAGGCAGAGAATATGCAGTCTTAGTTTGCTGTAGCTTTCATCATTTTTTTTTACATTTCTGGCCCCAGAAGATATTTGAGTTTATGATTTCTGCCTGTAATTCACAGACTGCATTGGCTAAAATCATCATCATCATCATCATTTATCAAGTACTTTCTATATACCAAGAACTGTCTTCAAAGTTTAAGCAATATTATTGTACTTGGTACTCACAACAGACTCTGACCAGGTAATTAACTTGCTGATAGGTATTATCTTATCTCCACCTTACAAGCAGAGATCCTGAGCATTAAATAAATTTCTTGGTAACACAGTCAGTAGTGACAGAGCTAGAGCTTGGATCCAAACAGAATCCATCCAGACCCAAGCTCTATGCTCTAGTGCTTGAACACAATGTCAGCTTTTATGCGACCCACAAAAGGAAACAAAAAATAGATCCTTGGTCAGTCAGCATCAGAGTAGGTCAAAAAAATAGCTCTTTAAAATAAAAAGAGAGCTACACAGCCTTTGAATAAGTGAACAGAATTCTATGTTTGCATATGACACAGTGAACCTTCACCTCCTTGGACATTGAACACACTTGAGGGCCAAATGCGGATATATCTATTGCTTCAGAAAAAAAGAAAATGAAAAAGGATTATGGCACAGAATAGCTCTGTAAAATCTACTGAATTTATAGTGGCTCTTTGTGGTACTTTGATTTTGTCAAGATATAGACTAGTAGATAATGTTGACAGGAACAGTGGACTTTGCTGTGAAATTTCCTTCTTAGCAGCTTTGTTCCTTGCTGCATGTTATGAAAGAGTTGAGTATGAATTCCCAGTGAACCCTTAGCAATCAAATGGGAAACTATATATGTTCATAGAACTGATCTGATATATATGTTTGAGAATATGAGAACGAAAACACATCTTTCTCATTCTCTCTCTATAGATATAGCTATTGTATATATATCTATATACACATAGAGATATAATATATATGTATATTTATCTATAAATGGATATCTATAAATAGACATTTATATTATAAGTTATTTACATTGCATTTACATTGGATTAGCTGTTATAAGCTACTCAGGAGGCTGAGATCTGAGGATTGTGGGTCAAAGCCAGCCTGGGCAGAAAAGTCTGTGAAACTCTAGTTCCAATAAACTGCTAGAAAACTGGAAGTAGCACTGTGGCTCAAGTGGTAGAGTGCTTGCGTTGAGCTGAAGAGTTGAGAGACAGCACCCAGGCCCAGAGTTCAAGCCCCCCCCCCCACACACAAAAGTTGAATTGGGAGTATAATGGTAAAAAACACCTGCCTAGCAAACAGGCTGTGAGTTCAATCCCCAGTACTACCAAGAGGAAAATTCGTACTTGAAAGTCTAGGCTTTAGAGTCAAACCTCGACTTTTCTTTTCCTTTTTACAAATGTGACTTTCTGTGTATGTTTAACCAACCAGAATGCTCAGCGGCTATGTTGTAGTTTATACTATTGGATTGGTTAGGTTCCATCTATGTGACAAGAGCAGGTTATTTAATCATTCACGTCTCAGCCATGAGGTTGGCACTTATGACAGATCCTTCCTCCTAGGGTGGATGTGAGGATGGAGGGAGTGAATAGATGAAAAGTCCTTAGCATAGTAACTGTGGCGAGTAGGTATCAGTAATTATTACTCTCATTATCAACACACTCTGTTGTGCTGGGGGCTAGTGGCTCACATCTATAATCCTAGTCACTCATGAGGCTGATATGTGAGGATCACTGCTCAAAGCCAGTCTGGGCAGGAAAGTTTATAAGACTCTTATTTCAGCTAACCACCCAGGAACTGGAAATGAAGCTGTGGTTCTAAATGGTAGAGTGTTAGCCTTGAGCAATAAAAAGCTCAAGGACAGCGCCCAGACCTTGAATTCAAGCCCCATGCTGCTCAAGCCCTTAGTTCAAGCCCCAAGACCAACAACAACAAGAAAATGAATCTCTGTTGTGTTCCTATAACTCATCTTTAAAATTACCGTGCTTATACTCACTTCAGAGACTTGTAGTAAGGAATAAATAAGACCAAGTGTGGGGCCCTTGTCTCCTGAGTGGTAGCTGCAATTATTATCAGGTACAAAAGGAGAAACCAAACTATTTTTTCATCAGTACAGAACTTCTTTTGGATACCCCAAGATCCTGCCTGTAAATACCAGAATATATACATCAATCCTGCTGACAGCAGCTCCTGGCCTGTCTCTCTTATGCTGGACACAATATCAGAAAATGGAATAGCATGAGGTGGAAGGAAATTTAAGGTCTTAAACTCAATTTGTCTTCTGTGTGAACAAGAATACAGAAGCTGAGATAGACAAGATAATTCATATAATGTCACACAGCCGGTTTGTTACACAGCTGAACTTGAACTCAATTACTTAAACTTCTAGTCTAATGTCTATTCTGTAATACCACTCCAGTACTGCTTCTTCTAAGCTGTCACAGTCTCCCCTGGCACTGATTTAAGCTCCTGAGAAGGGACTAGCTTAATTAACTTCAGAACAGAGCTGCCATTTCCTGAGAAGGACCCAACTGCCATTTAAGCAAGTGCTAAGTGCTCTCATAGTAATCAGAGCGTTGAAAAAGACATACTACAGTATTAATCCAGGAAATATTATGCACCAAGAGGAAAAATCCAGGTGTTGCAGTTCATGATGCTGCTTATTAACATTCTTTTAATGTATATTTTTTATTGGAAAGATACTGTACAGAGGGGCTACAGTTACATGAGTAAGGTAATGAGCACATTTCCTATCGACCATTGTTACCCCCTCCTTTGTTTTTCCCCTTCCATTCCTCCCTCCCCCCTCCACAATTCCTCCTCCCCCGCCAAAGCTGTAAAGTTCGTTTTCAACGTAGTGTCTTGTACATTTAAAAAAAAATAGTTTTGCTTTTGTGATCTTTTATTTGTCATTATGTTCATACTTCTTTGTGTTTTACATCCCTCACAGATCCTTTTATAGCCCATTGAGTTCATAGGGGCATTTAATTTAACATAGCCTGAGTGAACGATTTGAATAATGGGTTTGGCCTAAGTCTGGAAAGCCCATTTCAAAATGGCTTCGTTTTTCTCGCTTATTTTACCTTCCTAGGCTCCCAGTTGCCATTTAAATGGCTTTGTATTTGGGCTTGAAGAACTTTCAAGGTGTCCCATCAAATCCCATGAATTCTACCTGCCCGCGCACTCTTAGGTCTCTTCCCCTCATTCACCCATCTGTGAGCCATAGCTGCCTTCCTTTGTACCCATCCCGCCTTTCACCAAAGGACAAACTACAACAGCAAAATTCTGCCTAAGCATGGGTGGTGTCCCCAGAACAATGATACTGAAAACTGATACTCAAAATAAAAGCGTTCATCTGCTCAAACATGTTAAGTTTGATCTCCACTGGCTTCTTTCTTCTCTCTTCCACACAGCATTGTTAAACTATATTTCATTAATTCCAAGATGTGCTCCTTTAATGTTTTTATATTTCAACACACCTGACATCCGAGTGAATCTTATTAAAATAGGTAATAGATTATTTTCTTATCAGAATAATAGAGAAAATAATGGGTTATTTCACAATGGAGTATGCCTTCATTACAATGAATCACAGCAAAAACAATGTTAGTGCCAATAGCTTTCCTGTGTAGCTTTTACATATTAACTTCTTTAATCTTCATAAAACTCCTGTAGGTTGCTTTTCTTATTTCCTCTTTTCATACTGGAAAAACAATTTGCAGTTAAAGCAGTTGCCTAAAGCCACAGCTCCAGTAAATAATGGGGCTGAGAAAATAATCCAAGCTATTTCACAATTATCACGCTTAATCTCTGTAGAAGGCATTTTTCTGTTTTGCTGTTCTAGGACTTTGGTTACTTTTCTGTCCTCCGTCTCCTGGCTTGTCTGTTAAAATGTTTCCCATCTTCTAGAAATCACTAGATTATTTATGTTCATGCTCACTGTTATGTGTATACCTGGGCATTTGATCATAGAGTCATTAGTGGAATCAAGATTGGTACAAAAGTTGACAGAACTCATTCTGTAACCAGAAACTAACTTAATTCAAATATTGTCTTTGTCATTAACCTTGCATAAATTTTCTAACCTTGGTTTCCTCCTTTGAAAGAACAGCTAATATTTTTTTTCAAAATCTCTGCCTTATAAAATTAACGTGAGATTTAGTGAAATGGCTTATTTACAGGACACTATCTAAATAAAGTGAATGTGTAACATATGCTGGCTATTATGAAATCACAGTAGATAAAAATGAAGTAGAACATATTAGGAGAGTGTTTACCTACGTACTCAAAAAAGTTAACTGCTAGGGTCCTAGGGTTCACACTTGGTAATCCTAGCTAATCAGGAGGCTGAGATCTAAGGATTGCTGTTCAAAACCAGCCAAGGTAGGGAAATTCCATTAAACTCTTGTCTCCAATTAATAACTCAAAAAAAAGCAACAACAATACAAAAAAAAAAAAACCACAGAAGAGCACTAGCCTTGAGCACAAAAGCTCAGAGCAGGGCCCAGGCCCTGAATTTAAGCCCCAGGACTGGCAAAAAAGAAAAAAATATTAATGAGTTATTAACTTATTCATCAATTCTACATCAGTATGGAGGTTATATTTTGTGCAAAACAGTATAGGTACAACATCTACTTCCTTTTAGCGTGGTATAAAGAAGGAAAGGGGCATGTAAAAGAATTGCCTTTGTGCTCTGCATCAGGCCTGGCCTGGCACAGAGTGAATATAGGAGGCAGGAAAAATAAAGACACACAAAGCTGTAGATTCACAAAAAAAGGGGGGCGGAGGGGAGAGGGTGTAAAATTAGGTGAATTTGAAGAAAATCTCATGCCAAATGTTTAAATGCCTATATGTTGAATACACAAAGACTATAATATTAGCCCTGCTCTCAAGAATGATGTTTCTGCTGCTCGTTTGTGATTTAAATATAGATATCTGTGATGGGGGAATATGACTAGTAACTACACAGTTATTTGAGTCAATAGAGTTGGAGTCAGCTTATTAATCCAAGAGTTTCTATATTGCTTTCAGAAAATGGGTGGACAATTACTTATTTCCCATAAAGAAACATGCTACTGCATTTACATATTTAAATTTGACTTTAAATTTATGAGAACAGAAAAAGTCAGATGAACATTTTATCAAAGACCCTGATTTTAAAAAGAAAAAGAAATGTATTTACAGTTTAGCTAATTGTTTTCTCTTTGTCATTCCCTCTCTGAGTGATTTAGCAAAAGTAATAACAAATCCAAATGATTATGTCTTACTAAATAAGCAAATTCATCCTAGGACACAAAAAAAGACACTCACTACGTATGCCAAAGGGTCAGATGACAGAATTACCTTACACAGATCATTTGATCATGAATATTTTTGACCATTTTCAGTTATACTTTTACTTTTGGGGAAATCAATGGACATGCCCAAACAGTATTTAAAATTAGCATGTGAAATGAAAATCCCTTTCCTTTGCATATTTTATCCACCAGATGTCCCTCTTCTCAAACTTGGTGAGGTATTACTAGGCACTAGAGTGCCAAGCAAATGCAAATTAAAGTAACTTGTAGTTGAGTTGAGGGGGGAAAAATTCCACCTTCAGTCCCAACTCTTATTTTGGAAATTGCAAAGTGACAAAACCTGAGCAATTGAGTGTCAATGTTCTCCACAAGATTGAATGCCCTGAACAGTGTACTTTCTGAATGGCTATCTGGCCTTTTCTTAAGAACCATTCTTAGTGAGAAAATGATGATACCTGGAGTAACCAGTTAATTTCTGGCCAACCCTGCTAATTGTACTTTAATTAGAAATTTCTCCCTTTTACCTAGCACACATCATTCAAGTTTCTATCTTTGGAACTTATGCAAGTCACACTTAATTCCTTCACTCCACATAATGGCCACCAAAATAATTCAAACTAACAACTTCCTATATATTCTCTTTTCTAGTCTAAACATGTTGTGTCCACCCCAAAATTATTCAATTGTTTGGCATAAGTGATATATTGAAATATAAACACAAAATTGAAAATAGTTCTTAGTTCTCTATTTTATATCAAGATGAAATAGCCAGAATTTGTATTATTTATGAACTGCCTAAGTAGTTGTTCCCAATACAGGCTACTTAGTTTATTAGTTGTATTTTATTGAATGGATATAACAGAGAAATTACTCAACAAGTCACTTGCTCAGACTAAATCACAATTCTAAGTATCTATCAAATATTCTGCCCTAATGTTTTTGGAGTAGCTATAAACAATCTGAAGTATAAAGAATTATTGTAAAGTAATTCTTTTTATACTTTATGTAAAAGCTTTAAAAAGTAGCCAAATAACATTTACAGTAATTTCTATCCTTCAATTATCAGATACATTTCTAATCTGATCACTATAAATTCCTACAAATGAACCTCATGAACACAGATAAGCATATAAATATCCAGAGGGAATGACACTGGGAGAATGAAATTTGGTTATAGAACTAGCTAATTATTTCAGATAGGGATTAGTCAGCTCTAGCACAGCTGTCTACACACCAAGTCATTACATTGTATTTTTAGAATTTAATGGTTAGTTTAGGCTTATACTGAGTCAACATCTGAACTCTAAGTTAATTTTAAAGGCATTTCTCCCATTATTTGTAAAATGAGTAGAGGGGCATTTCTTATAAGCTCATTAAAACACACTTAGTTTTTGGTAATAATAGCTGATAATGATGCCCATGTGAAATAGTTTTCTTTCTAGAATCTAAGGGGGGAAAACGTTGGATACTCCAAAATCAACTGAGTATAAATTATTTCCACTGGAAATCACTGTTTATGCAAAGCAAGTAGCACAAATTATATGTTATGACTTTTTCTAAACTGTTCTTACAAAAACTAGAACAAATACTTCTTAAAATGAAAATCTAGACAGCGTTTCAAATTCTGCCAAGTCTTTCTGGAAGATCTTAAATATCCGTGTACTAATTGGTGCCACAAGAGTTTCAACATCAAAAATTTTGTCTCTAGGCCTTACAGCTGGGTGAGTATTAAACTCAAAGCCCCTTACTGAAGAATTTTGCTGTCATTTCATATTTTGGTGAGGGAGAAAAAGAAGGCTTCTTTATTTTGGTGAAGATGAGGAGTGGAGGGAAAGAAGTTAACCTCACTGAGCAAATCACATAAGGTATGGTTATACAATCACATTCCTAAGGTTTCCTATTCTAATATGAAAATATATAAACCTGTCTGAAATATTGCTATCCATCAGACTAACCATATTAGACAGAGATACTATCTGTCTACTTCTATTCCTAGCATGGTTCAGGATTTATTCTTTCTGTCTATCTCTAGCTCCTCTTTCTTTTTCCTTCTTTCTTCCATTTTTTTGTTGGTTTTTCCAACCATGATAAATGTTCTTACCATTATGCATTTTGTATTTAAGGAGAGATTTCCTATGATTATCTACAACCTTAAGGTCAGGATTAAATGAAATCACCAGAAGGGAGGTCTTATGATTGATATTATTTGCTTTTTAAGAAGAAAGAGAAAACAAAAACAGAGAAAATGGCCATAGATAAACACCTATACTGCCTCAGGACTACCTGTTAAGACCATCACAGGTGCCAGTGGCTTATGCCTGTAATCCTAGTTACTTAGGAGGTTGAGATCTGAGGATCATGGGTTCAAAGCCCCCCCCCCAGGCAGGAAAGTCTGTGAGACTCTTATCTAGAATTGACCATCATCAGATCTGATCCTCCACCAAAGTTCTTCTGGGGCATCCAGAATAGTGAGCCAAATTAAATCTTTCCTTACCAAATTTACCCAGACATGGGTATTCTGGTTTCGCACCCAAAACAGATGAATACAATTTTTCTCTAAGAATGGAACTTTAAACACAAGTGAAGATATAGCTGCCATCCCAGATCAAGTGAGGAGGAGCCATTCTTTCTACTTGTATATAAGTACAATGACAAGAGGAGGATGTGCTCACAACCAAAAGAGAGTTTGGTTCTATTGATTGGTAGTATGCTAATAATTCCTTAACTTGCTAGCTTTGTATGCAAGTATTCTTACATCATTAAAAGAATGATTTGAAATCACATTGATGATTTCTCGTGGAATGTTTTATCTTCTACCTTCTGATTCCTCAAACCCAAACTGACACAATGGCATCAAATTATATTATAAAATATCTCTGACTTCACAATTAAGCATATATGTCAGAAAAAATATATTGCAGTTATTTACAGGATTTCTCCCCTTATTTTAAGCACCTTCAGTCATCTGACTTGTGGTAACGCTGATCAGATTATCAATGATGAGTACACAAAAACACACAGGATAGAGGGGAAATTGATTGAAGTAGGACAATATTTTAGTGACTCTAATTTCTATTCCTACAAAAATCTCACCCAGTAGGCTAAGCAGGTGAACAATGTACTTCTGATTCATTAGTTTACTCAGTCTCATCTTGTATTTTTTGTTACTCCCTCATACTTTGAGCTTCATCAGAAATTCATGTTCTAGCTGACAGGTTGGGAAAAGAAGGAAGAGCAAATAATTTTTGTTTGAGAGTATGCAGGTATCTTTTCTAACACCCTATTAATCAGAATTTAGTTACATGATCATTTCAATCTGCAAAAAGAGACAGGGAAACATGATCTATAGATAGGTAACATCCATCCAACTAAAATGCGGGATATTCTATCCATTAAAGAAAGACAGAGACTGGGTATAGGACACAGTTACCAAACTCAGCTAAAACAGTCTTTACCAGCCAAACAAGTTTAAACCCAAACCTTTGTGTGTGTAACTTCAATTCAATCCTGCTCTACTATGCCTTGGTTTTGATGCATCTCTGGTTTCCTGATTCCTATTCTTGTAGTCCCTTGTGTCTCTGTTGGCCATAATGGCTTCTTTGGGCTTTGTTATCAGTTACAGTCTTTTCTTCACTGCATGTTGGTCATATCAGCTTTATTTATGTTGCTTTCTGACTATCTACCACTGTCTGCAATGAAGTGGTCGCCTTCCCAGCCAACCAAATAAACTACCCTTTCTCTCTTCCAAATACTTGTAACCAATGGCGTGTGATATAAATCATCATGCCGATGGCTTCCAAGAGCTTTCATCCTTTGAAAAAATACAGTCAGCAAGAATGGCATCAGCAGGTCTTATGTTTTAGTGTTATTGACCTTTAGAGTAAATAACGCTTATGCTAAAGAACTACTGGCCCTGCTTAAACAAATTGAATTGCTTTGAGACCACTGCCACATCAGGCAGTCAATATGCAACCTCATTCATCAATCTTAATGTAGTGATGTGTGTGTGTGTGTGTGTGTGTGTGTGTGTGTGTGTGTGTGTGTGTGTACATCCTTAGGGAATGTCACCTTCAATAGGTAACAAATCCTTGATGTGGTTGACATTGTGAACATTTTGCTTTGTAAAGGAATGCTAAAAAAAAAAATAGACCCGGCCTCCAGGATCAAGAAAAGAGATAGTCCCAGGTCTGTGGCTTTCCATGTAATAATAACAGAATAAATATGTAAACTAAATTTGTGGCAGGGAAATCACAGTACTCCACCAAATTGAAGGATATTTATTATTTCCTGCAGAACTTGATATCATTGCTAATGAAAGCAGTCTCATGGCCTCAGCAGCATAAAATATAAGAAACATTGTGACTTTCTAGCTCAGCATCCTTCATTGCTCTGCTTTAAAGCTGCATCCCAGGAACTGAAAGAATTTTCATCTGGGAAAACCAAAAATGGAACCATTGAATCCTGTAGTCAATAGAACCATTGTCACCTGAGCAAGTTCTAGCTGCTCAGTTATTCCTCAGCAATGTGGAACACAGGCTGGGATAAGGAGACCAATGCAGTGGAAAAAGTGCTTCAGTAGGAGAGAGAAAACACTGATCCACACTTTGAGAGCAGAGATAGAAAGAAGTGGGCAGATATATGGGAGACCTCCATTGTAGAAGTATGATTTTATTAACCAGAATGATCCTTTCTCCAAAAATATTAGCCAAGTATAGTTTGCGAGGTTAATGATGTAATAAAATAGGCATTCTAGAGAGAGCAAAATTTTAAAAATGGCCATATCTAAGCCTACCCTTTGGGTTCCCACCAAACGATATTTCTGCAAAGGGAAGGGAAACAAAAGTTGAGATCTTGCTTTTATAGCATGAAAACTAGGAACTTGAAGTTGATCTTTGTATTTGGTTCATCACAAGATTCTGTGAAGGAAACACATTCTAACTGCTGTGCCTATGGTGTTTGCAAGCATTACAGCCAGCTTTCAACCAGTGCTTATTGAATATACAACCAGCTCCACCAATAGTGTGACCATAGATCATAATGGCATTGAAAACTCACCTGCCCCTTTTCTCTGTACTTGGTAGACATTCTGGCTCTCCCTCTTTCCATGCTTGTCCGGCCAGTTCTTTAGATAGAAGGTAGTGACCCCAGGAAATATACCTGTTAGAAATATACCCTGTTAGAAGCCCAACCAGGATTTTTTACAAGTAATAACAATATTGTGCAATGAGATATTCATCTCATTGAATATAGAGCTATCACAAATCCCATAGCCCCAACAAAAATTAAATTTAAAACTGGAAGGATTATATAAATAAAATCGGCGAATTTATTTTTAAGAATATATTTTAAAAGGTGGTGGATGCATAGCTAAGATATGGAACCAACCCAGATGCCCTTCAGTAGATGAATGGATCAAGAAAATGTGGTATATATACACAATGGAATTCTATGCCTCCATCAGAAAGAATGACATTGCCCCATTTGTTAGGAAATGGAAAAACTTGGAAAAAATTATATTAAGTGAAGTAAGCCAGGCACAAAGAAACACAGGTCCCATGGTTTCCCTTATTTGCAATATCTAGTATATGTATGAATCAAGCGGAAAAAGTCAGATAATGTGATGTTAGGAAAATGAATACTTAGATAGGTATTTTAATGTTTTTTTTCTTTCATGCATGTGTTTCTAACACATTTATAAGATTATTTCTTTGTTTTGTATGTCCCTCCCCCACAGTATAACCCCCGCTTTCAATATATTTGATGTCAGTATAACTTGCGGAGGAGATGGGGAAAAACAAGTCGTTTAAGGATTCAGGTGGACCTGTTGCAACAATGAGAAGTACAAATTGTCATGTCAAAAATGAGCTTTACAACGTCGGTGGCGGGGGAAGGGGAGGAAGGATTGGGGGGGGAGGGGGGAGGCTGGGAAAGGAGGTGAAGGGTAAACAAAGGAGGAGGCTGCAATGCTTGGTAAGAAATGTATGCATTATCTTGCCCATGCATTGTAACCCCTCTGTACAGTATGTTCACAAATAAAATAAAATTTAAAAAAAAGGAAAAAAATCTGCCAGGCCAATAAACTGTCCTCTGGAAAAATAAAAAGTAAAAAAAATAAAAGGTGATGGATGGTTACCATATTTTATAACTCCATGAGGGACTCTGGAATGCCAGCATCCTGGAATAATAGCAAGTTGGTCTCAGATATGCCAGGGTTATGTGGATTTTTGCAGTGTATATAGTTCATGCCCCAGGAGAATGTTGTTTGTGGCGGTAGGCAGCAGATTCAGAAAACAAATGCCTGAAAATCTAGAACGCATGCAGATAGAGTCAAAGTAATGTCATTGTTAGCCCTTCTCCAAGTATGATAAAATGTTTAACTGCAGTTGCTTTTGGAAGATGAATTCCATGGGAGGAAATAAGCAGCCCCAGGAAAACATTAACTTCTTTATTGTATTCAATATATGCTGCCTTAGGAACTTTTTGGAGGCTATTAGAGATGTTACAATTCCTTTGAGGGATCTTTCATTGGATTACCATGTGCAAGGTGAACCTGCCACTTAACTTAGATATCCAGATCATGGCAATGTGTAGGCAGGGGGAAACATTGTTTTATCCATAGGCGGAGGCTTGCAGTGGGATTTAAGTTTCTCATGGTGAATAATGGTGGAAGTTGATAGTAAAATGCCTTCTTTCATGAGTTCTGTAAGTTATACCTTCTTTCTGTACCTTAAACTGTTGCTTTTCAGCTCCTGTACCATCCAGTCTCATGATTATAAGCACAGCTTCTACTCCGGTGTCTTCCCCAATAAGTTACCTCTATCCCATCTGGATGTCACCCAGCACAACACTAATCAAAAGCTGAATCCATCAGCTCTTCTTTTCCCTACCTGTTTGCCCACCTGCCTGCTCTTGCTTCTGTGTTATAGACATGGTGAATGACCAGAATCTTTGATGACCCACTTTTCCAAGCTAGAAGGCTAGGTAACAATCTCTACACTTCTTCTCCTCACTATCACATTGAATCCACCACTTCATCCTAAATTACTCTCAGGTCTATTTCTTCTGTATATCCCCCCATGTTAGATTCCTCCACATTTCCCCAAGACTCTGTGGTGTCTTCCTAACTCCTGTTGCCCTTTGACCTGTCTGCTCAAATGCTCTAATGTAAATGATATTCTGACCATGTCATATTACTGCTTAGATCCAAAATGGAATCTCATCACCCAGAGGTTAAAAAGCTACATGGCTTTTTAATCCCATTGTTTGGTTTCCCCAAGCATTCACCCTAACATAATCAGTGGGCTTACATTTCTCCAGAAGTATCAGTTTCCTCTGTCTAGAATATCCCTTCTCCATAATATTTTTAAATCTGAGATATGTTAAAATTAGAAGATAACACATCTTTAAGAATACATATTTTGAACTTCCCTTAGAAAACCATATTTAGCAGCTTTATGACAATTTTCAAGGCAGTGAAGCCCTCAAGTCAAAACTCTTCATTTCATATCATCTCAAACCTGGCTTGTTTTACTCACCTACATTATTCATCTTGTCACTATTGGCATTTGAATTCACAACTCCTGACCTGCAGAAAAGTGTGAAAGCTTAGAAGATCGTTTATCAATGAACCACAAAGCTTTTAACAGTTGGGAGAGTCAGAATAGCATGAATCTGTTCTGCCTTAATGAACAAGGAAATCTACCCCATTATTTTGAACTATCCAAAGTCAGGGGGTAACAAATTTGGTTGTATAAGTTTACATCCATTTATGTCTTAGAGTGGACTGCTAAACTTGGAAGAGAGATTTCATTTCAGAGTGTGAACATGGAAAATAAGCAGGATGGTATGCAAGAATAATCTGCCCCAGGCTTGAACATAATTAGGGTACTCCAAGAAGAACTCTTCAGTTTAAGTGGCAGGCTGTACGTTGGCAGGCTTCCTGACCTTAAGAAAGAATAAGATATCTAGAAGGCGCAACAAGGTTGAGTCAGAGGCTATAAATATGACTTAGGACAGGGAAGGCTTTCTTAGGGAATGAGAAAGCTTCATATGGCTACAGGCAGGTAAGCCAAAAGGCAGGCCTGAACTGACAGCTACGCTCTGTCCCCCTGAGCTGGCTCTTTAGAATGCCAGCCAAAGAGAAAATGACACTTGTGTGGATTGCTCAATGTTGTAGCATTTGTTAACAACAGAACACTTTGATTCCCCCTGGTTGTATCTTCTTCACCTGCAGCCTGGCTTCTTCTTTACAACAAATAAATACTGCCAACAGCTTCATTGGACCTTTGCCTAGGTTATTCACTGATGATTTTTGAGTACTAGTATAGTTGTCTAAAATAGTGAGGTCATTTCATTACCAATGAAATGATTTTAACCTCACTTCTACCACCATACTCACAAATGAAATGACTACTGAATATATTTAATATTCACAACTTAGAACAGAACATAATGGGGTTCGAGTGTTGTCTTCTTTTGTTCCAACTCCTACTCACTAAGGTTCTAGAGGAACTCAAGTAAGTTAAGTTGCATCTGTTTCTTCATCTGTAAAATGAGGATGATGGCAATGCCTACATGTTGTGTTAGATTGGTGAAAGAGCTTAAAGATAACACTAGTGAAGTCTTTTACAAATGGCTATCACATGTATTAGCTTTTATCAACATTAATTATGGCAGATACTGTGCTAAGAGCTACATATCCAGTGGTAAACAAAACAATACCCCCATCAACAATGGAGTAGAGTTCCCGTTTGGTCACATCCTCTACAGCATCTGTTGTTATTAGATTCTTGATTATAGCCATTCTAACTGGGGTGAGGTGGAATCTCAATGTTGTTTTGGCATTTCTTTTATGGCCAGAGAAGTTGCACATTTATTTCTTCATCTGTCCATTGGCCATTCTTACTTCCTCTTCAGAGAAGTCTCTCTGTAAGTCTTTAGCCCAGTTATTAATCAGGAAGTTGTTTCTTTGAGGATTTGTTGTTGGGAGATTTAATTTTTTGAGTTCTAAGTGTGTTTGTTTTTTGTTTTTTACTTTTTTTTATTGTGAAAATACCATACAGAGGGGTTACAATTACATGGGCAAGAAAATGAGTACATTTCTTATCAAGCATTGTTGCCTCCTCCTTTGTGTCCCCTTCCCATCCCTTCCCATCACCCCCTCCCCTGTCACCCCCCGCCCCTACCCCATGAGCCAAAGTTGTGTAAAGTTCATTTTTCAACATAACATCTTTCTATCTCATTGTTGCAGTGGGTCCACCTGTATCCCTATTTAAACGATTTGTTTTTTACCTTCCCCTCCACAAATTATACCAACATCAAATACAGTGAAAACAGGGTTATACCATGATGGAGGGACATACAAAGCAACAAAGAAATTACCTTATAAATATGTTAGAAACAATAGCAAGAAAGAAAAAACATTTGAGTCTAAGTGTGTTTTAGCTATGAGACCCTGGTCCTTTGTATGGCTAGTGACACTCTTCTCCCAAGCCGTGGGCTTTCTATTGAGCTTGCTAGCTATATCCTTTGCCGTTCAGAAGCTCTGAAGTTTCATGCAATCCCATTTGTCCAACCTTTCTTTAATTTGTTGTGTTTCTGGGTCTTTATTAAGAAAACTTTGGTCTGTACCAAGGAGCCCTAGAGTGTCTCCTATTCCTTCCTGTAATGTTTTCAGGGTGTCTGCTTTTACTCTAAGGTCTTTGGTCCATTTGGAATTGATTCTGGTGCAGGGTAGATAGATAAGGATCTAGCTTTAGTTTTCTACAGGTGTTTAACCAATTTTGCCAGCACCAATTTTGCTTCACCTTAGTGAATAGGTTGTCTTCCTTCCATTGTATTTTTTTAACACCCTTATCGAAGATTAGGTGGCTATAGGGTTAATTTTTGGGTCTTCAGTTCTATTCCATTGGTCCTCAGGTCTGTTCATGTGCCAGTACCAAGCTGTTTTGATTACTATGGCTTAGTAGTAGAATTTGAAATTTGGTATTGATATTCCTCCAGCACTATTCTTTCTGCTAAGCATTGTTTTTGCTATTTGGGGTCTTTTATTGATATGAACTTTTGGATTGCTTCTTTTATTTCATTGAAGAATGAAATTGGGATATTGATAGGTATCACATTGAATTTGTAGATAGTCTTCGGCAGTATTGCCATTTTCACGATGTTAATCCTCCTAATCCAGGATATGGGAGGTTTTTCTACTTCCTTAGTTCTGCTTTAATTTCCATTTTCAGGTCTTTAAAGTTTTCATCATAGAGGTCCTTCACTTCTTTAGTTAAGTAAACTCCTAGGTATTTTATTTTTTGTGGGGCTGTTACAAAGGAGTTGCTTTCCTGATTTCAGCCGTGCTCTTTTCATTATTGGCATACAGGAATGCCATTGATTTTTTTTTTGAGGGTTAATTTTATACCCTGATATTTTGCCAAAGTTTCAGATCAGCTCAAGTAACTTG
The DNA here is from genome assembly GCF_000151885.1 of Dipodomys ordii. Taxonomy (NCBI): domain Eukaryota; kingdom Metazoa; phylum Chordata; class Mammalia; order Rodentia; family Heteromyidae; genus Dipodomys; species Dipodomys ordii. The sequence goes on along the minus strand of NW_012267219.1, from coordinate 11,822,216 downwards.
GGAGTAGAGTCCAGGGCTTCTTTAAATACAAGATCATGTCATCTGAAAAGGAGAGTTTTACTTCATCTTTCCTTATTTGGATCCCTTTTATGTTTGCATCTTATTGCTCTAGCTAGGCATTTTAATAGTAAATTGAAGAGAAGTGGAGAGAGTGGACAACACATAGAGCTCCACTATGACCCAGCAATCCCACTTTTGGGCATTTACCCAAACAATCACAAACAAGGCCATACTAAAGCTACCAGTGAAACTATGTTTATCGCAGTATTATTCACCATAGCTAAGATATGGAACCAAACCAGATGCCCCTCAGTAGATGAATGGATCAAGAAAATGTGATATATATATATATATATATATATATATATATATATATTCTATGCCCATCAGAAAGAATGACATTGCCCCATTTTTTAGTAAATGGAAAGACTTGGAAAAAAATTATTATTAAAGGAAGTAAGTCAGGCCCAAAGAAACACAGGTCTATGGTTTCCCTTATCTGCAATAAGTAATATATGTCTAGGACAAACAGAAAATGTCAAAAGCTATGTACGTATAACCATATAGGATAATGCTAAGCGAAATGAACCCCAAGATAGGGACACAAGAGATTTTATCTTCATTTTTAATGTACTTATAATATACTATGTGATTTTTGTTTCTCTAGTATGTTCTTCCCCCATGGTATAACCCCTGTTTTCACTGTATTTGATTCTGGTGCCCTGCATCTCTCATATACATTTTTCTAAGTTAGGGAGGGTAAGGGAAATAATAAAATGCTGAAATAAGGATACAGTTGACCCATTGTAACAAAGAGATGTTCAAGACACTATGTTGAAAACAAATTTTATAACTTTGGCAGGGGGAGGTTGGGGGGAGGATGGAGTTGGGGAGGTGGGGAGGGAAGGGATGTTAGGGGAAAAATAAAGGAGGGGTAATAATACTCGATAAGAAATGCAGTTATTACCTTACTTATGTAACTGTAATCGCTCTTACAATATCTTTACTATATATATATATATATATATATATATATATATATATATATATATATATATATATATATATTTAAAAAGAGGGCTGGGAAGGTGGTTCAGTGGTAGAGCGATTCCTGGTTCGATTCCTCAGCCCCACATAAGCAGAAAAAGCCGAAAGTGGTGCTGTGGCTCAAGTGGTAGAGCGCGAGCCTTGAGCTGAAGAGCTGAGGGACAGTGACCAGGCCCTGAGTTCAGGCCCCATGACCAACAGAAAGAAAGGAAGGAAGGAAGGAAGGAAGGAAGGAAGGAAGGAAGGAAGGAATGAGAGAGAGAGAGAGAAAGAAAGAGAGAGAGAGAAAGAAAGAAAAACAAAGAAAGAAAGAAAGAAGGAAAATAATAAAAGTCTTTGCCTTCATGGAGCTTGGAACTAGGTGCTAACTATGAGAATTCTGAAGTTTTTCGTAGCTACTTTATTTCAACTATTTCAGGAAGGCCATTTAAATGCACAGCAAACTCAGAATGATGGACAACTTTCCTCTTTTTGTCTCTGGCAAAGTGATTCTATTCTGCCCAAAGCTATCCTCTGGCAGAAATACAAAGTGCTGATAGCCTAATTGGGTGAGAAATCAGTGACTGACTTTAAGGCTCAAAGGTGCTAGCTTGCCAATGGTGCTGTCTCCAGCTTTATAACTTGAAAGATAGTGAGAGTTGCTTGGGTAACTGTGGGAGACTGCGGCTATTGTTCACATTTATTCATCACCCTTTTCTTGGAGCATACTGACAACAGACTTTGACACTGAACTGTTTTGACCACTAAAATAGATGTGGAATGACATTCATCACATCCAGGCAGAATCTTTAAGAGCCAGTATATAACGAAGCACACATTTTAAGATTATGGAAATGTGTCAGGGTACAATCTCCCATACACTAGGTCTTTACTAAGCAGAACTTCTTTGTACATGGAATGCATGAGTGAGAAATGATTGTTTATTGATAAAGCTTTTGAAAGTCTGGGGTCCTTTATTATATAGCATAACCTACCTTGTTCTAACTCACACATCATGTATGAATATGTCTGGTTGCTGTGATAGCCAAAAATCTTAGTCCCTGATGCTTCCCCAAAGGGGTAGTTTTGTATGTTTTATGTATTTGCTGATTCCATGGATGGATCCTGTCTTGTTGTTCCTGTCTTGAATAGAGTAGGAGAATGATTCCTGAACCTAGAGACAAATTCTGAGACTACGATCTACTCCTTTACTCTTAGACTATGATTTTTGAGTAATTCACCTAACCAATCTGAGCTTCAATTCTGTTTGCTAAAATAGGAGTAGCAATATCCAATGAACTTCTGGACCAAGCCTAATTTGTTCTTTGAAAGCATTTGCAGCCAGCCTGGGCAGGAAAGTCCATGAGTCTCTTCTCTCCAATAAACTATTCCCCCTAACAAAAAGCTGAAAGTAGAGCTGTAGCTCAAGTGCTAGCTAGCCTTGAGCAAAAAAAAGGGGGGGAAAAACTCTGGGACAGCACTGAGGCCCTGAATTCAAGCCCCAGGACCAACACAAAAAAATCATTTACAAATACTAGGACTGGAAGCATGGCTGAAGTGGTAGAGCAAAGCTTGAGTGAGAACATAAGGTCCTAAGTTCAAGCCTCAATACTTGTACAGACTCACACAAAAATCTTTACACTAATGTAGAAAACCAGTTTTAGTTCTTAAGTCCTCATGGAAGAGAGTAGCTTCCCTCCCGTGTGCCACATTCAGCCATCACTACCAGCTGAATGACAGCTAAAAATGCCAGGGCTTCTGAGATGACTGTCTTATGAATAAAGGTCTTTTTGCCAGAATGTTGTGATTCACAAAGCCCTTCTCAGTGCAAAAGAGCCATTCAGAAGAGATTTGACAACTTGCCTCAGTACTTGCTTATAGCAAGTACTATAGTGTCTGAACTATATCTCAGGGAGAAAGCTTAGAGGTGATCACAAATACCTTCATAGTACATAAATAAATGCATTCACAAACGTTTCATCAGTGGTTATTAACAGCCGAAGCATTTCCTTAGCCCTGGGTAACTCATGACAAAATGGCCGATGGGAGTGGGGCATGAGGGAAGTATCCAAAATGTATCCTTCTCAAGTAGACCCCTGACAACCTCCCTTCCAGGAAATGTCCCAAGGAGCACCATCTGGTGTACATTCATTCATTTACTCATTTGTCAAACATGTATTAAGTACCTACTGTGTGCCAGTCACAGTCATGGCGATATGGAATTCATTGTTTCCACACAAAGCTTGATCGTGTGAGAGGAGCTGGTGTGTCTCCCTCTGTGGCTCTCTGTGTGTTATCTTCATCACAGACTCGGCTTACACATTCATAGGTTTAAACCACAAAATCCTTAAAGATGTAAAGGAAATGTATCAGATTCAACTTTGTGTTTCCAGCACCTTGCCTGGTGTCTAGAACACAGAAGATGTTCAACAAATGTTTGTGTTCAGATGAATAAGTATTACAAACTGGAAGAACGGACTTACATGTTCAGGTTAGCCTTTCATGGTCAGTTCATCCTCCCTCAATGTTGAGAAATAGAGGATTTCATCAGATGGCACTATCGTTAGTTGATTTGTTTTGTGAAAATTCATTTTGTGACAAACTACTTTGGATTCAGCTACCACTGACTGATAGATTTAGGGGAGATGAGAGTTGGAGTAAATATAGGAAGTAACCACATTCTTCTAGCTAATAAAACTTGGCAAGAAGAGTTTTGTACCCAGTATGTGTAAGAAAGTAGTACACACTGAGAAAGAATCCTGACTTGGCCAAGAGTTAGCCTGGAAATGTGGCCCTGTGAGCCATGTCTCTGCCTTTATACAACCTGTGGTTTGAATTGTAGAAGTTTACAGATTAAAAAATAAATTACATCTGTAATCCTAGCTACTCAGGAGGCCATCTGAGGATTGCAGTTCAAAGCCAGCCAAGGCAGGAAAAGTCTGTGAGACTCTTATCCCCAATTAACCACCAGAAAACCAGAAGTAGCACTGTGGCTCAAAGTGTGAGTGCTAGCCTTGAGCAAAAAGAGCTCAGGGACTGTACCCAGCCCCCAAGTTCAATCCCCATGACTGACCAAAAAAAAGTAAATAAATGAAACCAACCACTTATCCTCAACAGAGAACTTCTTAGACCTACTTTTTCAGTTGCAGAAATCTATATAACAATCTACATGCGGACCTAGGAGTACATACAGTAATATTCATTGAGAAACTGAACAAACAAGAAGAGATATGGGCAAAAGAGAAAGAAGATCAAGGGGGCAGTAAAATGGCTGTGCAGACAAGGGTATGCTTGACAATGATATCCAGATGCTGGGCTGGTATTTCCTCTCCTCATTTCTAAAGCATATTATATACTGTTCACTGTGTTCAACTACCAAAGCCAACAAGGCATACCTCTATGTAGTCATTTGTCATATCTATTATAATCCTACTAATAGGTGTTAGAGGAATGAATGCTATCTAACACCCCAAATTCACATAATGAAACCCATTTCCCATGTGTTGGTGTCTGAATGTAAGAACTCTGGTAGGTCATGAGGCCAAAAATTTTGTGAACAAGGCTAGTGAAGTTGGCTTAGTAGTTGAGTGCTTGCCTAGCATGCATGAAGCCCTTGGTTCAATTTCTCCATACCACATAAACAGAAATGGCACTTAGGCTCAAGTGGTAGAATGCTAGCCTTGAGCAGAAGCAGTTCAAAGACAGTGCCCAGGCCTGAGTTCAAGTCCCAGGATGAGAAAGAGCGAGAAGGGGTGAGAGAGAGAGAAGGAAAGAGAGAGAGAGAGAGAGAGAGAGAGAGAGAGGTTGATTCTGAAGTGCTCTCTTGCCCTTCTGACCTGTGAAGACATGTGACATGTGAAGATGATGTCTATGAATCACAAAGCTGGTCCTAATTAGACACCATATCTGCCAACACTTTATCCAGGTCTTCAAGCCTCCAAAATTGTGAGAAATAATTTGTTGTTGCTTATAAGCTACCAAGTTTATAGTTGTTTCTCTTAGCCCAAGTAGACTAAGACAGATACGTATTCTTTATTACTAGGCACCTAAGTACATTGCACCATTCTAGGAACTGGAAAGACATGGTCTCTGTCCTCTTGTACCTAACATCCTATTCTAGAGAGTCAACATTTGCTTTTGTTTTTAGTTTGACCACACTGGGGTTTGAATTCAAGCCTGTCACACTTGAGCCATACTCCCAGATTTTTTTGTTTCAGCTATTATTTGGATAGTGTCTCATATTTTTGCTTGGGACTGTGATCCTCCTACTTACTCCTCCTGAGTAGCTGGGAATAGAGTTGTATACCACCATTCTCAGCCAGGAGTGTATATTTAAATGGACATACAATGAAAAGCTTCCAGCAGAAGAACACTAGGAAAGGAAGAGAAGAAGGATGAAGACCCTGAGGCGGAAAGAAGCTTGGTGTGACCTTAGAAGAGAAAGCAGGATACTAGCATTGGGAAGGTAGTGACTGACAATAGGGAAGGATCCTGTAAGGCCTTGAGGAGGGTCGAAAGGATTTTTGGTCTCTTCTAGACCTAAGGAAAGACCCTGACGAGTACTAGGTAAGGGATTGCTGTAATTCTGGAACAAATGGATCTAGCAAGAGAGCTTTGCAACTGCTCCTGTCATTCACGGCATCCATTTATGCTATCTGTATTTTCAAACCAACCTTGAGGCACAGGGATTGACAAGTTTAGGGGTACTTAGAGGTTAATTGAGCAGAGCATTTCCAAGCAGAATTTTTTGGGGGGAGGTGGAGACATCAAGATACATGTCCACTTTGCCTCTAATTACGTATCTCTTGTGAAGAATAAAAAGGCTAGATTCTTAGCTCAGTATGCCTTATAGAAAGAAAGCTTTTCTTGAGTGTGCTTATGCAGAAATATCAAGGAGCTCGCAGGCAAAGGGGTGGGGAAGGGATGACAGCAAGAGGGGTTCATTAGCACACTTGGTTGTCCATGCCACCCTCCCCCTTCAGTGGGACTGAGGAGATGGTGTGAATCTCCAGCTCAACCCTCTTCTCACCTTCTCCATTATCACCTTTCTGTTTGCGCCTCACTCCTCTCACACACCCTATTAGCACTATTCCATTTCCGGATTAATTGGAGGGAAGGTGTTACTTAGTTTCAGCTCTCTTCTCAGTAACAGTCTAAGATTCCTTACTCCTACCACACCCTTCTCGCCTTCTCCCTTCTCTCTTTCTCCCAACTTCTCCTTTTCTAGCAGAGATTCACGAAGGGCTTCAGAAAAAGCCAGACCTAAAAAAAAAAAAACATTTAAAATCCATTGTGCTAGAGAAACATAATTCCTGTAAAAAAGACTAATAATATATTTACGTTTGGGGTTTTTTTTAACTGTATTTTTTTGTCTTTTCTTTTTTGGTACTGGGGATCGAACCCAGGACGTTGCGCTTGCTAGGCAAGCGCTTTGCCACTGAGCTACATCCCAGCCCAACTAATAATATATTTAAATCAAGAGACATATGCATATAGACAGTCAGTCAAAAGGAAGTGGAGGTATTTTTTAAGCTGAAGACACCGACATTGCTAAAATAGCACAGAAGCCCTGCTATCTTAGTTGATTATTTTATAGCAATTGGTTTTTTTTTCTCCTATTTACTGAGGACTTTCTCTGTGCCAGACACAGTGGAAGATACCCAGGGACACATGAGTAGGTAAATACATACACCTCACCTTTGGAAACAAGCATCCAACAGGGTTACTAGGCCCCCACAAGGAAGCACAGTGCCAGAGATACTGTCACCCAGCCTTTAAAGAGCCATGCTCTATAAATTTATGAGAGGTGCATTTAAAAGCAGGTGTAATCTGCTGCAAAATAGTACAGACTGTGAACGTGTGCTCCCAAAATAAGCTGTCTGGATTCACATCCTGTCTGCTCCTCTTGGGGCAAGTAACTTCATCCTTTCTACCCAAGTTTTCTTGACTGTTAACCTCTGTAAAATTCTTGGTTTCCTGGTGGAGTTATTAGGAGAAGTTAATGCAGTAAAGCACTTAGAATAGTGCAAGAAGGATTCATGGCATCAGATGACATTAATGGTTGCCACTTCCAGCAACCCCTGTCCAAACAGTATACCTAGAATGCTGTTTCTTCATCTTTACTTGTACATAAATGCCCTCTTGTGGAAGGGGCAAGTATTTGCAATTGAATCCTGGTCTCCCAGCAGGTAATATCAAGCCACACTGGCTTCTGTTGGCACCAGCAAACTACCTTAGGTCAGTGTTGCTCAGGGGAACTGGATCCATTTGGGAAACAACACTTGAGAGCCCACACTCAAGCTCAGATGGGGTCACATTTTCACGTGAATGATAATGTTCTGTTCTGTTGAGGAAAAAAATACGTATAATTTTATTTAGTAATCTTACAAAAGTGATAGTATCTTCTGCCCTTCAGTTTCTTAATGGAGACACTAAAGTTTACTGTATGATTGTCCTTGCACTTAAAAAAATCATCATGTTCAAAAGTATGGATTTTTAATTGCAGAATAAAAATATCATGTACTGTATTCCAGGCATCTCACTGAGACTTAAGGACATAATAGTGAATGAAGTACATCCTCTGCCTCAAGAGGCTCATAAGCAATTACAACTCAGATGCTAAGTGCTGGGCAGGACTAAAAAAAGGGACGTAAGGAGGACATCACACCAAAGACACCTAACTCAGGGATTGCTTCCCAGAGGAAGTGCTGTCTTAGGTTATAACCTCTTGTAGCCAGCAGGATATCACCACCAGGCGTCCTGTGAGTGAAAGAACTGGGGAGGAAGGCATTTGTCTACACAGGGAGAAGGAATCCCATCCGAGATCTTCCCCTGGTCTTTCTTTCACTGTGAAGTTGATGCCACTTCCTGCCCTGCCACAGAACCTAGCCCTCCCTTGACATGGTGGCTTATATAACAAGAGTCCCCAGGCTCTTGTGATGTGCAGATGTGAAGGGGACATCTCAGTCATAGCCAGACATTAGTCAGACATCAAGAGCAGCCCCTTTCTGGCTAGTCCTGCCTCACTGTCTCTCTCTTAGTTGCTGTGGTATTGCCTTCTGGTCAGACCTCCCCTGGGTGAAGACCCAGCCCTGGTGAGCAGCCACCACCTCCCTTAGGGATAGTCAGCCCTTCCTTTGTTCTTTCAGGAAGCCTAGCCCTTCACTCTGTGTCCTGTATAGTGGACATGGAGAGGAGGGAGATGAGATAGATCCAAGCTAAGAAGAGACTAAGGAGCACAATGTAGTAAGTGCATGGTATAAAGGTAATAATAAAATAGCTACTGATCAATGTGAGAATGTAGAGAAAGAAGCTGGTGATTCTGCCTCTGGCGCAGCATTAGATCCCAGTCAAGTTTCCTGCTAATTGCTTTCCATGCTTTCTGTGAGATTTGGGGGTCAATTGGGCTGGCTGGTTCAATTTAAGTTGAGCAAAACTGGCAGCAGTGTCCCAAGTTTTCAAATGGCTGATGTATCCCTCATCGGTCAGCTTGCCTAGCGGTCAATTTCAGAAAGTGCTACAACAATCCATTATCAGTTCTTTTATTGTTATAATTGCATAAATAATAACAATTGAGTTTAATAATAATGTGTTATTACAGCACCACCTCTTCGGTTACAATCTTTCTATCTTAGCAAAAGATGGTCTTAAGTCTCTGAGTTAAAATACTGGCCATGTTATTGCATGAAGAGATAACATTGTGTGTGTATGTGTGTGAGTGTGTGTGTGTGTGTGTGTGTGTGTGTGTGTGTGTGTTGCGTATGTGTATACTTTGTGTTGCCAGGGGAAAAGGCTACGGAGAAAATTAGGGGAAAGGAAGATAAGTCTAAAATTGTTTGCTTTTACTTGTTTTTGTTTTATTAGGTTTAAGGGACAACTGGTACTATCCAAGGATAAAAAAAAAACCCTACACACAAAATTGGTCTACAAAGCTATCAGACTCCATGACTTTAGTTTTATTAGGATGATGCTCTAGATAATTACTTAGTTAAGGCTGAGAGGACATTTCAATCCACTATCATTATAAAAAGTCAGTATCTTTTTCCATAGAGATACTTTTCTAAAGGTTAAGGAAAATTTTAGCCAGGCATGGTGACATATATCTATCATCCCAGCACATAGAAGGGAAGGGAAAGAAGGTTTTAAATTCAGGAGCCTAATTAATGAGATCTTATCTCAAAAAAATTTCAAATACTTTGGAATGATGGCACATTTTGCTTATAATCCCAGATACCCAGAGATTAGGAGGATAAGGATTTGAAGCCAGCCTAGTAAACTTAAGGCCCTGAATTCAAATCCCAGTACAAAAAAAAAAAAAAACAACAACCCACATTAATTCATTCTTTACAGGTCTTTGTTGTCAAACGTATATTCATATTGATGGATAGATTAATTTAATTTCCTTCCTCTGCATTTATTCAAGCCATGTCTGCAAGGTGGGCAGACATTTTTAAATAAAGGTGAACTGGAAATGAGGCACCTCTACAGCTTGCTCAGTAATTGCAAAGAGAATTCTGGCACTTCTTGTTCGGCTTTGGCTTCTTCCTCACCATGTGTCCAACACCAGAGGCACAAAATTATGAATAAATGAATAATTGGCCCATCTTGTACTGAGCATGCACATGTTTCTCATGAACATTACCTCCTCCCACTTTTTTAATTTGAGAGAAAATAAAACCCAGGTTTCACTTAATGTCCACTCATCTTCCTGCTGGCAGCATGAACTAATTATTTCCATGATGCAGAAAAGCATCATTCTTTTCTTTGTATGTTTTGCGAACCTGACCCACTCTGTAAGCTGGGGAAAACCTTTCTGTCTTTCTGGAAATCCATTCGCTGGGATTGATTCCAGTTGATAATTGCAGTTGGCTCAAGTTTGAAGTGACTTTCTGAGCTGCCAGTTTTCAGTTCAGGTTGAAGTGCCACCTGTTCAGTATTGCCTTCCCTTTAAGGGATGTTCTATAAATCCTTATGAAATAAGTAACTTCCCTGGAATGCAAAGGCTGATTTTGCTATCAGCATTTGAAACCCTCTACATTACTAAAGAAACCAGGCCTGGGGACACCTGTTCGCCACACTCAGCAGAGATTGTTTGCCCCTCCCATTCTCCCTGTCACTCAGCATGCTCCAGCCTTACCAAGTCTGCCATCAATTCTCAAGCATGTCAGATTTATTTCTGCATCCAGCCAAGGCATTAAAGGAATCATCATTTCAACACAGTTTGCATTTATGTAAAAGAGAGATGTAGCCAGTGTCTCAGGCCTGTCATCCTAGCTACACAAAGTCCATGAGACTCTTAACTCCAATTAACTAACAGAAAACCAGAAGTGGCACTGTGGCTCAAAGTGGTAGAACACTAGTGTTGGGCAAAACAAAACCAAAAAACTCAGGGGCAGCATCCAGGCCCTACATTCAAGCCCCATGACCAGCAAAAAGAAAAAAGATGTTCACACATGTCTTTTTCTTGAAAGGTACACGTTGCTTTTCTTTTCTTGGACAATACTCACTGTTGTTTTCATTTATCATCATCATCATCATTATTATTAATTATTACTTGCAATGCTGGGGTTTGAGTTCAAGGCCTTGCACTTGCATGGTGGGTATTCTACTGTTTGAGCCACACCTCCAGCCTTTTTGACCAAGGTCCAAACCTGGACCACAATCCTTCTATTTATAGAATATTTACATTTTGTCCATATCTGGGAGAACAGTTAGGGACCACCATGCCCAGCTTTTTCTGTTGAGATGAAGTCTTGAGAATTTTTGGGGGTAGGGGTGGGCATATGGACTGGCCTGGAACTAAGATCTTCTTATTCTCCATCTTCTAAGTATCCAAGATTACAGACACAGTCCACTAGAACTCAGCCTCATCAGTCCTTTTGAACTGGCATTTACTTTGGACGGTTAAAGAAAAAATTACCCTGATACCTGCTAGAATAGGAAGAGAGACTTTATTCAGGGCTACTGCAACAAATATCAGGACTATTGTAATAGGAGAGAGAGATCAGACTCAACTCTGAATACAAACACATCTGGGACCGTAAAGCCAATAAGCAAGGTAAGAGAGTCACTGAATAGGAAATGATTAAAGAGGGCACACCAGGAGTAGGTGTGGGAGGATCGCAAAACTGATTTAACTGGATTATTAATGTTAGAATTCTTCTGCAACTATTATTTTCAAGTCATTTCAGACTTTCTGAAAAGTATAAGAATAGTACTCCCATAAATCCTTCACCAACTTTGCCTATTGTTAATATTTTATATTTGCTTTATCATTGTCTTGGCTGTCTACATTTTCTTCCTCTCTTGCCTCTCCCATTCCTTCCTTCTTTCTGGATAATAGATTGTACCAAGATACCCATCAGTGGCCCATGCCTGTAATTCAAGCTACTCAGGAGGCTGAGATCTGAAGACTGACGTTTACAACCAGCCTAGGTAGAGAAATCCAAGAGACATTTATCTCCAATTAACAAACAAAAAGCTAGAGGTGGAGGTAGACTCCATTGGTAAGAGTGCTAGCCATAAGATAAAAACGTGGAATGAGAACTCAGAGTCTGAGTTCAAGCCCCAGTGCCAGCATTAATTAATTCACTGGATAGAGCCAGGTAGAAATATGTGTGATTCTATGTATGTGTCCTGACTCACAATTTCACATTCTCTGGAGGGCAGAAGGGTAATAAAGACATAAACAACTAAAATAGTTCCAGAGAATGAAACATGGCTCAGAGAAAATGAATTGAATGGTGCAGTAAGGTATGTTTGTGTGTGTGTTTTTTCCATTATCTCTCTTGTTTTGATAAAAATATCTTTTGAAATATGTGTCTCTTCTTTCATAGGGATTATAGCACTGAATAAGCTTTAGCCTGAAGTTCCTTGAAACACTCATTTGGAGCTAGTATCCCCTTTAGAGTCACTCTTGATCTTTTTCAGTCTAAGAAGCATCATTTTTTTTAAAGTAACGACTTTAATGATTCTTTTTTTGGGGTCCAGTAGTGGAGCCTGAACTCTGGGCCTGGGCGCTGTCCCTCAGCTCTTCAGCTCAAGGCTAGCGCTCTACCACTTGAGCCACAGCACCACTTCCAGCTTTTTTTTTTTTTGCTTATGTGGTGCTGAGGAATCGAACCCAGGGTCTCAGGCATGCAAGGCAAGTGCTCTACCACTGAGCCACCTTCCCAGCCCCAGAAGCATCATTATATACAAAAGTAATAGCACAAAGAGCATTCTAATGATTATTTCTAATGCAGATAGTTCATTGTGGCACAAGTTATAGACAACAACTGAAATACAGATTGTGAAATTTTGAAACATTTGAGAATGTTATAAATATGACATCTTTAGAAAATTCTAAAGAATCAAATAAGAATATAATTAAACAAATACAATTTCTAATAATTTCTTCCTTCACCCAAATGGATTTTCTGTATAGTCCTTTGGATTTCTGTAGCATACTGTCCTTGAGCTGAGTTATCTTATGCTTTATTATTTAATGGATGCCATTGTTTTATGATAGTGACTACTACTATAGTAAATGGGCACGTTTAAAGGTCATTTTCTTGAAGAATGCTCATTTAATTTTCCTGTTTGCATATATACCTCTATAAAGGTCATTCTTCTGGATTGTGTTCACTCATTTCATATTTGTTTATAAATATTTGTCCACTGCTATGTGACTGTCACTTTTATTATTTGTCATAAAATTCTAGATAAGCTTCAGGAAACATTTGTGCTAGAGATAACAAAGGATGAATTAAAAAGGTGACTAAACAGAAAGCTATTTTTATCACAAGCAATGCCACCCACCCTTCCTGGAGAATGAATTCACACTTATAAAGACATACATAACTCAGGAAAGAGCATTCTTCTAAATTAGTTGTAATATCATGTGCAGAGCAATGTGATAAAGGAGAAGGCAAGGAGAAGCTAAAATCTATGTGTGTATCTGCCAAAGAATTATAAAATTGTTCCAGCCTGAGTACTTGGAAGGAACTAGATTCTTAATTATGTAAAGGCTGGCCTTGAGGAGTTCATTTTTTATGTGTCCCAATGCACTTTTACAGAAATAAAAGCTCAAGCATTTGTTGAATGAATACTAGTAGATTCATGAACAAATGAGTTTTTCCAACAAAAAAAATCAGTTTAATCAGAAGTAGCACACAAATTGCTTATTACATATAAACTACTTAGAAACTCTATATTCTCTTTGAAGTTTCCAATTGGATGATAATACATTTAGCCCTAGACAAATAATTTCAAGTGTTTGCATTTCCTTAAACTCCTTCTTTAATGGTAAATTCAATCATGACTTATCTGACTGCCCACATTTTAAACCCATTTTCTACAAAATATGCTACGGGACAGTGTTTCTTCGTGTTTCTTCTACATTAGATTCTTGAACTTCTGGCATAGCTTATAGGATTTTCACTAAACTGGAATTTTTCATCAATTATTTCTTCAGGCACCCCAATTTATTAGGCCACCTGATAGCTGAAGGTCTGGGGTTGGGTATTTTTTTCCAGTCCTTTTTCCCTCTGTATTTCATTTTGGATAATTCCTATCTGTCTCAATCGCAGTCATCCATTTTTCTATATTTTTAATATGTTGTTAATCTCATTCACTGTGTCTTTTATTCTGGACACTGATTTTCTTATCTGTGGATATGATTCTTGAGTCTTTTGATGTCTTCCAAATCTCTCCTTACATTACTCATGGCTTTCTCTACCTGAGAATATTGAGTGCAGATATAATGACTGTTTTGACACTGTCTATAGATTCTACCATCTATCATTTCTTGTTTTTTTGTCTATTTTCCCTATAACATAAATAGTATTTTCCTGATGCTTTGCATACCTTACAATTTTTTTTATTGAATTCTAGGCAGTACAAATTTTACCTTGTAGAGTGTTGGGTACTTTTATTCTTTAAATATTTAGAATTGTTGTGCTGTTTTTAAGTTTGCAAGTAGTTTGGTTATTTTAAACCAATTTAATTCTTTCCAGATTTACACTGCACTTTGTTGGTAAGAACAGAGCAGAGTTTAAGCTAGAGCAGGGGTTGTCAACCTACAACCCACAGGGTAAATCCAGCCCATTGTTTGTTTTTATGTGCTTTAAGAGCACAATGCAGACAATGGAACCAGAGAAAATCTTGGCCATCTCCCTCCACTCCAACAGCCTGCCACGCTGCTGGCAGACATATTTCACAAAGTTGAGGCCCAGTTAGCATTCCCACATACAAGTTTGTGAACTCACTGTTGGCAACTCCCAAACATCAAGTCATGGAAAACCAAGTGTATGAATTAGTACCTTAGCAAATCACCTCCCCTCAGCTCACTAACTGAAGGCAAGAAGAATCTGCCCAGAACCCAGACATCCACTAAGTTCAATATTCAGAAACTCCAGGAAGCCAGAATTCTCAGGGCAGAGTACTAAACAGCAAGAGCGTAAGAAAAGTTGACACAAAGAGAGGGTGGGGAGGGGAGAAGTGAGAGAGAAGGAAGAGATTGCTTCAGATGGTTCTTCTGGAGTCTTCAACTGAGTCCAGAGAAGTACAAGGGTAGAAGGAATCCTTCTGATAGGGGTGGTAGAGGGGAGTAAGAGAGGAACAGTGAACATTCTTCAGACCTATACAGGGCTGGAAATAATTGCTAATTTAACTAGCCGGAGCATCAAAGACACATTGTACACAGGTACTGGGTGGTGAATGCAGAATGTTGCCTTACCCCACTGAGTCTCTCTCTGGAGGATCATCGTCCTGTGCTGTCTGCGTCCTGGTGTCTGAACACCCATGCTGCCTGGATTTTGTCTAGTTTTAATGTTTCTTTAAGGCAGAAGAGTAAATCAGTCTCTGCTGCTCTATGATGCCTAAAAATTGAAAGCCCCAACTTTTCACATTTGAAGGAACACACTACTCATGAGATTTAAAAGACAATGCATTGTGCAAAAGAGATGGGACCGTTTAAAGAATTGTCGAGCAGATTTAAGTTCAAAATATCTATCTTCATAAACAGCATTTTTCACATTTCCCAAAGGCCTATCCTTTGTCTTCCCGGAGGCTTTGTCAAGAGATCATGATCTTCACTTCATTCTGAAACATTTTGTGCATTGAATAGCAACATTTTATTTTTCCTGATGCCAGGATTTGAGTTCCGCGCCTGTTACTTGTTGAGCTTTCCTGTTTAGCTAATACTCTTCCACTTGAGCCACACTTCCAAATGAGGTTTTTGCTGGTTTTGTTGGTTATTCTCAAGGACTTTTCTACCAGGACTGGCTAGCTTCAAACTGTGGTAGGATTAAAATAGAAGTGTCTAGGATTTCAAGGATGAGCGACAGGAGCTCAGCCCAGTATCAACACTTAGAAAGAAATCCTATCAAAACTGTAGCATTAGCCAATGTCCATGAACACAATAATGGATTCAGGGATAGAAGCAGAAGGATGGAAAGTTTAATTCTTCCTGCTTGTATTTGAAATGCTAAGGCATAATACCCATAGCAAGAGATCCTGGACCCCGGGTGCTGGTGACTCACGCCTGTAATCCTAGTTACTCAAGAGGCTGAGATCTGGGCAGGAAAGGCTGTGAGAATCTTATCTCCAATAAACCACTCAGAAAACTGGAAGTGCCACTATGGCTCAAAAAAAAACCCAAAAACAAACAAATAACAAAAAATAAACTGATCCTGGAGACAGCAATGGTTTCCAAACCTGGTTTTGAGATAATCTCCAGTTTCAGCACATTATATCAATGAATGTACTGCTTTTATTTTTCCCTCTCAGACTCAAAAACAAAATAAATCTGACATCGAAATACTGATGAAACAAAAATATCTACCTTACCAAACAATCAAACTGAAGAGAGAAGATAATTTTGTTCTTTGTTCTTGTACCATTTCTGGGTTAAACTCAGTCAGCTTTTTTTTTTTTACATTTTTTATTGGTAAAATGCTGTCCAGAGGGGTTACAGTTACATGAGCAAGGTAACAAGTACATTTCCTATTGAGCTATAAAGTTCGTTTTCAACAGTCTTTTGTACATCTCATTGTTATAGTAGGTAAACTTGTATCCTTATTTAAGCATTTTGTTTTTTCCCTTCCCTCCCTAAATTAGAGAAATGTATATACAAGATGCAGGGCATCTACATCAAATACAGTGAAAACAGGGGTTATACCATGGGGGAGGAACATACAAAGAAACAAAAAAATCACATGGTACATTATAAATATGTTATAAACAATAGTAAGAAAGAAAAAAGATATTTGTGTCCCTATCTTGGGGTTCATTTCACTTCATGTCCCCTTATATGGTCATATATGCATAGTTTTTGGCCTTTTCTGCTTGTCCTAAACAAACCAGGCCCAAAGAAACATAGGTCCCATGGTTTCCCTTATTTGCAATAACCAGTCTGATCTTTTTGTGCTCAAGGATAATACTCTACCACTTGAACTCAACTTCTGGCTTTTTTTTTTTTTCAGTGGCCGGGGGCGGGTGGGGGGGGGCTGATTGGAGAGAAAAGTCTCATGGACTTTCCTGCCTGGGCTGGCTTCAAACTGCAATCCTCACATCTCAGCCTGAGTAGGTAGGATTACATATGTGAGCCATCAGCCCCTGGCCAAAAAAAAAAAAAAAAATTAATTTGACAACTCAAAAATCCAGGGGCTGCAAGTTTCCTATTGCTGACTCTATTCAAAAACAATTTTAATCTTTCTGGGATTCATGTAAATGCAAAACATCTGCAATAATAACACAGAAAGCATTTATTTTGCTAATTTCACCCTTAAGCAGGGTACTTTTATGAAGAGCGTTCTTTTCGTATGATAACCTCCTCCAGCTACCAGCTGAGTTGTGTGACAGACTGCCAAGGGAAAAGGAAGCTTATTTTCTTCATGTCATTAATAGTTAATTGTTATTGCAGTTTTCTCAAATGGGAAATGTGGGTTAGAGAAATCATAGCCATCCTTTCGGAAAGTGCAGTAATATTATTAGAGGTGATCACATGGCAGAAAATAAGCCCATTCCTTGGGGAATGAAATGGAGTGGGCATGTAGATTTTTCCTTTCCCTCTTCTCAAAAACATTTTCACAGGAGCCCATGTGGGATAGTAAATCAGTGTTAATGTTTCATGAAAATGATCGTGTTCTGGAAGGAGCTGCAGTTGCAGCATCTCTGAAGCTGGCCCTTTTGGGTGTGACCCGAGGGCCCGTGAGAGTGCTTCATGCATTATGCATTCTCTCACCCTCTCTGCCACCAAGGTCTGTGTGTGGTTCCATAGGTGTTCCGAACAGCATCTTACAATACTCTGTTCTATCCTTTTTAATCTAACATCGCTGGGGTCTTCATTAAGTGGGGAGAATAGAAGATATACGACCTGTGTAGGTCAACTGGTGAAAAGTTGAATGCTAAAACAGTCCTTTAAAAAGCATAGCAGGAGCCAGCACCAGTGGCTCATACCTGCAATCCTAGCTACCCAAGAGGCTTCGATCTGAAGGTCACTGAAGCCAGACTGGCCAGCAAAGTTTGTGAGACGCTTACCTACAGTTAACTACCAAAAAGTCAGATGTGGAGCTATGGTTTAAGTGGTAGAGAACTATCCTCAAGTACAAAAGCCCAGGGACAGTGTCCAAGCCTTGAGTTCAAGCTCTGGGACTAGCACAAAAAAATAAAATAAGAATAAAAGCCCTATGAGGAAGACAGAGATCACTTTAATAATCCCAACATGTTGAACAATATAATTTCTAAGAGTTATTTTCCATCCCCCCACCCTGTTTTGTTTGTTTGTTTGGTGTTTGTTTGTTTGTTTTTTGCCAATCCTGGGGCTTGAACTCTGGGTGTGGGAGCTGTCTCCAAGCTCCATTTTGTTCAAGGCTGGAGCTCTACCACTTGAGCCACGCCACCACTTACACCTTTTTCTGTGAATAGTTGGAGCTAACAGTCTCACAGACTTTCCTGCCCAGGCTGGCTTCTAATCGTGATTCTCAGATCTCAGCTTCCTGAACAGCCAGGATTATTGGTGTGAGCCACTGACACCCAGCCCATTTCTTTCTTTCTTAGTGGTATTGGGGTTTGGATTCAGAGCCTCTTGCTTGGTAGGCAAGTGTTCTGACCCTTGAGCCACAGCCCTACTCCATAGAAAGGGTTGTTGACTGAGTGAAGTCAATGGAAAAATGAAGTAAAAGAAAAGTCATAAATATCAATGTTCAATAGAAATCACTGAAATTATGCTTTCTTTGCTGTTTTTGAGTCAAGAAAGAATCTGTATGGGAAAACATAATGGCCAAGTCTCTAGCAGAAGAGTTGGGTCTTATGTCCACTGCTTATACCTGTCAGACCTCAGGCTCACCACTGTGCTCTCTACCATTTATCTGTAGTTTCCTCACTGGAAAGAATGGACATGGTGCTGAAACTCACTACAGGTAGATTTTAGAAGAATTCAGTGAAGTAGGGCATGCAAAATTTGGCCTAATAACTTATTATGCTGTTACTAATAACCATAAATATCTAGAACAACCTTAATTGGCTTTAAGAATCTGGAAAAAAATACAATGGAAGAAACTTTGAATCCAGAATGACCTCTCTAAGATTCCTGTCATGTACTGAGTAGAAGCCAAAACTAGCTTCTAAAGGTGTTGTTTATCAGAAACACTTACAAACAGCTATAGCACTGTGGGGCTGCTTTTTATTGTTTCTCAAAACAATGAAACGTATTAGAAAATGCACACTTCAAACTATTTCATCAATCAAAGTATAGATAAAGATGATCTCTGCCTTAGTTTGGCTTTCCAAACTGCCTGCACATTTCTGTATTTGCAAACATGTTTACTGAACATCTGATATAAAATCTACACAGAAAGGAGATGATCGTGCCACATTCTATAGGCACCTGTCCACTCATAATAATGTCCCCTGATATTCATATTTCAGAACAGCACCTCTCTCTGTCAATTTTACATTGGTTCCAAAACAGCCATAACTGTGCCCATCAAATTCAAACATTTAACCTTTACATGGAAGAGATTGATCTCGTTGTGTTTTTAATCTATGTGATGTCCTATCACAGTGACTGTAGCTTTCACTGTCTGCCTTGACACACTGAGAAATCACAATGACACCTGAGGGCAAACTGACTTTTGGTTAGATGCTCCACTGCACATCCATTTACACGTGTTACACTTTAGCAGAATAATCAGTTAAGTCAAGTCTTAGTTAACATTGACAAGCTGTGCAGTCGATTTGCCATAGTGCATTTCAATTAGGTTTGGTTTTCTTACCTACAAGATCTGAAAGCTGTTTGCTTCAGAGAGCTTTTGTCTTTCTGTGAAAGGCAGACACATAATTGTGCTGCTCTTTTGAGAGGAGAAAATATGCATGGCCCTGAGCTTTCCATTATCATTTAAAATGAGAGGTACATTTCTCACCATGGCATTCACATTCTGGTGGAGAAACTACTTCAATTCTCAACACATTTGTCAGAGAAATGTTCTTTAGTAGTCATTTCTAGGCAACTTAAGTTTTTGATACAAATTTCAGACTTATGGGCCAGGGGCATGGCTCCATAGTACAACATCAAAATAGCAAGTGTGAGACCCTAAGCTCAAACCCCAGTACTACCAACAGAAAACAAAAGCAATAAAGATAAATTTCACATCATTGCCGGACACCAGTGGCTCAGGCCTGTAATCTACTTATTCAAAAGGCTGAGATCTGAGGATGGGTCAAGGTGAGCCTAGCAGCAAAGTCCTCTCTCCAACTAACCACCAGAAAACTGGAAGAGGCACTATGGCTCAAAGTGGTAGAGGGCCATCCTTGAATGAAAGAGCTTAGGGACAGCACTCAGGCCCTGAGTTCAAGCCCTAACCAACAACAAAAAAAATTAAGTTCACATAATTGTACATAAGAACAATATTGTTGCTGGTAATTTGAGATTTAAAAAAAAGTTGTGTTTTTTATATTAGTTCTCAAGTAATTTAAAAAGTTAACTGGTCAGTCTAAAAGAAATGAATGCATACTAATCTTTTACCATTAACTCACATGACCTGATAAAGTAATGGAAATACCTCTGTGGAAGTAATTATATTGTGTCTATATTCTTTTTATTTTTCTTTTTGCCAGTTGTGGGGCTTGAACTCAGGGCCTGAGCACTGTCACTGAGCTTTTTTGCTCAAGGCTAGTGCTGTACCACTTTAAGCCACAATACCACTTCTGGTTTTTGAGCAGTTAATTGGAGATGAGTCTCATAGGGACTGTTCTGCCCAAGTTGGCTTTGAACCATGATTCTCAGATCTCAGCCTCTTGAGTAGCTAGAATTCACAGGCGTGAGCTACCAGTGCCCAGCTGTATCTATATTCTTAATATTACTACTCAGTATTAGAAAATATACTAGGCAGGTCCACCACTTGATATTTTGTAAATGTCTTCTGCAAAGCAAAATGTGTTTTGAGTGATCTCATCCAACAATAGCAACTAATTTTAGATGACTTTTTTTAAAATAGGGATTGAATTACCAAAAATAACTTCAGGGTAGATCTTCAGGGTTTGCTAAGCCTAGCACATGCTTACCTGGATACATTTACAGAGGAATAGTCTAAGTGGAAATTGGTGAATAGTGAAACATGATGGCGTGCATCACTGAAGAGTCCAGTTGTGTTATCTTACTACTGGTGGCTGTTTATCCTTTTCTTGTGTAATGTCCTAAACAACAGATTATTAGTGTGCCTTCTAGTCCAAAGTTCATCTAAAAAGGATGAAAATTAGCCCAGTAGCATTCCAAATTCTGTCTCATTCAACGTTAGATAAAATATCAACAAAATTATTATTAAGATCTAAAAACCAAATTATAGAATGTCTTTGAAAGAAAGTTAGCTATTAAGCAGTATTTATTTAACTCTTATGATCACTTTCTCTTTCTCACTTTCAGATTAATTGTTCATATTGATACAAGAAATTATATTTAATCAATTGAGCATTTATTCTGAATCTGTAATAAAGTAAGCATAAAGGTGAAGATATCTGAAACATTTCATCCAGGAACATCATATATATTAAAACAAAATTTAAAGCCCAAGGTAAAGATTAGCAAGTAGATTGTGTGGAAAGTGGGAAGACACTGGTAATGTACACAAATTTCAATTAGATTGGAGAAACAAGTTCAACAGATCTATTATAGCAAAAAGATCACAGTTCATATCAATTGTATTTAAAAAATGAAAGTAATTCCCCCCAAAAAACAAACAGGGAGATTGTGTTCATTAGGAAAATATTCAAACACAGGAAATGGAAAATTCAAATAGAGGCTTCGGTGACAAATACTTTTAATTCTTCATATGCAACAATCATGACTAGATGCCATATTTAATAATACCCCATTCCTTTGCTTTGCTATCATTATCATGCATCTTCTAGCCTGATGCCTTCTACCTCATGGTTGCTAAATGGCTGTCACATCTCTGAGCATCACATCTGAATTCAATGAAAGAAAAAGAGGCCGAGTTCTCCTTGAGTGACTCTTTTATAAGGAAGCATAAACTTTCCCTGATTATGCTATGTAGTCACACCTAGTGAAGGGATGCAAAAACCAGAAATTTTCCAAATCTTCCTTGTGCAAAAGACTATGTTCTGTCTCAATTATATCTCGGCATAGACCAACTGTAGGAATCAGGCTTTCCATTGCTATCACAAAATACCTGACATTCAACACATGAGCCTTCAACACATGAAGAAATATTACATATTCAAACCCTAATATCAACTAAGTAAGGCAAAAAGAAATAAACTGTAGAAATTTTGGATAGTAGAAATTGTTGATGTCAGTTACAATTCAGCTAAATAAGCAAAACAAAGATACAGGGACATAAAATGATACAGTATGTTTATAGAAGGAGCAGATGGTAGCGTGGTATGTTGAGATTTAAGAGGATATATAAATGTGTTGATAATTACATTTTTTTCTTTCTTTCTCTCTCTCTTTCTCTCCTGTCTCTCCTCTCTCTTTCTCTCTTTTGTTGTTGGTCATAGACCTTGAACTCAGGTCTCAGTACTGTCCTTTAGCTTTTTTGCTCAAGGCTAGTACTCTACCACTTTAAGCCACAGCACCCCTTCTGGTTTTCTGGTCATTCACTGGAGATAACAGTCTCATAGATTTCCCTGCCTAAGCTGGCTTCAAACATAAGCCTCAGATCTCAGCCTCCTGAGTAGCTAGGATTACAGGCATGAGCCACCAGCACCCACCTGATAATGAAGTTTTCTTTCTATCTTTTTTTTTTTTTGGGTCCGGTCGTGGGGCCTGAACTCTGGGCCTGGACACCGTCCCTCAGCTCTTCAGCTCAAGGCTAGCACTCTACCACTTGAGCCATAGCGCCATGTCTGGCTTTTTTCTTTTTGCTTATGTGGTGCTGAGGAATCGAACCCAGGGCCTCAGGCATGCAAGGCAAGCGCTCTACCACTGAGCCACCTTCCCAGCTCCCTGATAATGACGTTTTCTACTCAGAATCTACAAAGGAATGTGGGGATTCATTTATAAAGAATACACTTTCAGTGGTTTCCTAGAGCTTACAAAGTCAAGCTCAAATTTCTGGGCCTGGTAATTGAGACTCTTGACAATTGAGAGCTAATCTTTGTTGCTTAGCTATTCTTTCCTGACATATCTGCTGCAATTTCTTTGACCAGACTTAATTTCCTGATCACCACCACCATCTCCAAAACAATATTCTTTTCTTGATATCCACACAATGTATGGTGCTGTGAATTCCAGTGGAACATTCTCTTTTTAGACTGAACTTTTCCATATTATTGAAGACCCATTACAAGTGTCACCTTTGTATGATATCATCGTGATGACTTAATCACATTCAGTCATTCTATTTTGTACTGACACTGAATTTTAAAGAGTTGTTGCGACACTGTATTAAAAAAAAGTGGAGAGAGAATTCATCCATACTCAAAACTCCTAATGCAAAGAACGATGGCTCAGATCCAGTTCAAGATTGCTTCCCTTTCAGGTGGCTCCAATTAGACAGCCAGCATGAACAGCATGAGAGGCCAAATGAGTAGATACCACTCTCCAGCTTTTCTCTCTTCCTAAAGACATATCTGTAATTGGCTGGTCAACTCAGATCTAAAGTAGTAAAAAGTCTACCAGATCTAAGAAGGCCATAGGAATCAATTCAGTGCTTTCACACCACTTGGTCAGAGGAGAGATGACATCCATTCTTCAGGGCCTATCTGTTACCATAGAAAGAACTTAACACTTTGATACAATTACATTCTACATAAATTTTAGCCTAGTGGTTAAGAGCATAGGCTCTTTAGTCAAATTACCACAGTTTACTCTTAAACTATACTATATATGTGGTTTGTTACTGTGCAACATGTACCTCAATTGCCTAATCTATACAATCAGAACAATAATAATGGCCTCCCCATTTGCTCATAGGGATTAGAGATAATGCATATAAACTCTATAGACCTGTGTCTCAGATTAGTTGATGTGGTTTTTCAGATCATCATTTTGAGGGAGAAGTCTCTATCATCCACATTTGTTCCATCCCCATATCATCGTTCATACTTGCTCTCTGAAAAATGAGTGAATGCTTAAGTTGCTTGATTTGGGTATTTTATGTATCAAGAAAGAACAATCACCACCATAGAATGACAGTAGAAATTGAAATAAATCATCTGATCTTTAACATACAAAAGTACTATTAAGAGACAAGCAGGGTTAGGGTATATAGCTCAGTGGTCGAGCCTGTGCTTAGCATGCACTACTAAACTGCTGGTGAACATTAATACTTTACAATCTCCCTGAAGGATAATGGGTCAAAATCACCAAAGATCCCTCAAAAAATATAGTCTTTGACCATCATTTTAGTTCTGTAAGTTATAAGAGGGTAATACAAGTTTGTCCAAAGAATGGCTAAAGGATAACCTGGAAATAGCATAAATAGCTACCAATCAGTATTGATTAAATGAATTTTAAAATATTTACACAATAAAATAAGCCCATACTTTTGAAAACTAGAAAGTGGTGTCATTTGTTAAATGAAAAAGATTATATCATAAATAGAGGACTGTTTCTGTAAGAAAAAGCCTTTAATAATATCTTATTTATGTGTGATAAAATATACTTGGGGAAAGATACATAAAATACTAGTCACTATCTTGTAGTGAATAGAAATATAAATAGGATAGAAATAGATCTTTGGTTTTTTCCATTGCACTATGTTTTCAAATTTTTACAATGGATGATCTGAAAATATAAAGCTTTCCTCCTGTAACAACAATCATCTTGAAACCTGAGTTCTTACAAACAGCACTGCAAGCAGCCATGAAGTGCAACATGCTCTCAGGTCATTCAGGCTGTCAGCAGACAGTCTTTAGATGGGAAGACAGTGGGTGGTATGGTAGAAGCCAGGAAGAGAAACAGACATACTCTAATCCCATTTCTGTCATTAACTTCTTGTGTGGCCTTGAGCAAAGTTTCTTAAATTGCATTGAACCATATGGATATCGGGATTGTTTGACTATGAAAGGGTGGGTAAGTTTACTTCTTACTTAATAGCTTTGCAACAGGGGGTCTTCAAAAGCTAAAATGAAGTAGCCAAGCAAGCAACTTCCCAGTAAAGAGCATATGAGATTTAAAGACACATATTTAGAGTTGTACAAATACACACACACACGCACAAATACACAAATATACACACACAAATACACAAATATACACACATGCTAGGATAGATGAAATTATAGAGGCGTCAAGATCATAAAATATAAGAAGATACCCTCAGTGTTATGGTTATGTGACAGATTGATTTTAGTCCTATATCCCTCTCCTCCTAATCTCCTACCCTCTCTTCTTTCCTTTCATTCTTCTTATGGTGCTGGAGATAAAACCCAGGGCTTTGCATATGCTATGCAAACACTCCACCATTGAGCCATGGCCCAGCCCTCTGACCCTATTCTGAATCCCCAAGTCACTAAATGCTTGCCTTTTCCCAAAGAGATAATTTTTCCTTAATTTTCTTACTAGTTTGTGCCATGTAATTTAACTTATGCATGCACACATATACATGAATGCACACAAATTTCCATCCTAACTGTGGTCAGGAAGATGAATGAGCAGAGTCCTCCAGAATGATCAGTGGTTTTCTATTTCCTCATCAAGTATGTAGAAATTTCTTAATGGACTTTAGAAAAAAAGAAATTGCTTTGCCTTCTGAAAGGTGATGGGGTGTGGTGAAGAATCTTTTTCTTCCCACACTATCTTTCCTTAGTTTATGTGTATGACCTCATTCTGCTTCCTTATGGACATTTTTATCTTCCTAGAATCCCCAAAGTAGACCCCACAGGAACGGTATAAAAAGCCACCGTGAGAGGGGGGACCAAGATGGCGACGGGGCAGTAGGGAACCGCCACAGCTCTCTCCAACCAAAAAGAGAGTTCGAGTTCCAACGCTTAATCTCC
>NW_012267219.1:11694813-11790146 GCF_000151885.1 Dipodomys ordii | reverse complement strand
AAAAAAAAAAACTGGAAAAAAAAAAAAGCCACCGTGAGCCAAGCGCTGGAGGTTGTCTTCCTGATGCTATAATTCTAGTTACTTTGGGGGCTGATTGGGCGAATGGTGATGGAGTAGCTGGGATAGTATTTAGTGAATCAGGAAAGAGCATCTGTAAAAACATTATTCTAATAAAGTTTTTCAATTTCACAAATTATATTTGCGAAGACAGCTGTTAAAATAGCTGATTCTGTCTTTTCTTATAAGTCATTAAATCATTATGTGGATTCATTATGCTTTCTTTCAATGTGAACTTCGTGTAAACTACCATTTTTTTGTGTGTTGTTGCTGTTAGACGAGGGAGCTGAGGCCACAGGTGACAAGTATTTAGGTTGTACAATAATTCTGTCCGCAATGTTGGTTAATGACAACACTTACATTTCTAAGAAATATTGTATTTGGTAGTCACCATGTACTCTACTACACCCCCATACCATCTGCTTTCCCTTCCTCTCCTCAGAAAGGAAGCCAAAACTCTCTCCAAGTGCATGGAGGGTACAGGGGAAGTAGTTCATCCTTAACATCTTTGGAACAGCTATGTATCATGGATCGTCAGTATTATTTGATGGTTGCAGTAGTCTGGGTTCTCTGGAGTGAAAAACAACATGAGAAAATAGAAATGGGGGGGGTGTTATAGAGAGATTTATTATCCAAAATTGACTCCCATGCTTATAAAGGCTCCGAAATTATGTCTTCAATCAGAAGCATCTAAAACATAATTTCAATCTGCCTCCAAAGTTCTGATAACCATAACAGGCAATGGTGTAAATTCCAGTCTGAGTTCAAATCTGATGGACTTCACTCAAAAGAGTGAAGCAGACAAGAGTAATTCTACATCCATAAACTGGAAAAAGCCTGTGCAAACTGGAGAATATAATTGACCCAGTCTCCTGATTCAAATGTAATTTCAATCAGAAATGTCTTCATAGACACACAAGAATAATGTTTAACTAAATATCTGGGAACCTTGTGGCCTAGCCAAGTTGACAACGTTAATCACCACAATAGGCTTTGAGATTATAGAATCCTAGCCAGATCATGCCTGTAATCCTAGCTACTCAGGAGGCTAACCTCTGAGGATCATGGTTTAAAGCCAGCCTACACATGAAAGTCCATGTGACTCATCTCCAATTAACCACCAGAAAACCAGAAGTAGAGCTGTGGCTCAAAGTGGTAGAGTGCTAGTCTTGAATAAAAAAGCTCAGTGATGACACCCAAGCTCTGAGGTTAAACCCCATACCCATCACCACCACCACCAACAACAAAAAAGAATATAGAGTTTCACTCCAGACATGTCAAATTAAGAAAGCTGAACTCCAGTGATATAAAGTACTGCTCAGCTTCTACAGGTAATAAAAGGTCAAGAATTATAACCTAAATTTTCACAACTCCTTACATAGATGTTATATAATGTTTTCATACAACTCTCATTTTACTAAGTCACAGTAGTGATTAAAAGTAATTTATAGGGGCTGGGAAGGTGGCTCAGTGGTAGAGCGCTTGCCTTGCATGCCTGAGGCCCTGGGTTCGATTCCTCAGCACCACATAAACAAAAAGAAAAAAGCCGGAAGTGGTGCTGTGGCTCAAGTGGTAGAGCACTAGCCTTGAGCTGAAGAGCTGAGGGACAGTGCCCAGGCCCAGAGTTCAAGCCCCACGACTGGACCCCCCCAAAAAGTAATTTATATGTGATCTCTATGCTAATAAATATCATTAATGTCCATGAAGGGAGATAAATGTGCATAGCTTAATGGACACATGACTTTTAGAAATCATTAATGCTCTCAAACCTCAGTTTCTTCACTGGTAAATGGTACTGATTGTGCCCACTCTGTGAAGGTGTTTCTTTTCTTTTCTTTTGTTGTTTTGGTTGGTTTGGTTTGAGTTAGTTTGGTTGGTTGTTTTGAGAATGTCTCCTAGTTAGCTCAGGCTGACAATCAAATTCACAATCTTCCTGCCTCAACCTCCTGACCACTGAAACTACCAGTGTGTGCACTTACATCCAGCAAGAGATTATTACAGAGATGAGTTGATCTATTGGTGTGTTCATTTTAAGCATATATGGTGACTAGGACATAGCAAGAGCTACTACTTGAACCACCTTTAACTTTTTAGTGGTTAATTCGAGATAAGAGTCTCACAAACTATCTTCCCTAGACTGGTATCAAACTTCTATCCTCAGATCTCAGCCTCCTGATTAGGATTACAGACAAGTATGAGCCACCAGTGCCTGGAAGTTATTGCTCATTTTATGTGTTTTTTATTATTCTAACTAGCCAACTTAAATTTAAAAAATCAAACTAGACTTTTACTTTTATAAGATTGCATAACCTATGTAGCATCCAGTTTATTTAGTTTCTGGTGCATTTAACATATATTGTAAACCTTTGGTGATACAGATGCTCAAATGGGAAGAACATGTTTTCTATCTTTGTGATTCATTGCCAGATGCATGGAACAAGTTGAAGAAATTTGCTAATGCATGTAATTTTCCTTAGTTCCCATGATTATTTTTAGCACTGATAAATTTCCTGATTATGTTAAACCAAAACACATTTACAGATCAAATATCTATTTTGCCCTAACGGTATCTATTTTGCCTTAAAGGTAAGCATACTAATTGGCACTCTAGTTCACTGTCACAGAGCCAATATTTGTTTACATGGCTGAGAAAACTATAATATGGAAAAAATGCATACCCTGATTTAGTTTATATAAAATCACTTTCATTGCACTTGTCAGGCTCATCAGATAAAAAGGAAAACACATTAACTGCTACCAAAATTTACAAAACACATTTTGAACACATTAGACTCACTAATTTTTTTTAAAAATTGTTATTTAACAGTTGCCTTCCTGGAAAATGCATAACAACCAGCAAGGCTCAAAAATGAAACACTGGAAAGAATGTACATCAAGTAGGATACATTTGATAACCAATATGTTTGAGATTTGTTTCTTTTTTACATTAAGGATAATTGTATGGTTGGTAATAAACACTGGTAATAAACATTGGCCTTCAGAATAAATGGAATAATAAATTCTGAAGTACTCATGTATTTCTCTAGTATACATACAATACAAACAGAAATAATTTTATATACATTCTGATCATTTATGAATAATGAATGATCAGCTACATTTTTATCACATGATTCTTGAAAAAATAATGTACTCAAGAGAATTCTGTTGAGTTAATAATCATAAGCACAAAGTTGCTCTTCTACATTCAATGGATGAGAAATGGCTTTTATTCCAGAACTACTGTGAAATGTTCATTCATGGCCTGGTAGAAAAATCATCAAAGATAGATTTCATCTCTTATTGTGTTCTAAAACTATTCTAACATCCTAACTACTTACATGACCTTTCTTGAGATGTTAAGAAACATTTTGTAATGGTTTTATTTGGAAAGAATTTCTGGTTAGGGAATAGGAAACTTAATTGCTTTTAAATTGAGGGCATAACAAAAGAAGCTCAGAATAAGAGTCACTTAAACTGAGATGCAAGGAGATTGGAGTATGGCTCAATACATAGAGTCTGCCTGGGCAAAGGTCTGAGTTCAAGCTCCAGTATTATCAGTCAATCAAACAACCAATACATAAGTAAACAAATCTAAATGAAAGTGAATGAATTCAAAGGTAACAATGAGAATAGCATGTTGGAGTATATGACATTTCAAATGTAAACAAACAAAACTCCTCTTATAACCCTACCCTTCCAGTATGGCAATAAGTCTGGCCTTCTAAGAGAGATTGTCCCTTGCCACCCACTTCCTCACCCACTGCACATTGACTGTCACCACAACTCTAGCCCTCTTCACTTCTTCAATCTGCTATTTGTCAGGAATCACTAAAAGACACCAGCTTTTTCTCAAGGAGCACAATTCTTTTAGTTTTGCATGACAGATGCAAGACAAAGGTTCATCTGCTCATACTGAGTCACTTGCTCTGGAGTCTCTTATGTTTATGAAATTGCAATCACTGTTGGCAGTAGTGATATCTGCCGGTGGCTGTGTCAAAACTTCTAGGTCTGATGCTGATACCTTTGCTCCCTGCACTAAGGACATTCTTCTCTGGCTGCTACTGAGGCTCCAGTACTGACGATGTGTGTGCTGATACGCTGGCTTCATCTCCACTGGGAGAAGCTCTTCACCATGTGCATCGATGCCAAGGCATTCCTCTCCCGTCTCCCTTCTGACACCCTTGGTTACATTAAGTACCCAAATACAGTGGTTTTGGTGTGTGTGTGTGTGTGTGTGTGTGTGTGTGTGTTAGGAGTGTGGTTTGTTTTTGTTTCAGCTTCATTCCTCCAGAGTCCTGGGGCAAGTCTGAACTTGCTTTACTCTTCACTTCCCTTTCATTTCACTCCTTATATCCACTTAACGGACTCCAGTCCATTATCCAGAAGCCCCTTTTTGGAGACACAGCCCTCACTTCTCTCAGGAGAGATTCTTTGTCAAGGTGCTTCTTCCTTTGTTACTCATAGAAATAGACACACAACTATTTTCCAGCTTGTGGAAATTCTGGTTATGCCACACCTTTCTCAATATTCAGGTGGTTACATGGTCATGTGAAGTAGTCACTTTCACATTAGTTCTATATTGTTTGCAACTAGATTTCTCAATAAACATCTTTTACACAATATGTCTCAAAAATGTAATTCCATCTGAATTAAAAAGCTTCCACAGAAACGTCAGAATCTCCCTGTGGTACCTGTGAGGTCGTCTAAGGACAATGTACCTGGCTAAACTATTTACTTGCTTCTCCCACATTTCTTCAAACATTATTAGGTTATTCACTAGTGCGAAAATAAAATTCACTTGTGACCCATAATAGAAGTCAGTACATACACATAATGTAGTGTTTTCTTAACATATACGCCTTATGTGACCACTTTAAAGTTACTTAAAACTTAAAAGTTTGAAATTATTTTGAAAGTCACTATCCTTTATTGTCTACATTTTAAATAAACTAACAGCAAAGCAAAATTTTGAAATTCACATCACTTATGAGATGCCACTATTGGTTAATTATGATCTAGATAAGAAACCAAGCATGCTTTTCCAGACTAAGCAATAATCTTTGCTGGTTTCTGCACAATGGTGGTCGTAGTAGGGAAATTGGATTGGAGTAAGAAACTCCTTGAATTTCAATGTCCTTATCTGTAAAATGGGAGCAATTATATCTTTCTAGGTTAGTAGTCACTCAAATAATGAATAACATTTATTAAGTATTAAGTATTAGGTTCCAGACAACAAACTATACACTTTAAAGTATTATATCAATTAACACTCTCCTTAACACTCTACTGTAGGTCAATTACCATGTCCCCTCAGATAAGGACTTGACCTTGAGAGGTCAAGTTCATGTACCTATTAAGTAGAAGAGCTATGCTTCGGGCTAGATGAGCTGACTCTGAGTTGTTGAACTTAACTGGTGGATGATACAGAATGGGAGATAATGTTCAAGTGTAACAAGGATGGTATTAACTCTGGAATCACGGTGGTTATTTTCCTCCCGTACATGTAGTAGAAGCTACTCATTCCTCTAAAAGACCAGCTATATTCACTATAACTGTCAACTGCTATAATTTCCCAGATATACATGGTAATTTTATAGTTTAAAAGTCTTTGAAAGTCACCCAACAATACAACATTTTACTCACATTCCAGCAACTACAACTATTTTTAATGTTTTCTATCATCGTATACTTTAACATACTTATGTAGTTACAGTTCAAGTATATACTTTACTTTGAATTATGCTTATTTTCCCCACTAATCAATTGCAGATCTGCTTTGTTCATTCATTCAAAAGATATTTCTTGAGCCTTTGCCATGAGCCAAGTGTTGTCTAGATACTGTGGATCATCAGGAAGCAAAACTTCCCAAATCATTCCTTCTAGTAGGTACTCTGTAACATGTCACAGATGAAATGTGCAGTGAGAAAAGTCATCACATGGGGTAAGAAGGAGACAGTGACATGCAAGACGATATTTAAAATAATCTGGTTAGGTGAAAGCATTTCTGCCGAGGCAGTGCTAGAGCCGAAACTCAAATAGAGCAAATGACTGAGCCCTGCAGGTGTCTGAGGAAGAGCATTTCTAACAGTGAGATAGTCCAGACCAACACCTGAGGCCACAGGGACCTGGATGTATTTAAAGAATAAAAGGAAGGGTAATGGAAGATGGGAGGCAAAGAGCTGCTGTTAGGAAGACCAAGTAGGCCCTGTCAGATGGTAAAGTTGCTTTGTAAATAAGAATAAAAAATCACCCAGAAGATTTAGGAAAGTACTGCCATGATATGATGTATGGTTAGAAAAACAAAGTCATTCTGAGCCAGACTAGGGAAGCTGTGGGAAGATTATGAGTTCAAATCTGCCTAAGTTATATAATGATAATTTGTTCTAGCTCTGTGAGGAAAATCATCTGTGCAGGGCAGAGAGAGAAAGAGAATAGGATGTCAATTAGTGTGGAAATTAGGGTACAGTGGTAGACATGAGCAGAAGTGACCTTATTTGGAATATTGTTCAAAGGAGGAGCTGATTTAATTACCAACTGTCAGATTTGAAAGAAAGAAAGATGATTAGAATGATGTTTGGAGTTTTTGTTGTCGTTCATTTTTGTTTTTTTGTATTTTTTTTTTTTTAGTATATATACTGAGCAAGTGAGCGCAGATTGGTTGGTTGGTTTTAACCTGAACACATAGATAAAGGGTTGCCAGTTTAGGCTGAGGATGAGAAATGAAGAGGAACAGATTTGGTGACGAAGTGAGCAGGGCAGGAGTCAGGGGTTGAATGTGGAAAAGATGAAGTTAGTCAAGTATGTCAAGTATGCAATTGTATGGGCAAGCTTGAATTCTGAAGAAGGGAGGGTCCCAGGTTAATTTGAGGCTGTAGCTTAGAGAAACAGAATAAACCAAACCTTGAACCATGGGCTATTCCAAAGGTAAAGAGAAATAAAGTAGACTTGAAAAGGAACAGCCAACCCGAAGAAAATCAGGTATCCGGAAGACCTAATAAGGGGAGAGCATCAAGGAGAAGAAGGAAAGGTCTGTATCCAAGTCTGCTGACAGACCAAGATGAGAATAGAGGACTGACCACTAGATATTGTACTGTGTACACTACAGTGCTCATTTAGCCAGTACTGTAATGGTTACTTAGAAGGAGTTAGTGCTACAAACTACTGACTTCTCATGAGGCTCTCATTGACTCTTCATTTGTAGGCACAAGAATGCCAGGATGGAAGCTGACATCTCTGCCTTCATGCCCCATGTCTCCTCCTTAACTCTGCACATAGACATAGTGATCATTCAAAGAGTGTGTATCTAAAAACGGAGGAAGGGTCACTGACGTATGTTACCTTAGCTTTGACTACATCCTTTCTCAGACCCCTGAAAGTCTGTAGTCATTGCCCTAACATTGCAGTTACCTTGCATTCCAGGAAGAGCATAGCCTCACAGGTGATCACTCCATGAGGACATTACCCACTTTAAGCAAGGGCAGTCCTCTCCTGGAAACCAGATTGTTTCTTGAGTGATAAGGATTCCTCTAGGGCCATTTTGCAGGACCAGAATGGTGATCATGATCAACCAGACCACAGGCTGTTTAATTATCCCTATCCCCCAATTCTGACTCTGGTTAAGCCAGAAGTTCAAGTCAATACCCAGAAGCTAAGCTAAAATGTTTAATTTCCTTCTTCCCCAAATGGCCATTTTGATTAAACTCCTTTCCTACATTTTAGTTATTTTTATTTGTGTTCATTAGAATGAGAGGCT
This sequence comes from Dipodomys ordii, assembly GCF_000151885.1. Lineage (NCBI taxonomy): Eukaryota > Metazoa > Chordata > Mammalia > Rodentia > Heteromyidae > Dipodomys > Dipodomys ordii. The sequence goes on along the minus strand of NW_012267219.1, from coordinate 11,782,333 downwards.
AGACCTGACACACAGGGGCCTTCCCATTGTTCTACAATATGAGTTCATAGGAAGAGGAAGGAAAAAATGAAATATGGGTAATGTGATGTTTTGTTTGAGACTAAAGTAACAAAAAGGAATGGTAGATGGAGGAGGAGGACTTTTTTATTTGTTTGGCTTTCGGTTTAATATGAGAAATATCATGGCACATTTAAAGGCAGATTAAGAAGACCCAATAAGAAGGTAAATAAATGTTTCAGGAAGAGGGAAAATTAGACAATTAGCTCCCACTGATGTGCCATAATTTACTTATCCTTTGGGTTATTGATGTGTGTTTAAGTTGCTTCTGATTTTTTCCTACTCTAATGTTGTAAAGAAAATCTTTATGCCTACTTACTTTTCATTTATTGAAGTCATTTCATTAAGATAAATTTACAGGTAGGGAATTAGGCCATTAGGTAGGATCAAGGCCACAAACATTTTTTAGAATCTAAAGAGTGTACTATTGCACTTGTATTTTTTAAAGTCTATTTACTTTGCCTCCTGTAGATACACATAATTAAGGTTTGTTGTAATGTTACTTTTGTTCCGTCCTATCTTTCAGACAAAGATTTTCCTACTACTACTAATTCCAACAATCATCTATCTAAAATCCATCTGTGTTAAATCGGAATAGTATGTACATAGCATGATAGGGAGTGGGGAATAGTGTATTTCAAAATCAGTCCAGCCCAGATTCCTTACTTGAACTCTACACAAATCACTGAAATGTCTCCATCAGTAAAAAGATGAATAACAATCTCTGCTTCTAAGTTGTGGTGAGGTTCACTAAGATGAGCCATCTGTATATCCCCTAGCACCTCATAGGAAACTTGTGATGGAGATCCTAGACCTTTTCAAGGAACTTCACATTTATTATGCAAATACCTTATGAATATCCAGTTTTCTTTTCCAGTCAAAAAATAAAGGTGGGGGCCCGCCGGGAAGTCCCTCATGCAACAGCAACCTACCTTGACTGAAACCCATAAAGTTCTCATCTTACAGCTTTGCTAATTACCGTGAAAAAAAATAACAGCGTGAATTTCAATGCTAGTAAACTATTGAAACCGCCAGCACCTGAGGGGCCTCCTGGGAAAGCACAGGCGCTACTGTAGACCTGGGATCAGCAATGTCTCTAGAAATAGTAGCAGGCAGTTACCTCCAGGTGACTAAATGAGGCTTTCTCTCTGCTCGAGAGCTTAGAAAGCTTTATCCTCAGTGTGACTTGCTGTAGTGAGGAAATAGCACAAAGGAGAGTACAAATGGAAGTCGAATGCGTCACAACAGCCAGTCAATTTCCAAGCAGGTAAGAGAATCCTTCACTATAGGTAAGGTGTAGGGTGGTCTGCGTGATACTGTGAGCTTGGGAGGGTAAACATTGCGATTAATGTCTGTATTTGCTACTGGCTGCATGTTTAAGTGAGTCAGCAGGGAATCTTTGGGATACCTAGGGAAATAGCTTAAGCCTCAAAGTCTGAAATTAAAGGGCAATACTACGCACTTATTCAATATATCTTAATAGTGAAGACATATCATAAGGAGTCTCTTAAACAATGTGTATCCATCTCGAAGATCAGAATTACAAATGCATCCACTTGAACAGGACTTAGAGTTTCTATTTAAAAAAAAGTATTGAGTATTTGGAAAAGAAGGGAAGGGAGACTGAGACTGAAGGGAGGCTGAGATTGACTAGACTATATCGTAAGCATGTGTGCAAATGTCACAATTAACTCCACCAAAACCTCCCCCCTACAGCTCGTATCAAATGTAAACTTACTTTTTATTTAGAAAAGACATTAAGGAGAGCATATATTTTTTTATTTATTTAAAGTACATTTGGAAAAATAAGAAAATAAAGCCAGAGAAGGGTCGAGTGGGGTTAAGTTACCAAGTTTAGATTTTGACCAGGTCTTTACATCCAGATTATTGCTAAAAGATTAGTCAGTCTCTCCTATTATAATCTGATGTGAGGACCAGTGAATGAAAGTTGCTGATATGAATTATTCCCAGCTGGGAATGGCAGCTTTGTTGTTTTTCCTTTGGTAAATCGAGAACCTTCTTATTTCATGTTAGCTGTCCTCAAAAGAATTTTGACTCTCATTAAAAATTACATATGAATTCATTAGTCCATCTCTATGGAAGATGAAATGTTCAGGTGAAAAAACTCACAAAACATTCAGTTTGACAGAAATTCATTTTAAAAAATGTATATTTGAGGAGGAGGCTACAATGCTTGATAAGAAATGTACTCATTATCTTGCCCATGTAATTGTAACCCCTCTGTACAGTATTTTCACAGTAAAAAAAATAAAAAGAAATTTAAAAATGTATATTTGGTTCCTATGGTGCATTTGGTATTATATGAAGTTCCAGGCACACAGAGATTTTTAAAAATGAGAATTTAGTGTGAGTGTTTGAAAATAATATACTGGTTCTAGCATTTGATACAAAGTTATATATAATTTTGAATTTTATCTGTGGTCCTTGGTTGAATAACAATGTCAAAAATGATGCATCTGGCATTTCCATCCATCTTAAGAATAAAATTGAATTAACTTCCCATCTGATTCAATATTGCAAAAAGCAGTCATCTAGATGGCCCAGATAAATCACTGGATTCAAAAAGTCAAGCTCTATTTCACACAAAACATAGAGCTGCCAGATTTTCTTTGTTGAGCACATCTCTGATGTGGGACATGAATAGATAATAATGCCAAATGAAGAACTGGAAAAAAATTCAAAACAGGATTTAAGATATTGGACTACAGAGAAAAAAATCAGTCCTTCTATTTGAATATCTTCTGCATATACACTTTTTAATGAAGAAGCTTCAATTCCTGAAATGTTTTGCTTAATAGAAATGGAAGATTTTTAAGAAGATATGGCTTCATAATTTTATATACTCCAAATACCTTCCCCTACATCTTAAAGCCTTAACTTTAGTTTTTAAATTACTATAATAAGTTTCTCAGTTAATGGTTGATGCTCTATTCAGTGATATAAAATTAGTCATTTCTATATTTAGCAGTAACAAGGAAGACAAAGCTATATATAGTCTCCTTTGTTTTCCTGATCAATGCATGTACCTATTGAGTATTTAGTAATTAATAATTAAGTTGGCCATAGAACAATCCCCATAAATACCGTGGCCCCCAAATCATGCTAAAAGGAAAAAAAAAAAGATGTCTCCTTAAGGACTGGGAAGTAATGATAGGCTGAAGTTGTCTGTGCATTAAAGTTAAACTTCACACCACATCCCTCAGCATCTTGCTTTTCTAGCAATGAGAAGGCTCTGGAGGTGCTAATCACTGAAATAACACACGACAGAAAATTATACGCTTAGTATTATTTTTGCCATATCCTTCTGCTGATGAAAGGACCACAAAAACACTGACTAACACTTATTCCGCCTCATCTTTATTCACTTTTAGTTATGCAGAAAATTGTTAGTTCCCACCGTGACAGAAACATCAAGATTACCAAGAAGAAAAGTTGAAAGGACTTTAAATCATAGCATTTTTATTTACATCTCAAGAAAAAAAAAAAAAACACATGTCAGTAAACTTCAGCTCATTTTCTCAGAGGATTGTGTAGTTCACCAGAAGAGTAAAAACAGAATCCTATTACAGTCACTGAAGTGAAACATAAACTCCTTCATGGAGAGAATCAAAATAAAAGTGCATTGATGACATCCTTCCATGGAGTGTAAGACTCCAAACCACCCTTGTGATCAGACTGGTTCAGAGCTTGTGTGGCCTCCCAGCTCATCAGGGCTCAGGCTTTTACATAGGATCAGCTTTCATGTCCTGAAATAATATACTTCTGTTGATGGAATGGAAGCATATTAAAATAAAAGGGAGGAAGTGGCACTGTGGCTCAAGTGGTAGAGCGCTAGCCTTGAGCTGAAGAGCTGAGGGACAGCGCCCAGGCCCAGAGTTCAGGCCCCACGACCCACCAAAAAAAATAAAAAATAAAAATAAATAAATAAATAAAAGGGAGACCTCTCACCATCTCTTTCCCTCTCTCTCTCTTTCTTTCTCTCTCCATATCATCTGGGATCAAGTACCAATGACCAGTATGGATTATTTTTTTTTTTTTGATTTGGTGTTTCTATATATGATGGCTTGGGAACATACCAACTTATGACTAAGGAAGCAAAGTTGGGGGAAGTTGAAAGATTGTGGTTTGGTCATTGGCCATCTATTTATAAGCAGCCTGAAACAGCCCTTAGAAGTGAGTTTGGTCTCAATGTTAATTAGATATAGTGGATGTCCCCTCTGTCCCTTCAGGAAAGCTCCATGACTGCAGATAGCTGTGGCAGTGATGGTCAGAGTTTGGTCATCTTGTTGGGACTGTATGTAGAAAGAGATATCTTTTGACCTCTATTTTTCAAAGCTTTGCCAAATTGCTAGGCTTTTTGTCCATGCTAGCTTTTGGCTTAGCCCCAATTCCAGCCTCTATCACTCAGGTCCTGGCTGCTGTGTTCTACCTTCAAGATGAGAAATACTGAAGGCAGGAGAGAGGAACCATTTATGGGAAATTGAAAAAGAACACAAGAATCAGAATAACTGAGAAATAACATCGAGTACAAAATAGGAAACAAAAATCAAAGGAGATGAAGGTGGAAATTTCTTTTGACTGGAACATACAACAATAAGCTTTGAAAACTCTGTTAAAAGCAAGTAACTTGCTACTATACTTGTTTACTGTACCCAGGATAATATCTAGTCATGGTTAAATCGTGATTATTTTTTCTTGTCTCTGAAGCATTTTGTATTAGACCTCTGTCTACATTATGTATGCATGTGTTTGTAACTTTTATAAAAGTATTTCACAAGTATAAATGAATGCAAAAATCACAAAGCATGTTAATGGTAGTATTTAAAAAAATAGAGAGAGTATTATTTGATGATTCATGAGAGCTTTATCTCCTCCAGGAAATGTGTGATCTAGAAAGTCAAGACCATTGCTATTTAGTGATCTTTAAAAATAGTTAATTATAATAATGCAACCATATTCCAAATGACATAGAATTTACAGTTTTCAGAACAATGCATATGAAGGTCTTCTTTGAACTGCTCAATTTTAGGAGTCCTTGAAAGCAAAAGTTAAGGTTGTTGTTTTTTTTCTCACAATAATATTAATATGAAATGTGAAAGGGGACACTAATTAAGAGATAATATTGAAATAGAGGAGAAATATTAATAAAATGAAGGGGCGAAAAGCCTTTCAAATGAATAAGCTAAGGGACTCTAACCTAAATGGCTAAGTTGACTCTCATCTGTTGTTGATATTTAATTTGTAATGGTAGGAAAAAGGAAAGGAAGAATATGTATTTAATTCAATATCCATAAAGAATCTTCTGTACACTTTGGAACTTGGAGTATTCGTAGCAGACATGGTTCAAAGGGGCAGGATGAAGCCCTGAGAAAAACAAAAATTCAGAAGTAAAAAACAAAACAAAAGCCTTCTTAAAGCTTGCGACTTCTATCAGTAGTCTTCCATATGTATTCTCTCCAAAATCTGATCAGTTTGTTTCATCTAACTTGTTTGGACCGTTGCCTTGTCCTCTGGCCTAGATTGCTAGATTGACTTTTGACTACAGCTCCTGGATAGATGTAAACACCAGTAAATGTAAACACTGCAAATCCAATCAAGCCACTTCTCCCTGACTCATACTATTTACTGTTCAAGCAAAAATATCCAGTCCTTCATTTAATCAAGGAATTTGCTGCTCCATCTTCCTTTGTTCTAAATATCCAGAGAATATCCAGCGAAGCAGAAATTGTTTTCAACATCAATAAATAGTAAATTTGTATCTTCAAGCAAATTATACTATGTCTTGTACTACACCAATAACATGTCAGTTTTCCGTCTGAAGAAACCACACTAGTAACAAGCCATTTCTTTTAACACATTAACATAAAATTGATACAGTACTATTGCCTATTTCATATCTATTTCTAACTATATCTACCTATTTCATATCTATTTATGTAAGTTATTATCATGATTAAAAAAAACTGTAGTTATCCCCACTGGACAGATAGAGAAACTAAGAGTTAATAATTACAACAAGTCTGCACAGTCCAAGTTTGAGCCCAAGTTCATCTTTCTAACTCCTGTGCTCTTAATGATTCTTTGATAGTAAAACACAGTCTCCTTTGGCATTGTCTCATCTAATTTTAAAATACAAAAACACAAATACAATTATTTAAGTTGTCCTGTTTCCCTACTAATTTGGAAAACAAAATAGCCAAAAGCCTGTAAAGATGTGAGCACAAAATTCAAGAAGCTCCTAAGTGGAGATGTGGCTCAGTGGTAGAGTACCGAGAATTGAGCAAGAAAATCCAAAGGACAGTAAGCACCCAGGCCCTAAGTTCAAGCTCCAGTACTGGCACCAAAAAACAAACAAAAACTCCAAAAAGCTTCTAAATATTGTCTTTGTCCACCATATCTTATCCTTCTTAAGCAAGAAATTCATATTTTTTTTCATTCATTACCAATATGCATTGAACTCCTCCATGAAATGTTTTAATTAGCTGATCAATTATTTTTGTAGCCCATAACTACTGGGATTTTGTGTCTGCAACAGCAAGTATGAGAAACTCAAGTGGGTAAGGCAATAGTACTCTATCATAGTTTTATGTTAATGTGTTAAAAAAAATGCTTGTCACTGGTGTGGTTTCTTCAGATGGAAAACGGACATGTTATTGGAGTAGTACAAATGTCAAAGTTCTTATAATTTGAGAACAAAAAGATTTCTCTCTGCACATCATCCTATTGTTTTACCCATTTGCCCTGAGCAAAGAATTGGTTTGGGTTCATTTTACCTTATTCTACTCCTTCTTAGAAGTGTCATCATATACTAATAGCATGTCAATGTTAGTTTATTAAGTATCCTGTTGTAGCAGCACTGTAAAATCATTATGTGACTCTGGGATAGAAGGAAGTCTGCAGTTGAGCATAGTGTGCCCATATAGCTACACCCTGCTACTTTCCCAGGACTCGCAGGGAGCCTCTAATCACACAAGGAAACACACTGAAAATCACAGACCAAGGCCACCATTTACTTCCTTATGAACTAATCTCATATTCTTTTTCCAGCTCTATTTCTTCTTTAACCAAATGCATTTGGCTTCACCAACAAACCTTTGTGGAAATCCTCTACTCCTGACTTCTATAATACCACACATCTTGATTTTCTTCAGACCCTTCTGTCTCAGTAGATTTTCATGCTGCAACCAAGGCCAACCAAGAAATAAATGAAGAGAAAGAGCCTTTTTTTCCTTGTTTATTTTCTTGAGGAAGAAGGGTAATGTCTGGGTTTCTGGTGCTACCATATGTTTGTGTCTGAGTGGACTAAAAAATAGCACATCACTTTCCAGGCTACAGAAGACCAAGGAAACAGGCCTGTGGAGATGGGAAGGCAAGTTTTCTTGTTTTCAGAGCTACAAGAGAAGTGCCTTAGGCACCTGACAATGATATTCTTCCATAGCTGCATCTTTTTCTTAGACAGTTGTACCCACTAGACACAGAAACAGCCTTTATAACTTACTTTGCCACTTGTAAGGAGCAGACCAGATTATAATCAGTACAGGCAAGCAGACCCCAAAAGAAAAGCAGAGAGCTCAACACCCGCAGGATCTTATTGCAAATGCACAAATATACAGGTCACTTCTGCTCCACTGGGGAAGCCAAAAAAGGAAAGAATTCAGGAGTATTACTAAATTGGAGCTGCTGCCACACAAAAATAAAACATCCAGATTAATGGGTAAGAGTTTCCTCTGGGAAACTCATGGGAAGAAGAAAGCAGTAGAATTTAATAGTTGTTATATTAATATATGTATATTAGCATAGATATAAGTAATGTATTTATATAGATACGTATATTTGATTGTATGTCATAGCCTATGAATCAGAAAAAAGAATACCAAAAGTCACCCCAATTTTTATCTCAAGATAATAGGATAAACAATTATGAATAATATTTTTCCTAAGTTACTGTATTTTCTTGGTTTTCTATCGTGAGCATTACAAATTTTTATAATTAGAAATATAAATGTATATGTTTATAAGTTAGTCACAGAAAATGGACAATAACACAGTCTTAACATGAATTTGATTTACAACCAATATGTTCACAGCTCATTGACTTCAACTAATTCAAAATGGGCTTCAAACAGCTAAAAAGCTTGTACTGCAGACATGGCTCCATGGTAAAATTCCTGTCTAACAAATATAAGTCTTGAGTTTAAGTCCCAGAATAGACAGGAAGGAAGGAAAGGAAGGAAGGAAGGAAGGAAGGAAGGAAGGAAGGAAGGAAGGAAGGAAGGAAGAAAGAAAGAAAGAAGGGTCTCAGAGCCATGTTGTATGAGGTTTAGACTAGCAGAAGCCAGAGAAAGCAGTGCCCTGTATGCCTACATGATGAATTTAAGTATGACAGAAAATCATTGATTTTAAAAGCAAAGAAAAAGTGAAAAAAAATAAAACATACAAAAAATTGTAAACAAATATTTTAGAATCATTTCCTATTTAAAATAAGAAAGTCAATACCTGGCTAGAGTTCAGGACTCTGCTTTGAGAAAGTTGTATTCAGTTGAATAGTTCACCTGTCTAGGAAGCCATTTAAAGGCCAAGCTAGAAGGAAATGAGTGTGTAGTTAAGTGGTAGAGCACTTGACTGGCTGTGTTAAGTCTCAATTGAGTTCAAGCCTCAACTGAGTTCAAGCCTCAGTATTGCCCCCCCCCCGCAAAAACAAAACAAAAACAAACAAACAAAAACTAAGCTAGCAGAACTCAGAAGATAAACCAAAATAACAGTAAAAACATATGAGAAACCAAAACCTCTCTAGAAACAAAACAAACAGAATATATTCTACTTAAAACATGTAAGAACCATAGAACACATAATGAAGGAAATTTCAATTAAATAAAGGCATATAAGCAGCTAGAGAAAATGTAAATAAAATAATGTGGTTAGGGTGAAAAGCAAAGAATATATAATTACATAACTGACATCCTTATAAATAAGACCAACATATTTAGAGAAAAGATTATTCAAGTGTATTAATAGAAGAAAATGTTTCTGAAATCAATTCAGAATCTACAGATTACAAGGTTGTTGCAATAGCATAGGAAATTTTCTTAACTTTAAAGATGAAGAGTGCTATGAGATTACAGGCAGAAAAAGTGAGTTATCTGCAAGACTTGCAGCCTCAGGCTAGAATATTTTTCACAGCAACTTCCAGTGCCGGAAGGTATTAAAATAATAGCAGCAGAGTTCAAAGGCACAAAGTAAAAATAGAGAATGAGTAAAGAATTTAATACCAGCCAAGCTGCTACTTATTGTTAAAGGCACCATAAATGCAATCTCAAATGTATAAAGCCTCAGGAAATACAGCACTCATGAGTCTTACTTGAAAGTGGTCGTGAAATTCAGCTAAATAAGAGATACATCAAAATAAAGAATTCATGAAGGGTGACATCCTTTTTAATAAAAATGATCATAGGCACTGAAATCCATTTGAGTATATAACAAACTATAGAATTATAGGAACTACAGAATATAGTAGCATCCATATGCAAAGTTTCCATATCTTCCTTTGGACCAACTGTGGATGGAAAATACTTGAAAAAAAAACTTGTCTTTATTGAATATAAATAGACTTATTTTCTGGTCATTGTTTCCTAAACAATATATTATTCCAGTGTTTACAGGATATTAGATATTGCAAGTAATTAGGGATGATTTGAAATAGATGGATGTGTGGAGGTTATATACAAATACTGGACTATTTAAGGAAGTTGAGCATAGATAGATACAAAATCTGCCTATTTTGAGACCCACATGGGTTTCCCTATTTGGAAACAGTCACCTATGGATAGGATGATTGTATATTCAGCAAGGTAAATGCTATCATACTATTTCCATCTATTAATATGATGAAAGTTTATTTTTAACTCATGTCACTGTTTACCGAGGGCTGCCAGATGATGGTTTATGCTTGATGTGCTGGTTTGAAGATCAGGTATCATCCTTTTCAAGCTCCATCAATGCAGCATGAGGGTCACGTTAGGCCCATCCAGCAAATAGACGAGGGAAGAGAGGAAGAGAGTATAGAAGACCCCTTTATTCTTGACCACTTCAGTGTGAAAACACTTTACTTTCACAAGCATACGCTCATGTACACCAATTATTCGGAAGTCTGTGAACTCTTCATTATATAAAATATAAATATCATAAAAACCTAACGATTTAAGAATGATTCTGGAACCTGACATCATAGTTTATGCCTATAATCCCAGCTATGGGGGATTATCTTACTTATGAGACATAGGTGGGAAGACTGTGGTCTGAGGCCAACTCTGGGCAAAAAGCTCAAGACCCTATAGAAAAAACAACTACAATGAAAAGTTGAAGGAGCAATTCAATGGTAGAGCACTTGAAGCAAAAAGCTTTAAGTGAAAACCTCAGGGCAGCTAACCACATAAATAAATATACAAATATACATACATACATACGTACATACAAGATTACAAAAACTTGGAGGTGACTATGAGACATTCACAGAAAAGGAGGCAGCCATATCCATGTAACTACAAGAAGCTACATACTTTCATTTTGTCTGAAATAACTTCTCATTTTATCAAGAATCCTTTGTTTGCCCAAATTAACCTCATATGCAATATCTGGAACATATTAGATCTTCAAATACCACTTCTGATTTTCTGGTGGTTAATTGGAGATAAGAGTCTCACAGACTTTTCTGTCCAGGCTGGCTTTGAACCGTGATCGTCAGATCTTAGCCTGCTGAGCTAGGATAACAGGTGTGAACTGCCAGCTCCCAGCTACATATATGTGGGCTTTTTAAGACTATATTTTAGCATACTGTTTTAGGGGGAAGTTAGAAATGCATGCCTGTACTCTGGGATCAATGAGACTTTTCACAGGCAAGCAGAGAACTGAAGAAAATTATTCAAAATGTTTTGCTGTAGCCAGCCAGATGCTTTCCATTGCTCCTAATTACTTCCACTCACTTCTTCACTTGAGTTAGGTTGTCTTAAGTTTTTGTTTCCAAAGCTCAGCTTTTATCTCCTTGCAAGAATGCCTTTGTGAGTGATTTTTTTTTAATCTGCAGTTCCTATCTCACTTCCCATTTCAATCTGAAGCTTTAATACTGTTTCCACAGTTACAAGCCTTACTTAATCGTAGCCCTGGGAATTGAGATCTCCAGTGTGTACACCACCCCCTTGGCTCTCCATTCCCAGAGTACATCATGGTACCAAATCCTTCCCCTGGGGATCCAAGGGCACTGCCAGCCTGCTTGCCCTACCTGACAAACACTATTCGTGAGCCAGAAATGAGTAGTTTCTCGTCTGTGTTTAGGAAACCCATCTGAAGAAGGCATCTTTGATCTTGTAGAGGAAAGCCCTAGACAGGCTCCAACACAGTGACTTCTCTCTAATGGCAGCTTCTGCCGTCTGGGAAAGCAGCAGGCAGGCCAATGAGGGGAAAGGAAGTCTCTGTATCTCCCAGCCACCAGGTAGACTGGGTTTTACTAATCTCCTGAGACTAACAGCACATAGATATAAAACTCATGTTTAAAACTATACCTCTATTTTTCCTCATCACTACATTTCTAAAATCCTCCCAGTCTTTCCAGGGTTAGCTCAAGTTTTAATTTCTGTATTAAATTATGTAATTATACACTGGAAACATTTTCAGGCTATAGAGAGCATATAAATAATGCATCAAGCCCTTGTGTACCATTACATGACTAGTTTTAGTTATTTGTTTTCAATCATTACTTTCTGGGAGAAGAAGGTCATCTTTTTGTTGTTGGTGGTGGTCATGGGGGTGAAACTCAGGACCTGTCTCTGAGCTTTTTCTGCTCAAGACTAGCATTCTACCACTTGAGCCACAGTGCCACTTCAGCTTTTTCTGTTTATGTGGTACTGAGGAATCAAACCCAGGGCTTCATGCATGCTAGACAAGCACTCTACCACTAAGCCACATTCCCAGCCCAAGAAGGTCTTCTTTTACAGAAACTCAAGTCAACTTCCTCAAGTGACATAGAAATGACTGTGACACAGGTGAGGAAGTAAATTAGAAACCTGAGCTCTCTTTCATCTTGTGTCTAGAAGCCTCCGCCACTTCTTTTGACCCACCCAGACATTGCCACTGACTTTATCTATGGTAAACTCCAGAGCAAACCCACCTGTGAAATAAAATGACTTTCTAATGGACACATCTGACTTCCTGATAGGATGAAGACCCAGCTGGGGGTGGGCACCCAGACACGCAACTGATCCAGTGATTTCTATTGGTTCAGAAAAACTCTGATACAAATTTGTTTCCTCAGAATTCTGAAGAAAGACATTTTCCTCCCATTCCTTGTTTAAGGTTGAATTGTGTTCCCTTAAAATTCATATATGTACATATAACCATATAAAATGGTGCTTATTGAAATGAACTCCAAGAAATGGAAACAAGAGGGTATTTTTATTATTATTGTACTGTTTGCAGTTATTTCTCCCCCACCCCACCTTTGTTTTATTCCTTGTTGTCACTGTTTTTGGTTTCTGTACCCTTTGTCTTGTAGATAAGTTTATAGGATTTGGAGAAGGAAAGGGGAATCACAGAAACAGTGGTACAAAGGGTGAACCAATGCAACTAGACATATGTTGGAAATGAACTTTACAACTTGGGGGGAAGGGAGTGGGGGGGGAGAAAATGAGGGAGGGGGTAACACTGTTCAAAAAGGAATGTGGGGCTGGGAATGTGGCTTAGTGATAGAGTGCTTGCCTAGCATGCTTGAAGCCCTCGGTTGGATTCCTCAGTACCACATAAACAGAAAAAGCTGGAAGTGGCGCTGCAGCTCAAGTGGTAGAGTGCTAGCTTTGAATAAAAGCAGCTCAGGGACAGTGCCCAGGCCCTGAGTTCAAGCCCCAGGACTGGCCCAAATAAAAAGGGATGTGCTCCATTACCTACTCATGTAACTGTAACCCCTCTGGGCATCACCTTTACAATAAAATTTAAATCAAAGTAAAAATTCCCATATTGGCATTCCAACTCCCTAGTATCAAAAATTTGTAAACTTATTTGGAAAGTGGTTTGTCACACGTATATTAAAAGGAGGTCATACTGGAGCAGTGTAAACTTCTGATCCACTATGGTTAGCACCTTTATGAAAGAGAAAGCATGGGCACAGATGGTCAGAGAGAGAAGACAGTGTGAGACACAGAGAGAGAGAGAGCAAGTGTGTGATGACAGAGGCAAAGACTGCAGGTCAAGTAATTGCTGACAATCAACAGAAGCTAGAATTCTCCCTGACAGATTACAAGGGGACATGATCCTGGTGACACATAGCCTCTATAACTCTAAGACATATGCTTCTGTTGTTTGGCACTAAGCAAAATAAAGATTAGTAAATAAACATTTTAGAATTGATAGTGGTGGTTGATGAAGCTTTACAATCCATCCCAGTGAAATTACCCTTTCCCTTCTGACTAGTTTTAGTCAAGTTTGACTAAACTTCTGACAAGTTTTAGTGCCTGTCCTTGAGTTAGTTGTTATGTAGAGTTTTTCAATAGTTCTGCCCATTTTTTGGATTTCAGTTAGCCTAGCTCAAGCCTCAGGGCCCTTCTCCCAAAGCAAGCATTAAAAGACTTTAAGTTGGAAATGTAGCTCAGCCCACCAACCTGACCAGAAACCATTATATTTGTTTTGCTCCTCCACTCTGCATTTCCATAGCATTGAACATTTAGTCATCTTTCCAGTTACTTATTTTGTACCAACATTATGTATAGTTAATATATTATTTCCTAAAAGATTAAAAATTCTCAAAGCAGTATCCTTCTTTTAGAGAAAGGCTGTTTGAGTTCCTATTCTATTGCATACCCATTGTAAACCAATCACTTGTAAGACAAGTATGTACTTAAAAGTGTACCTCACTTTGTAAAAGAGGCAATGTTGTAGTCTTCCAGCAGTTACTGACAAACTACTACTACCAAAGCAGTGAATTCAGCATTATAAGAATATTAAAAAATGAGCCGGTATCCATGGTTCCTGCCTATAATCTCAGCAATTTAGGAGACTGAGATATGTAGGATCAAGGGTCAAAGGCAGCCCAGGTACAAAAGTTCATGAGACTCCATCTCTAAAATAACCAGCAAAAAACTAGTCTGGCTACATTTTCAAGTGGTAGAGAACCAGCTGAGAAATCAAGCTGAGTACCCTAGTACCAGAATATATGTGTGTGCGTGTGCATGTGTGTGTGCGTGCGCACACGCATGTGTGTGTGTGTACTGCATAAAGATTTTGTTTCCTTATCTTGCAAGCATCTATCCTAAAGCATTATGATGCATTTTTGAAAATACAGAGTAGACTACTTCATGATTTAAATATAGAGATAGCCCTCAGAACTTAAATTCAGTATTACTAATATATCACAGGTTGATATGTATTTTAGGATTTTCTTAAAACGGTTTGATTTTTTCCTAGTGAAAATCTGAATAGTAAATGTTTTCTGAACATTAAGAATTGTGTACCTTAGACCAAATCATGAGTACTATTGGCTTCTTAACTAGACTTTGAAAATGCATTATTGTACTTCGTTGATGCTGGCAGCAAATCATCACGTAGAGAAAGTGCCACCTCAAGCTGTGTGGAGCTCACACCATATCTTTCTCTGTGATTGTGTGTGAACACAAATTAAAAGTGTTCTTCAGCTCATGTAACTGAAGTAAACTTGGCCACAGATGACCACTCTGTCATCTGCACCTGAAAGAAAGTAAACAAGATCAAGGCACATGACACAGAAATTCTTTATGAGTTGATCGCTTACTTGTGTTTCTTACATGACTGGACAAACTGCATTATTATATGCCATTTTGAACTAACACCAGTAACATGTTATGTAAAACTTCACATCCTTTGATTTCAATTTACATCAAAATTAACCAAGCCCCCTAGGAACTTCCCAGAGTCAACCAAGTTGGTGTGGTTTATCATTAGTCAAGAGCTGACTGTCCAAAGGAAATACTTACCTGAATTGAGATTTCTTTTTGTTTTTATTTTCCAGATTCTACAAATGGATGTAAACAAGTTCAACATAACCTTGCTTCGGATCTTCCGCCAAGGAGTGGCCGCAGCTTTAGGACTCTTACCCCAACAAGTGCACATCAATCGCCTCATTGTAAGATTATGTTCCACACTCCATATTCTCCTTCCCCAAATCCAAGCTGGTTTTTTTTTCAAATAATCATCATCACCATCGTTAAAAGGCTCATGTTACAATCCTGTGACTCATGAGGTAAATCTGGCATTACTACCTGTTAAAATAAAACTTTAATGAAGCAAGCCACATCCACTCATTCACCTAACTCCCGTGGCTATTTGCATGCTTACAATGGCTGAGTTGAGTAATTGTAAAAGTTGTTTGACTCATGAAGCCTAAACTATTTACCAAATATTCCTCTACAAAAACAACAACGCCTGTAATCTTAGCTACACAGGACTACTCAGGAGGCTGAGATATGAGGATCATATTCAAAGCCAGCCCAGGCAGGAAAGTCCATGAGACTCAATCTCCAATCAAGTACCAGAAAACCAGAAGTGGAGCTATGGCTCAAAGTGGTAGAGTGCTAGCTTTGAGCAAAAAGCTCAGGGAAGGTACACAGGCTCTGAGTTCAAGCCCTACAACCAACAAAAGAAAGAAGGAAGGAAGGAAGGAAGGAAGGAAGGAAGGAAGGAAGGAAGGAAGGAAGGAAGAAAGGAAGGAAGGAGAGAAGGAGGGTGAGGGAAGAAGGAAGGAAAGGAAAGGAAAGGAAAGGGGGAGGGGGAAGGAGAGGGGGAGGGGGATGGAGAGAAGGGGGGAGGGAGGGGAGGGAGAAAGAGAAGTTTGTCCACTCTGTCATAGTTCAAGACTAGCCACACTGTTAACTATGAATAAAAGGCCTGAAATTAATGCAAAATTATTGTCCAGGAGAAGCAGAACTTTCTCTATGAGTGAAGTTATTGTCTGCAAACAGTATCTATTCAAAACCCTTCATGTGTATGAGGATTCAGAACGGTGGGCCCTGAATACACAAGACAGAATTGAAGATAAAAACACTGACCTTGCTGTCTGCAGCCCAAACATGCTATTAAAACAAAGCATGAGGATGAGGAAAACCCAAGGGATCTGTCCATCATACACATGATTCTTAGCCTCTTTCCTCAGTATTTGGGAACCTGATGTCATCAACAATAGCTTTCATCTGTTTTTAGATGGGTGTGAGCAAAGGAAGAGAAGAGGATCACTTAAATGAGACTAATTTTTTCTTGTGAAACACTAGCCACCTAAGGTTCACATGGAAAGGGAATTGACTGATCTTAATTTCCATGGCATGGAAGCCCAAGCAGGGTTGGCATGTTCCCTTTGTCTTAAATCGTTCTGCCCTACTGGAGCTCAGCTTTCCACGCCATCTGCATCTGCATTGCCAGCTATGGACAGAATTGGCTTTACGTTTTAATTTAGGAATTATATTTCTTGTTGGTTTTCTGCAGGTGGAAAGGGAATTATTTAAATCCTCATTTTTTAAAAAGAAACTTTCATTTTGTATCAACAATTTTTAGGCACTAAAATAAGCTTTGAGAAAAAAATTTAACTCAGTATCATAAAAAAGAAAATATAGCATTTTCTAATATCATTATTAAAGAGTGAAGGCGGTTATGCCAGGCATGATGCAATCCCAGCACTCAGGAAGCTGAGACCAGAGGATTGTGAGCTTTAGGCCAGCCTGGGTCACCTAGAAAATACATGTTTCAAGAAGAGACAAGGGAAGTAAAGGGAAGGGGAGAAAGAGGAAGAAGAGGTCAAGGAGGAGAACGAGGAGGAAGAGGAGAAGGAGGAAGAGGAGGAGAAGGAGGAACAGGAGGAACAGGAGGAGGAGGAGGAAAAGGAGGAGAAAGAGGAAGAGGAGGAGCAGGAGGAGGAAGAAGAAGGAGGAGGAGGAGGAGGAACAGGAGGAGGAGGAGAAGGAGGAAGAGGAGGAGGAGGAGGAGGAGGAACAGGAGGAACAGGAGGAACAGGAGGAGGAGGAGGAAGAGGAGGAGGAGGAATGAAAAACAAAGAGAGAAAAGAAAAAGACTTCAGACTTTTATAGGCTATCACATCCAAGACATACCCTATTCAAGTGAAAAGATTCGGGTACTATACATGTATTAGGTCTAAATCTACCTATGTTTTTTTTTAATATACACACGTATCTTAGATGAATGTTCATACATAGAGATGTAATAAGCATAATAACTGTTTGCAAAGATGAAAGAATTTTCCACACCAAGAAAGGGTTCACATATCTTCAGAGAACATTAGAATCATTGTTAAAAGTAGCTGTTATAGTAGACAGAGTTATAATACCCAAAGGGACAGAAGCTGGTGATTAAGAGCATGTGTCTGGTGAGAGACAAGCAGAACCACACCGAACAGCCAGCAGTGCCACAGGCTAGCCGGGTGACCACAAGCAAGCCATTTACATTTTTTCACTTGTAAAGTGGGGAAAACCAAGATACTCATCCCCTAGGAATGTTTTTGAGTATTAAATGAAACAACAGAATTAAAATACATTGGCACCTAACAGGCACAAGACAAATGTTCCATCCTACTGCAATTCTTACAAGTTCATGAGCCACCTAATGATGACCAACATATTTGACATTAATAGAAATGCCAATTATCATTGTCCTTCCTGCCCATACAGTAATGATCCTTCATTTTACACCTGGATGAACTCCTGAAAAATTGTATTCAAAGAAAATTTGATGCTGTAACAAAACTATGTGTCAAAAAGAAAAGACTCACAATTCCCTTATGCAAGTGTATTAAGTTGTAAAAGATAATATTTTCAATGTCAGTGCCACATTTTTCTGGTGTTTGGGATTTTGTGTGTGTGTGTGTGTGTGTGTGTGTGTGTGTGTGTACAGTCATTATGATAAGAAATCTTCCTTTCAGTATTAATAGGAAAAGAATCATGATATCCACACACAACAGATGTTTGCCTACCAAAGGGTAGATTTTTAAAGTGTGATATATTTGAGGTGAACAGCATCAGGAAAGGGGCTACAATACAGCACCTGTTTGGTGTATCCACATTCATACAAGTGATTAAAAAATATATAAAAAGTGGTGATGTCTTTTTTTTTTTTTTGGGTCCGGTTGTGGGGCCTGAACTCTGGGCCTGAGCGCTGTCCCTCAGCTCTTCAGCTCAAGGCTAGCTCTCTACCACTTGAGCCACAGTGCCACTTCCGGCTTTTTTTCTTTTTGCTTATGTGGTGCTGGGGAATCGAACCCAGGGCCTCATGCATGCAAGGCAAGCACTCTACCACTGAGCCACCTTCCCAGCCCCAGTGGTGATGTCTTAAGAATGTGCTGTTGGCCCGAAACCGGTGGCTCATGCCTGTAATCCTCACTAGTCAGAAGGCTGAGATTTGTAGATCATGATTCAAAACCAGGCCAGACAGGAAAGTCCCATGAGACTCTTATCTCCAATTAATCACCAGAAAACCAGAAGTGGCACAGTAGCACAAGAGGCAGAGCATTTGCCTTGAGCTGAAGAGCTGCTGGACAGTGCCCAGGCCCAGAGTTCAAGCCCCACAACCAACAAAAATTAAAAAATAAAAATAATTTTTTAAAAAAAGAATGAGGTGTTGAATCATGTTTTATTTTTTTCTTAAAATATTTCTTTTTTTTTTGTCAGTCATGGGGCTTGAACTCTGGGACTTCGAGCTGTCCCTCAGCTCTTTAGCTCAAGGCGAGCACCCTACCACTTGAACCACAGCGCCACTTCTGGTTTCTGGTGGTGAATTGGAGATAAGAGTCTCATGGAGTTTCCTGCCCAGGCTGGCTTTGAACTGTGATCCTTAGATCTCAGCCTCCTGAGTAGCTAGAACTACAGGCCTGAGCCACCAAAAACTTCTGAACAACATTTCAAAAATACTAACCTATGGCCAGGCATGGTAGTACATGCCTAATCCCAGCACCTGGGAGGTAGAGAAAGGAGGATCAAGAGTCTTATGCAAGCCTGGGCTACATAGTGAGTTCTTGACCCAAGGGAGGGGGCGGTGGGGAAGATATGAAATGGCAAATAAACCAATAGACAGTAAAATATAAAATTTCAAAGAGTACCAACTAACTGAAAGAAAGCCATTTGAAGATGGTTAGATCTGGAACTGTCTAATATTAACTCTAACAAAGAATAACCAATAAATATGATCTCCAAAGTAACTTTTAGGTTCCTAGGATTCTGATTTTCTTTAGGTCCTAAGACAAAAGGTAAAACAAAAAAGTTACCCAAATTGCTTAAAATGTCTTGAAATTTCTGCCTTTACTAGGAAAAGAAGAACAGTGTAGAATTATTTGTGTCTCCTATCAACCGAAAAGCTGGAAGGCCTGAAGCCCTGCCATCTGAAGAAGTGTTGCGTTCACTTAATATCAATGTTTTACAGCAAAGTTTATCCCAATTTGGAATTACAGATATCTTTCCCGAGGTATGTACATCACTGCTCAGATAATTTCATTTAAAAGTCTGTACAGCTAGGATGAGATGCTAATGCAACCTCATGCGGCTTTAAGATGAAAGCTATTTTATTGTTTGTGATTTGATTTTTCACTTAAAAAAAAAATCTCCCTAAGGGTCAGATTTCTCTGTTCTTCCTCCTTTATTTTTATCTGTTTAAGTAAGTGCCTTTTGACATTCAAGTTTCACTTTCTGGCATTCTTCAATAACCCTGTGATCCTGTAACTTATTTAGATGTATCCAATAAAATGGTTGGGAAAAAAAAGATAGAGTAGATGTCTGTGACATTTGATTGGTTATCAAGAAACAAACATATTGCTGGGCACAGTGGCTCACCCCTGTAATCCTAGCTATTCAGGAGGCTGAGATTTAAGGATTGAAGCTACAATTAACACAGGTCAAATACCATATTTAATGAAAATCATTTATATGAGTGTGTTTGAACCCCAGGGCTAATGTTTACAATGTATATGACCTTTGGCCAGTCACGTTGTCACTATGAGACTATTTGCCTGTATACAGTGCCAACCTTTCGGTATCCTGGTGTCTTCATATCCAGTCTTTACCTTACAGACTGGATATATGGATTAATAGTTTTACTTATATGTGGAAGTCTTCACAGACAATTGGTATGCGATTTGAATACAGGAAAGCCTGGCAGAATGGGGAAATTCAGTCTTCCTTAAAAGACTGCTTCCAGGATGCTCCCCCTCCTATAATAAACAAAACCCCAGATATCCAAGCACCTTATATGAAATGATGTGTGTCTACATATGACCCCCCCCACACACACACACTCACATTCCCATCTACTTTACCTCGCTCTAAGTTTCTTGTAATATCTCATGCAATGTAAGTGCTATGTAAATAGTTGCTATGTTCTATTGTTAGGGAATCATGACAAGGAAAAAACCATGCTTCTGTGGCATTAAGAACAGGTGAGATTCTTTGTCCCTGAAATTTTCCATCCATGGCTGGCTGCATTTGCAGATACAGACACCAGAGACAGGAGTGCCAACTCTCTGTCACCACTCAACCATGACTGTCACAACAACCCCACTGATCTTCCGGCTTTGGGTTCTGCTTACTTCCCTACTACTTTCTCCTGACACACAACGTGTTTCTGTTCTTGCCACCAGACTAGGCTTGCTGAAAGTAAATCTGGCTTGCCGTCTGAATTCCATGATTCTTCTTTGGCTCCCAGAGTACTGTAGAATCAAGTCTGGATTTCTTAGTGATGACATGTCATCTTTTATGTAATTGGGCTTCATTATTGTTGAGCAATGTTCTCTTTGTTTATGGGTAATCAATTCTGAACTTAGTAGATGTCATGTCCCCTACCATAGTCCTCTCCCATGCTTGTGGTGTATGTTGGGCCTTCTAGGCACGTTTCACTTTTCAACATCAGTTTGTTACTCAGTGGCTTTCTGGATGTCTTCAAGGATGTGGTCTTCAATGTATGGGCCTCGTGTTGTTCTGTTGATCTAGAAGAGACATACTGTCTCATCTGTGTCTTCATTTAGAGCCTGCCATATAATAGGCACAAAATGGAAAATTATATCCACAAAAAAACACACCATATGCAAAGTAGTATCCAAAATCAGAAAAACAAATAAACAATAAACAAGCAAACACATAGATAATATAGTTCTTGTTCTCAATGAACATTTACTTTTGCAGAGCAAATAAGAAGAGGATAGAATACAGGACTAGGATAAAGTTTTCACTCTGTGCCATGGAGTTAGGAGAGGCCACCTGTGCTTTCAGAGGTCAGAGAAGAGATGGACACGAGGTTAATCACCCTTACCCTTCTCCAGCCTGAAATGCATCCAAATCCAAAGTGCCTTACTTTGTATGACAAACAAGATCCCATTCTTTTCCCACAGCCGAGGCCCTGTGTAGCCAGCTGGTATAAATCTTACCGAGGATAATTCCTCTTAAAAAATATAAAAAGATCATTGAAACAATTTATTCTGCTTCCTGTAAGCTTTTAAAGAACATTATACACATTTCCCTCCATTGCTTTATTCTAATTTAAAGGCTTTCCTGGAGGCTTGAGGAATTTAGCAGTGTATTAAGTCACCAGATTCATGAAGATCACTGTACAAAATGAACTAATTCAAGTCAAGTATTTGGGGGTCTTCCAACATACTCCAGCCTAGTAAAAAATGGAGGGAAGGCTTCCCTTGACCATCAGAGCTGCTCATCTACAGTCAACCACAAGGCCTGTCCTGTACTAGATTGATGAAAGCGCATCAGGCAAGCATAATATGGTATTTCTTCACAAAGTGGTAGCAGCCTAAAAAACATTTAGAAATATCTTAAAATACATTTAGAAACAAGGAGTGAGTTGCATCTTGAGAGGTCAGCATGTGTATGAATTGGCTATGAAGAGTATTTTGTTGAGGAGGGGCAGGTTCTTTGAAACTTTGGACTGACCTGAAGTTGAATGTGTTAGGGCAGAAGCAGCAGAGAGCTGAGGCGAACAGTGTTCCCAGTGGGTAGGAATTCTGCCAGACCACTGCCTGGTACATTTGCCCAAAGGAGCACTGCAGACACTGGAGTGGAGTGTTGTTTAAAGCCACTTATGGCATTCTGTGGGTTTCTTCAAATCTTCATCTTTCTCTAGTTAATACTTTACAACCATTTATGCCCCCACCCACTGTTCCATTTTCTTTTCTTTTCTTTTCTTTTTTTTTCCATTCCTGGAGCTTGACCTCACTTGGAGCATAGGTGCTGTTCTTGAACTTTATCACTCAAGGCTGGAACTCTACTGTTTGAGTCACAGCTCCACATGCAGTATTTGGGTGATTAATTAGAGATAAGACTCTCTGACAGACTTTTCTGCCCAGGCTAGCTTCAAACCGTGATCCTCAGCTCTCAACTTCCTGAGTAGCAAGGATTACAAGCATCAACCACTTGCCCGGCTTGGTTCACATTTTGATCCTCAAAGTGTAGCTACTATGGTAACATGGCCATTAATGGGAGAAAACAAAAGTGCTTTGCTCATTTGACTTTTTATCCTTTGTATGGATTAAAAAATATCATGAGGGCTGGGAAGGTGGCTCAGTGGTAGAGCACTTGCCTTGCATGCATGAGGCCCTGGGTTCGATTCCTTAGCACCACATAAGCAAAAAGAAAAAAGCCGGAAGTGGCACTGTGGCTCAACTGGTAGAGCGCTAGCCTTGAGCTGAAGAGCTGAGGGACAGTGCCCAGGCCCAGAGTTCAGGCCCCACGACCAGACCCAAAAAAATAAAAATAAATAAATAAAAGAATACCATGACTGGTGCCTCAAAATTTCTATTCCTAAACTTAGATTTAGTCTTTTACGGAAAGATGTGTTATTGTTTTGGCTGTTTCTTTATATGATTGATATTTAAATTAGAAATGACTCTTGAGAACCAAAAACCAAATGGAGAATTACTTGTTTTGTGTTTCCAATCTGAGTTTCTTGAGAGAATTGGTATTATTTCTTTCATATATTTTAATGTGGTATCTAGAACATTGTAGGCACTCAAATTCTATCTTATTATAAGATGCTCATAAAGATAAAATTAGACACCCTCTTGCCTAAAAGTCCCATACAAGGGAACTGAAATTAAACTCATTATTTTAGTTTCTATTTACAAACATTTTTTTAGAAAATGAGTTTGATGTCATTAGTACTACATTGATAGTTAGAAAGTACTAAAATGTTTTTGATGTTCAATTGCAATCCAGTCTAAAGAATTGTAGATTTTACCAGATGTCCGTGGCTCATACCTGTAATCCTAGCTATTCAGGAGGCTGAAATCTGAGAATCAAGGTTTGAAGTCAGCCTGGGAAAGAAAGTTCATGAGACTCTTATCTCCAATTAATCCACAAAAAGCTAGACATGAAAGTGTGGCTCAAGTGAAGCACTAGCTTTGAGCAAAAAAAACAAAACAAACAAACAAAAAAAAAACCAACTGCACTCAGGCCCTAAGTTCAATTCTCAGTCCCAGCACACACACACACACACACACACACACACACACACACACACACAATGTAGACTTAGCTATACAATGCTGAGGAAGTATACAATCAATGTTTTTTTTCTTCTCTTTTTTTTTATTGTGAAAATACCGTACAGAGGGGTTACAATTACATGGGCAAGGTAATGAGTACATTTCTTATCAAGTATTGTTGCCTCCTCCTTTGTTTCCTCTTACCATCCACAATCAATGTTAAAATAAATTAGATCATCCAAATCAACTGTTCACTTGGGCATAATAAGTTTGGCATTTATCCAACAAAGCCATATTGTTGTAGGATACATTTCATTTATCTGTTTCAGTCAAACAAATTAACTGGATAATTCATAACATCTCACTTTTATTCTCTGTGCTTCATTTCTCCCAAAGAGAGATGTCTCTATATCTCTATAGCATCTTTTCTAACCCTTGCAAACTGGAAAGGAAAAAAAAGGAGAAAGATAGGAAAGGAAGGAAAGAAAGAAGGAAACCACAGAATATCAACTTTTTAAATATACAGAAGCAATTGTTACATAATGTAGATAAAACAAACTTTAGTAATAAAGTAAAACTCCTCAGCTTTGTTCATCAAACTAAGTTAAAGGAAAAAGCAGTATAGCTATGAAACAAGACATAAAGATAATATACTGGCATTAACTTTACCAGGTCCTGGAGTCTGTGAATTATTGAACTCTTGGTCCCCTGACAAAATATAAAATGCATTGGGTAAACCCTAGGTAAAGGTTAGATTCACGATTACTGTGAATTATAATCTTTTGTGTGGGATCTCAACCACAAACTTTTTCATTTATTACCCTGTCCTTATCAAGTTTTTTAGATCTCTGTACAAATATAGTAGTGCTCAGCAGGAGTAGCATGACTCAGAAGGAAATCTATTTACCAAGAAAACGCAGTGACTAAGTTCTGGTTCAAAACACGTGTCTTTCTAACTGCAGGTGGGGGAAGGGACAGTGGAGCACAATTCTTCCATCATCATTGCTTCAGTTCAAAACAGAAAACAAAACAGATTTTTCTTAAGCAGAAAAGAACATGTTGATATTCTATGAGTTATAGAATTATACAGGAAGAAAAAGAAAAATGAACCAAACGAGGTACACTGACTCTCTTCCCACCCACTTAACCACCCTTCCTGCCCAAAATTCTTTAGTTAAAATGCACTTCCTTATAGTTTAGTTAAAATGCACTACCTTATATTTAAATGTGAGCACTTTATGCTGCTTACTTGAGGGTCTAACTAGTTTTATAGTGAAAAATGGATGTTATTTAGTTGCCTACAAAAAAATTGTTTCCATCTTTATATTTGATTCCTACTAGAGTTTTCTATTCACAGTTATGTTTATAGAGACATAGGAATTTTAAAAAAAACCTATCTGAAAGCAGAGGAAAAACAAAACTGTCACTTAAACCCAACATTTTTAGCAGCATACTTAGTTTCTAATCATTTTATCATCAATTGTTCCCAGATCCTTTATTAATCTACCATTTACATATCTTTAAAACAACTTTTACCTGTGCATCTGTCTAGAAAGTGTGAAATACATTACAGTGAGTACATCATTTGTTTTTGAGCAAAGAAAATAAAAATTTGACTCTTTTTTTTTTTTTGTCGGTCATGGGACCTGAACTCTGGGCCTGGGCATTATCTTTCAGCTCTTCAGCTCAAGGCTAGCACTCTACCACTTGAGCCACAGCACCCCTTCCAGCTTTTTCTGCTTATCTGGTGCTGAGGGATTGAACCCAGGGCCTCATGCATACAAGGCAAGTGCTCTACCACTGAGCCACCTTCCTAGCTCAGAAATTTGATTCTTTTCAACAATAAATCTCCCTCCAAATGATTTTTGGAATCACACTTAAACTCAAAGATCTCTTGTGGCCTGCTTATTCATCTCTCTACCAGGACATGATTGAGTTCTGAGATAAAAATTTCCATGAAATGGTTGCAGGGGAGGAGGGGGGTCCACATGGCAGGGGGTTGGAGGGAGGGAAAGTAGGAGAAAAATGAGGGTGGAGATAACAAGTTTGACAAGAAATATACTCACTACCTTACTTATTTAACTCTAACCCCCCTGTACATCACTTTGACAATAAAAGTTTTAAAAATTTCCATGGAATATTTTTCAAGGCAAATATTTATATCAAATTTGAAACTGTTAAGGATATTTTCTAAGTTTAAAAGAAATGACTTAACATGATTTCAAACTCCCAGCACTTAGATGAGTTTAACTCATGGCTTCCCTGGTCACGAAGACATCATCCCCTTACCACAAAACTAAGAGAAGCAGGGCTCAACAAATTGGATTTTTTGTGTGTGCTGCTACTGGGTCTTGAACTCAGGGCCTGGCTACTGTCCCTTAGGGACACTCAAGGATGGTGTTCTGCCATTTGAGCCAGAGCTTCACTTACAGTTTTTGGCTGGTTGATTAAAAATAAGAGTCTCATAAACTTTCCTGTTCAGGCTGACTTTGAACATCAATCCTCAGATCTCAGCTTCCTTGGTAGCAAGGATTACAGGCATGAGCCACCAGCATCTGCCCCCACCCCCCCCCAATTTTTTTTAAATGAGTGCAAGCATTTAACCTGACTTAGTCTTTATATGTTTGCCCTAATCATGAGTCACTTGGTTTCAATTCAGTTTCTTTAACCATACATCATTCAATTATAAAACATTTTCATTCTAAGACTTGATTTTAGTTGCTGTGTCTTTTTGTTTTAAGAATAGGTCAAATGAAACTTTTGTTCATGCTTTTCCTCCACTTTCCCACCCCCACCCCCCCAGGAAGCAAAAATAGTAAAAAAAAAAACCTGTTTCTTTTGCCTTGTATTACCAGATAATTATGAACTTTTTGGTGTGCCCTGATACTTACAAGAAATATATAAAAGAAAAAATAACAATCTCTATGTGGGATGATACTTGGCCAAGTTTTGACAAAGTAAAAACCATTTAAGGGGAGAAAAATCCTGTGTGCTACCATCACAGGGAAGAAGAAAGAAAAAAAGATCCTGACATTGTTGCTGTGTTTATAAATGCATCCTGAGCTTTTGTTTGCACCTGTCAGGCTGTTGTTTAAAGGTACAGAGCTGTGTTACAGCTCAGAAGCCAGCGTGTTGATGATGTGGGAGGGGACTCAGAGGAAGGAGAGCTTCAGAAACATTTCCTCAGCACAGAAGCGAGCAGAACAGAACTCTCTCACCTATGAACCAGGTAGTTTCCAAGACAGACTGAGGAGACATGGGAAGGACCTGAGCATGCCTGTAGGGCATGCTGGCTCCCACACCAGAGGCTAAGTAATCTCTAGCTGTAGACGGCTGTCTGCTGTCTAGATCAGTTTGAGAAACAGCTCTAGCTGCGGGAAGAGGGTGTAGGGGTGCTCCAATACACAGACTGGAATAAAACTCAAAATTTGTGTGGTGTCTGATAAGAACAAAGCCAGTTTCCTCAAGCTGTCATTTAACGGCGGACTTTCTGTTTTGCTTTTCAAGAAAAATGTTTTACAAGGGCAGCATGAAGCGGACAAAATCTGGAGCAAAGAAGGATTCTATGCTGTTGTCATTTTTGTCAGCATCTTTGTTATTATAGTAACGTGTTTGATGGTAAGTTTGCTTCTTTGTCTATTTTATTCTTTGCTGAGCCCTCTATTGAATATTACTGGCTATGATGCCATTCAACTGAATGGGAAGGGAGGGCGAAGTAGAAATAAGATTATAGTCCTGTTAGTTTAGGGATTTCAGCACAGCACTCTGATTGTTACAGGAAAGCCTATGGAGGTGTGAATGTGAGCTGGGTAATGAAGCTGTAATTGCCTGAAAGTTTTCAGTGACTTGATCAACCCTAGCAGGAAGCTTTAGAGCGTGATTGACTGAGGTTATGGAAGACCTCCAAGTCGTTATGGCCTCTTGGGCACACTCTGGGCTCACTTTATTTCTTCTTTTATATCATCTTTATGGAACCCGGGAAATTTTTGTAAAAAAGGAAATATGTCTTTAGGGTAAGCTTTTTCCCAAAGGAAGGGCTGATTTCTGTACTTTTAAAGGGCCTTGGACATTTTATGAAATACCAAACATAAAGACTAAACCACCCACTACTTCCTAACTTTTAGCTGCATGAATACTTTATAAGTATGAAAGAATATACAGTAATCATTCTAAACTCACAGTATAGATGCTTTAAAAGCATGATTCTCATTAGAAAAAAAAACCTAATCCACAAGTTAAGCAGTGCTATTTGGTATTGAATGAGTTAAGTATCTTTCAAGTAGAATGATATATATATATATATATATATATATATATTCTTTTAAAAAATGTTGTGATGTAACGTAGTACTGGCAGCTTACAAATGAGTTTTAATTTTTTTCTCTGTGTGCTATATTCTTTTTAATTTTGTACATGTTTTAAAGTATGTATTTTTTTAAGTTTTTAAGTGTCCCCCAAGATATCATACCCCTCATTCTCTCCACCATCAACAAACAGCATTGCCAAGTTTCTTATTTGATTTTCTTCATGTGTGTTCCCCTTCTGGGAGGGAGTTTGTGTGAGAGGTTCAGGCTCAGCTTGGGAAGACAAAGGCTAAGTTCATCAAAAGCTGGAAGGTTAAAAATCAATGAAACCTCTAACTGGGTGAAGACAAGTGTATTTCCTAGACCCCCCCACCCCACAAATGTAGAAAGTAACTAGAAGTTCCTGAAACATCCACCATTATGAATTCAAATGTGTCATCTCTGGGTCAGAAATGAAGATTTCAAAAAAAAATCATAACCTCATACACAAGAGAAGAGTTTTAAATTTGAATAAAAATAGATTCTTATATCTTAAGTGGTAATGATTAAGAAAGCAAATTTTTTTATGGGCTTGGAAGGAGGCTCAGTGGTAGAGTGCTTGCCTTGCATGCCTGAGGCCCTGGGTTCGATTCCTCAGCACCAGAAGTGGAGCTGTGGCTCAAGTGGTAGAGCGCTTGCCTTGAGCTGAAGAGCTGAGGGACAGCGCCCAGGCCCAGAGTTCAGGCCCCACAACCAGACCCCAAAACAAAAACAAACAAACAAACAAAAAAGAAAGCAAATTTTAATAAAAAGAGAGTTGAAGGTGTTACAGAAACTGCGGCAGGACACTCATGTCTCAGTGTTTTAAAGGATGTACTTTCTTGTTATGGTTAATTGCACTTCAAAATATATGATTCTTTTTTCCTTCACATGGGAAATCTCAAGTGCTTTCTACCTTGTCAGTCACAATTGAGGTGTATTTGCTTTACAGATCAAAAATGGATAGGAGAAGTTGGGGGTGTGGCCCAATGGTACAGTATATAACTAGACTACACAAGGCCTTATCTTCAGTCATCATCACTGAAAGATGAGAATAGAAAAATACAAAGTGATAGAAATGGACAATGTTCTAGTAGTAAATGGATAAGATTCAGAAAAACAAAGGCAAGGATGGAAGGAGTAAGGTAAGAAGCCTTCCTCTACGGGCTTTGAGTGCTAAGGGATAGAGAGAGGCAGAGAGCAGAGCTTGCTATAAACAACCGGTATATTTTGGATTTAGCAGTAGTGACTCAGTGCCCATCTATCTAACACAACCAGACATCTCTATGGTCTCAAGTAAAAGGACCTATAAAAGCCACATCTTTACCTACTTGGAGCTGAGGACAACTCTTTCATTTTTGCTAAATACTAATGTGAAATCCAGAGAGATAAGTAGATCTGCTCCAAAGTTACTAGAGCAAATCAGCAAAGGCATGTTTGGAAAAGTATAGATATTTTCACTTTCATTCATTCATCCTTTCACCACATACTACCAGAAGAAATGCCACTGACAAAATGAGCAAACACTTCATCGGGAAATCTAGATGACAATCAATAGATATTTTTATTTAATCATATAGAATGAATATACTAATATGACTTTAACTATATGACACTCTGGGAAAGGCCAAAACCACAGAGACACTTGCGTGGTTATACAAGTAGAGGCTAAAGGAGTATTGGGTAGAAGACAGCTGATTTGTAGACAGTGAACGTAATTCTTTATTTTTTAATGACAAATGTATGTGGATTCTCAAGATATGTAAAACATACAACACAAAGAGTGACCTCATCTGCACTGTAGATTCTAGTTAGTAACAGAATATCAATAGTAGTTCATCAACTAGAAGGCATGTACCACAAGAGTGGGAGATGTTTGGTGAGGTAGAAGAAAGGAGGGTGTATGGAACTTCTGTACTTTTGGCTCAACTTTGCTATAAACGTAAAAACTGCTCTAAAAATAAAGCCTGTCAGTTAGACATGAGTGACTCACACCTATAATCTTAGCTACTCAAGAGGCTGAGATCTGAGGATCACGGTTTGAAGCTGGCCTAGGAAGGAAAATACATGAGACTCTTATCTCCAAAAAGCCAAAAGTAGAACTGTGTGGCTCAAGACGTAGAGTACTAGCCTTATGCAAAAAAAAAAGGCTCAGGGCTGGTACCTAGGCCCTGAGTTCAAGCCTCAGGACCAGCACACAAGAAAAAGACAAATCTCTCCATATATAAAAAAAATTTTGGTGGGTTAGAATGATTGTTAGACTGGTGTGATACTGCCGAGCCATGCTTCCAAACCTGTGCATTTCCCCACCACCACTGATCATTTTTAGCATAGAGTCTCACGTCCTGCTCTGAGCCAAGATCTGACTGCCTTAGGCTTCCTGTTGTAGCTGGAGTAGCAGGCATGTGCCACTATGTCCAGCTTCCCTCAGTGGAGACAGAGTCTCGTGGATTTTTATGCCTGGGCTAACCTGGAACTTTATACTCTTAATCTCAGCTTCCCATGTAGTTTGAAACAATAAACATACACCACTGTACCCAGCTATAGGTTTAGAAGGGGTCTTGGAAACTTTTCTGCCTGGGTTGGGCCTCAAACCTTACTCCTCTCTTTCTTAGCCTCCCACATAGCTAGGATTACAGCTGTGAATTACTAGCTCCTGGCTTCAATAAAAAAAAAAAAAACAAATAAATAAAACAGTGAGTGGTATGGTGGCATCTACCAATAATCCCATGAGAGGTGAAGATAGAAATGTAGTTTGAAGCCAGTCAAGACATGCCTGAAAAATAAACTGAAGCAGAAAAGGGCTGCTCAAGTGATAGAGTGCCTACATAGCACGCCAAAGCTCTTAGTTCAAATTCTGGTACTGTCAGTACATTGTTTTATTTTAAAAATAAACAAAAATCTGCTATTGTTATAAACTACGTATTTACCATGTGAACAGTGAACTGAGTATTTCCCTTAATCAAAGTTTAATCCCCACAGCTATTTTATGATGCAGATGCGTACCCAGATCCACCCTTATTTTAAAGAAGAAGCTTGGTGCCTGTAGCTCATGACTGTAATTCTAGCTACTCAGGAGGCTGAGATCTGTGCTGGTTTGAAGCCAATGCAGGCAGGAAAATACATGAGGCTCGTATCACCAATAAATGACCAGAAAGCCTGAGTGGGGCTTTGGTTCAAGTGGTAGAGTGCTAGCCTTGAGCCAAAGAAACTCAGGAATCATGCCCACGCCCTGAGATCAACACACACAACACACACACACACACACAACACACACACATACAGAACACACACACACACACACACACACACACACACACACACACACTAGGAATTAGTACCACCAGAGGATAAAATAATAGTGAGTGATGAAAAGAAAACAATCTGAGATGTGAAAATGCAGGGATAGGCAGAGGGAACAGTGAATGGAATGGTGCTGAGGAGAAGTAAGCTTAGCCCCTTGGGCTAAAAGGGAAAAATGGAAACGGAGGCTAAATCAGAGCCTTGGGGGTGAATGTGTGCATCTGGCAGATCTCATTCCCTGCTGATGGGAAGTGGAGAGGAACAGAGGGTGGCTTTCAGAAGCAGGAGGACCACTCTAAAGGCTATTATCATAGACTATGAGGAAAATGGCACTGGCTTAGAGCTGGGGTGAAGAGAAAGGAAGCATTGAGAGCTACTTGAAGGCTGACCCACCAGGCCTTGCAGTGTCCTCATTTAGGAAAAGAAGGAAACAAATAACAATGATTCTTGGGTAAGTTGGCTTGACTACCTGGGTGGTGGTCCTCTTACAGTCTGGGAAAGAACCAGTTTTGAATTGTCTAAATAATTCTTGAATAAATCAGAGTGCTTCATTTCAACCACTATCTTCAATTTTAATATGAAAAGAGCATGTTTAAAGTATTTTTGGAGCTGGAAGTATGGTTTAAGAGATACAGGGACCCCTTACCTATGGAACACAGGGCCCTGAGTTTATAGCCCTAATATGGCCAGAGAAAGGAAGGGAAGGGGAGGGGAGAGGAGGGAAGGAGGGGGGGGAGAGGAGGGAAAAGGGAGGAGGAGGAAGAGGAAGAAAAGGAGAAAGAGGATGGAGGAAGGGGGGAGGAGGAAATAAAAAGAAAGAAGAGTAATAGAGAAACCAGCAATAAAGAGAAAGGAGCTGATCCTCATAGGAAAAGGTATACTGCCTAACAGATTAAAAAAAGTAGCTAAGTTTCTCTGATAGGCTGCCACAAACAAGTCAGCAGCTCACATTTAGGGACCTGTCAAGTATGAGTGTCTGAAATAAGTTGGTCTTTGTGTTTAAATGATTTTTCCCT
Source organism: Dipodomys ordii (assembly GCF_000151885.1). Taxonomy (NCBI): domain Eukaryota; kingdom Metazoa; phylum Chordata; class Mammalia; order Rodentia; family Heteromyidae; genus Dipodomys; species Dipodomys ordii. Next base: position 11,750,123 of record NW_012267219.1, on the reverse strand, counting down.
TTGTTGTTTTGTTTTATTACTGTCAGTTTCACAATGAAGTTTCACTTTGACATATTCATATTTGGTTACATTGTGCCTCATCAGATTATTCCCTCTATTGCTCTCTCCTCCCTTCCTTCTCTAAATATGTTTAAGGTGTCGTTGGTCTATTTTTATGCATATATATATAGAGAGAGATATAGATATGTGTATATATACATATAATAGTTTGACTATATTCACTATCTTTAACCTCTCTCCTCCTACTAGTGCTCCACCACACAAATAAAAAGAACCCATCTTACATTCCTGTCATTCACTTTTTTTAGTAATATATTTATTGTTCAAAGAGCTTTTGCTGTGATACTTCACACATGTATCTATTGTATTAATCATATTTATCCCCTGGATTACTCTTTCTTTCCACATACCCTTACTACCATTTTTCAACTTTAAAGTTTTCATACACCATCTTGATACGCAGAGACACTGTATTTTTAATATTCTATACCTGCTAACAGTATCTTTTCCTCTCTCCCTTCTCTCTAGTCCCTTGAAACAGTCCCGCAGTCACAAATAAAGACACATTTTCTAAAGTTTTTGATAATTATCTTTATTTAAAGTTTATTTACTGGATCTCTCAGTAATAGTTATATGTAGTATGCTTTTCATACTGAAGTTCTATTTCCCATACTTTTATTAATTCTCCCACTCCCCCCCAAAAAAACCTATAACTCAGATTTTTCCTTATGATACTAGTTATATTTAGGATATAACTTCTATTTGTATCTAGTCTTCCTACAGAACACAGAAATGAAAAGTATGTGACTTGAATATGAAAGTATATAGGTAAATTGCTGGAATGGAGGATAACATGTACTAGATAACAATAACATGAGACTTGGCAAAATTTTTGAAATGTGGCATATTGTTTACTTTCCTTAAAATACAAAAAAAGGGAGAGAGAATCAATGCTGCTAGGCATAAAATTAGACAGGCATGACATTTTCGAATGTGTGACTTATTTAACACTTCTCAAATGTGAATGGAGAGTGGGTGGAGCGACAAATAGACAAATACAATTTTCTAAGAAAAAGAAATTGTGTGGGCAACTTTGAATCCATTCAGTCTGTTTTGGATGAAGGAAGTTTATTACTAAGTAGCATTAGTTCTGAAACTTGAACAAAGAATAGAAAGAACGCTATTTATCATCTAAATTAGACCAAATGTACTTAGAGATTTTTAAATTATAAAGGTATTTATGAGATTTTGGTAGAGATGTCTGCAAGCAAGATTGTATCTAGAAAGCAGTTTTAGAAATCATGTAGAAACAAGCTGTTTGACCCATTAACAAATCACCTAGATAAGTTTCTTTAGTCATGGTCTGGTAGCTGAGGCCAGAAATCCTCTACTGGATGAGCAGGAATGGCCAGAACATTGCAATACATACCTGTCAAAGCTGGACACAAATAGCCACACTTTTCTAATGTCTTGTATTTGAGCCTTAGGAACTGTGGGATATAGAACAAGATTCTTACTTGGAACCCAGTACCAGTGGCTCACACTTGCAACCTTAGCTACTCAGGAGGCTGAAGTCTATTGAGCACAGTTCAAAGCCAGCATGGGCAGTAAAGTCTGTGAGATTCTTATCTCCAATTAACCAGCAAAAAGCTGGAAATGGAGGTCTGCCTCAAGTGGTAAACACTAGCTTTGAACAAACACACCAAGGGCCAGTAACCAGTCCTGGAGTTCAAGGCTCAAGACTGACTCTCTCTCTCTCTCTCTCTCTCTCACACACACACACACACAGACACACACAAACACACACACACACACACACATACACACAGAGTTGGAATGGTTGATTACAGAACAATTTCTAAACCAGTAGGTATATCATAATATTGTTCAGACAAATTTTCAATTTTTATTCCACAACAAGACTACAACACTCTTAATCATACTAGTAAAATAATAAGAGCAATGGTGATAGGAGCACTGATAATTAGTTGTTTCCATATATCACACTCTTATTCATATAAAACCAATACAAAATTTATTGTGTGGTACTAAACACTATTCCTAATGTCAAGGAAACCAAGGTTTAAAAATAAAATAATTGACTTGACCAGAACAAATAATGGGTGGGTGAGTGAGCGTGTATATTAAGGATGAGAGAGGGGATCAGAATTAAAACCCAAGTCTATCTGAATTAGAAGTCTAGACTATTTAGCATGATTCCAGGTAATTCCATAATGAAGTCCAATGGTGGGAATTTTATTCCTGTCATTCTATGAACGTCTACTTCTAGCCACAAATGGGTCCATGAATAGGTGGGAATGGCAACATTTATCGGAGCCACTCCACACAGATGAGACAGATAAATGTATGCCACATTATACCTGTGTGTTGTGGACACACCTCTGATTTTGTACTTTGTACCTTGTACTGGCCATGATATTTTACACATCTTGTCTCCTGAAAACCTGGTAGTTCTCAAGATGGGGTGGTGTGCCACCTTTGCACCCACAATGTCATGTTTCTGGAATGTAGTAGAAAATTATTCTCGTGTATCAAAGTCAAAGAAAAAGAATGAATAAAGTTAGCACATATCTTAATCCAGACTGAAGGTTTTCTGTTACTTAATTTGGAGTATTTATTTTTGGTCGATCGTGGGTCTTGAACTCTGGGCCTGGGCGTCCCTGAGCTTTTCAGCTCAAGGCTATTGCTTTACCACTTGAGCCACAGTGCCACTTCCAGTTTTCTGGTGGTTAACTGGAGATAAGAGTCTCACAGACTTTCCTGCCCGGGCTGGCTTTGAACCGCTAGGATTACAGGCATGAGCCACTGGTGCCCAGCTGGAGATTTTTTTTTAATTTAATTGAAATCATGCACCAGTGGCTCACACCTGTAATCCTAGCTGCTCAGGAGGCTGAGATCTGAGGACTAATGTTCAAAGCCAGACTGGGTAGAAAAGCCCTTGAGACTCTTACCTCTAATTAACCAGCAAAAAGCTAAAACTGGAGGTGTGACTCAAGTGATAGAACTCCAACTTCAAGCAAAAAAAACAAGCAAGAGCACCAGGTCCTAAATTCAAGCCTCAGTACCCCCCACCCCCCCCCACAAAATTGAATATAAAAGCTCATGTGAGAGCTTTACTTAGCTTCCTCTCAATTTTATATTCCTTGGGTTCTTGTTATGCTATAATTTTTTTCTCCTACTACAGTTTGTCTTTTACAAGTCCTTCTATACAATAGGTCTTTTCTTTATTTCAGAAGACCCAATAATTTTAAAATATCTCAGAGTTCAAAAGCAAGCTGTAGAAGAAGGAGAGGAAAATCCTACCTTCCCACAGCTATGATGAGCATTCAGGATGAGTTGTTAGACAAAGTAAATTCTCATAGAGTACAGACATATACTATAGTCCAGCCCTCAGTCTGTGCAGAGAAAAATCTCAGATTCAGTTTTCCAGAAGCGTTGGGAAAGAGGTTAAGAAGAAAGGCATATGGACTTGGGGAAAGTATGGTCTTGAATAGTCCCATGCCTGGAAGTCAGGAAACCTGGATCCTATTATATTCTAGATTTTACTAGAACCCAATCTCAGTATATCATTCAACTTCACCCTAGTGCAATTTCCTTGTACAACACTTCTCAATGCTGTTATTTTGGACTGATTGTTCTGCTGAAGGGAGCATGGGGTGCCCTGTGCTTTATAGGGGGGCCTCTGCCCTCTGTGTGCCATCACACGCCTTCCATTTGCCTTCTCCCCACAACTCTGACAACCAAAACTGTCTCTGGTTGTTGCCAAATGTCCCCTGCAAGGCAGGTTGCCTGCCAGTTGAGAGCTATTATCTTGTAGCTTAATTCCCTGATAACCAGCCCACTGCCAGAGCAACTGCTTCCATTTTTTTCTACATTTTTTCAAACAACCATCTCTTGAGTATTTTGTACTTATTTACATGTCTCTTTCATGTTGTATATTTTCCATGTTTATCTTTCTCTAATTAAAGTTGGAGAAATCCATTTTTAACATGGGCTACACTGTGGCCAATTGGAAAGCTGACCTCTAATAGGTCATTAAATAGATTACTGAGTGTAAAATAGGTGACACAGGTTTTTCCTCAAGCAGGTGAGTGGCAGGGAAAGACTTTAGACTCAACTTTGTTCTATACTAATATAATAAAAGTGACCTGTCAGGAAAAACCGAAGTCCATATATTCTTGATTTTTCTATTCTCAGCATGGAAATATATTTTTCCTAAATGCAAGGAAGCAAATATTCTGATATAATAGCATTTATTCACTATTTTCCTACTGAGTGTGTGTATATCTATGTATAATATAGAATGCTTCACAAATTAGCATATCATCCTTGCACAGGGCCCAGGATAATCTTCTCTGTATCATTCTGATTTTAGTACATGTGCTAACAAAGTAAGCACTACTGAGTACATTTTTGAAAACATGATTTTGTAATTCAGGAAATCCAACACATTTGTAATGTTAAAATGATATCCCACTTTAAATTCTATGGACTCATCTTTTAGTAATTAATATTTAACTTCACATAGTAAGCTTACCATATATATGCCAACTGTCTGGTATTATTCTAGTATAGGTTTTATAGGCAAAGTCATGGAACTAAAGGAATCAGAAAGCTACAAACTTTCAGTACTATACACAGAATAAAGACATTCATTTTCAGTATTTTTAAAAATTCTTTAATATACAGAATCCACAATATAGTAATGAAAATAAATGTGGTTTGATGACAGAGTGTTTCTCCAGTATGTGCAAGGCCCTGGGTTCAATCTCCAGAAGGAAGGAAGGAAGGAAGGAAGGAAGGAAGGGAGAGAGGGAGGGAGGCAGGGAGGGAGAAATAGGAAAGGGAGAAAGGAAGGGAGGGAGGGAGAGAAAATTGGGGATAAATTATAAGACTTTGGAAAACAAAGTCTAGTTTGAAGTCTTTTCCTGCCACTCACCAGCTTAAAGAGGAACAATTGTTACATATTTTCCAGTCAATAATCTATTTTATCACTTAGTGAAAAACATCATGGTTTTTTTTCCCTTTATATAATAACATTTGTTGTGGAAATGTCCAGATACTTTTTTCTCAAAATCTAAGATTTTTATGTTTCCCTACCAGTCCATGATTTCCATCATATAGATCAAGTTATGAAAAAATGAGGATGAACAAAAGACAATAAGAATTCCGCTTCATTTCTCCTGATGGTTCAATGTACAATGCACATTTCTAGTTATCCTTCATAGGTACACAGATTTTTTTTGCAGTTGGGGGAATGGAAGTTAAGGAGGTCCTCTTTCAAATCTGTAAGATTTTTTACTCTTAGAATGAATGGTTTTGAAACTCAATGGTGATCACCACAAATATAATGTCAGCCTCTCTCTCCAAGGGCACTGTTGGGACAAGTAGCACCTGAAATAATGTTCAGAGGTAGAAACTGGATAGGTCTCAAGTCAGAGTTGTGCCCAGGCTGGACTGGGTCACAGCTAATTGCTGACTACACAAGCTAATGGCTCACCCACACCTCCATTTCCTTACTGTGTAATGAGCTGGAAAGTCCTCTAATGACCACCCTAACTCAGATTTCCTCTGTATCCCTAATTTAAAAGTAGCTTAGCATATAGTTTTTTAAACATAGCTGCCCTCCAACCTTCGTTCTTGCTACTACCATTGGGATGGTAGATCTGAGACAAACTTCAGTTTTCATTTTGTGTTAAATAATTCAAAGGTCTCGTTTTCATCTCAATTTCTAGTTCTTTGTATCTTAATTTTAGTTGTCTTTCTCGTGACTAGTAGAACATTGTTGAGACTATTTCTTTTTTAGGAAGAAATATGAGTAGTATATATTTTCAAGAATTTACATATTTGAAAAATTCTTTCTGTGGGCTTCATGCATAAACACAAATTTGTCTAATGTGAAAGTTAAGCCTCCTTTGTAATAGACATTGTTTTTCCTCAAAGCTGTAACAATTGCTCCATTTCTATCTCATTACTTTACTGGCATACATGGCCTCAGGGGTTCTTTTAACCTGAGAGTATTCCACATTCCTAACTTCCTTAGAAACAGAGAACAATCTGTTTCGTTCAAGGCAAAACTGTAACTTTCACAATACATAGCATAAAACAAGCGTGTTTCCTCGTGTACATTGATTCCTCTGAGTTCCATGTCATCTTTAATGTTTTCATCTTCACCTCATAATTCTTTTGTTTTACCTATTAGGCAGTCTCTAAGTTTGCTAAATGAATCATTGGTGATACTTTCTCCAATTCTGTTGTATTTTTTTCTTGTTTTTCTTTTTGCCTAGACAATTTACACATTGCCCATAGATGTCTAGTTCTTGGATCTTTTAAAAATTAATCCCTGTTATATTTGTTATCTTTTCATTTTGGGTTTTTGTATTTTGGTTTCATCCTACTCCTTTTCTGTAATCTTATTTTGTTAAACACTTCTTTCCCAAAATCATATGAGAAAACCAGAAAAATATTTTCTAAAGTTGGCCTGAAAATGAAAGTATTTTATACCCTATGAAGAAATACAAAAGCATTTCTTTCCTCCTCAACTTCAAATGAATTCTTCCTTAATTTCCTTTCCTGGTTACTGTGCTTCAGTAAGAAAATAATCTACCTATACATTTGGACTTCATTATCTTTCCAGTAGATTTAAAATATGGGCATGACTATAATTGAAAGGAATTCTGAGAGAGAAGGGAAAGTAGAATTCACTTTCCAATGAGTTAAACATTTTCTGTTGTTGTACCAGGAATGCAAGGCACCAGGAAAGCCTTCCTCCTAAAATAGAACTTGTGCAGCTAATGAGTTCTAGAAATTAGCCAGAGGAGTTAGGTTGGCTGAAGGTGTTTTAGATACAGATACTATCAGCTGTACACCTTCAGATAATTGCTGATAATAGGTTGTCACCTCTCCAAGTGCACTCGCTTATAAAGTCACTCTCTAAGAACATAGGTGACGACACTTGGGATATCTAGTTTCTACAGGAATTGGAGCAGAGGAGTTAGAGCAGCAGCAGAAAAATCCTTTGAGAAATTAAGCCTGAAGACAAAGACATGTTCTAGCCTACAGGGTAGCCCAGAGAGTCACAATGAAATCACTCTCATTCTTTCAAAAGTTCAAAAGTAGTCATCCTACCAGTTCTGAATTGAAGTTGCCAGTCCAGAAGGATCTCTGATAATGGAAAAAAAGGGACTGTGTTCTTTTTTCCTGTATGTATTAAAAATTTTAAAGGGAAGGGGATAAGATAGAAAATTCTGGCTGTCCAAAATTTCTTGAAAGATATCCTAAGTTCAATGCAGTCAGTATTTACCAAGTGAAGAAAGTATGTTTTATAGAAAAGGTATTTTAATGATAACATTTTATAAGACTTCTTTTGGCGCAATGGTCTGTTTCTATGAAGAACATTAGGCTTGTATTTTATGGCTAGTCTTGCTACCTACCCTTCTAATAAATTCTTGTGTGGCATTTTTTTTGTAGTTAGTCAAATTTGCTTTTGAATCTATCTTTGAGCCACAGATCCATGTACACAAATCTTTGTCATAACTAGAAATACCAAACATAATCTTCTTAGGAAAAGAAAAAAAAATCCTTTCTTTCTCCTTTAACCTTTATTTTGAATTGTCTTCTCAGGGTAGAAAAGATCGTCATCCAGGGACTGAAAAACTGACCAGAGCCCTTTATATCACTTCTTTTTTTGTAGATTCTTTACAGATTAAAAGAAAGGTTTCAGCTTTCCTTGAGACAAGATAAAGAGAAAAACCAGGAGATCCACCTATCACCCATTGCATTACAGCCCGCACAGTCTGAGGCAAAGACAAACCACAGCATGGTCCAACCCGAGCAGGCCCCCAAGGTACTCAGTGTTGTCATAGATCCTCAAGGCCGATGCACTCCTGAGATCAAAGCTACCACCTGCACCTCTGTCTGCCCGTCTCCTTTCAAAATGAAGCCCATAGGACTTCAGGAGAGGTAAGAGCTCAACCTCTATACACTGTTTTATGTAGGAAAGAGTCATTAACTATAAAAGGATAGAACTAGAAATGACTGGCAGAGCTGGGGAGAGTCATTCACCTCCATAGACATCAGGAACATGTAGTCCTTGCTTGTCTCTTACATGAGTCTCTCTGTGCTTGAGAAAAAGCCTTTCTTGTCTGTCTGATTCTGTGAGCTTGTATAGACAGACCCACGTCAAGTCTATCTGCAACTAGAGGACAGATGACTGTGACTAGGTATTGAGTGCTATTGAAACGCAGACATGATTGAATGGCTATCAAACTCTGTTGTGAAGAGATAGAATAAATTCAAGGATGTTTCCAGTCATTGAGATCATGGAAGAATCTGTGCCACAAATTAATTGATTTAAAATTTTCACTCTGCCTCCTTTGACTACAATACACATTAAATATCTAGTTCCAAAGTTGGGCACTGGTGGCCAAAGACCAGCAAAAGACCAAAGCAGTGCTTGAGGCATGGCTCAAGTGGTAGAGCAACAGCAGAGCAAACAAGCAAGTCAAGCAAGTACAAAGACCTGAGTTCAAATTCCAGTACTATTAAAAAAAATTCAAGACAATTTTGTTACCTTACCGGCCTTTGAGATGTAGCTATTTATATGATAATCAATACTAATACACCTCCATTTAAAGCAAGTCCAATGTCAGAAAACTAGAAAATGCAAAATCCTTATTTGTGAAGGGCTGTTTGCTTTCCCTAAATATTAATACTTTTTTGTAATGTTTACTGAAATTAATTCACTTTTATACTTAAAACACTACTTACATCTAACTTTGTACACCAGAATAGTGAAGAATTAAGAAGGTTTCACTGTACATTCTCTTCCTGGTTTCTAGTATCTCTACTTTCTATCACTGTCCTGGTTGTTGCCTTTAGGTTTTTGTTTTTTTGTTTGTTTGTTTTTGTTGGTCATGGGGCTTGAACTCTGTGTGTGGACACTGTCCCTCAGCTCTTCAGCTCAAGGCTAGCACCCTACCACTTGAGCCACAGCGCCACTTCTGGCTTTTTTTTTTCTATTAATGTTTTTTTTATTGTGAAAATACCGTACAGAGGGGTTACAATTACATGAGCAAGGTAATGAGTACATTTCCTTTTTTTTTAAATTGTGAGAATATCATACAGAGGAGTTACAATTACGTGGGCAAGATAATGAATACATTTCTTATCAAGCATTGTTGCCTCCTCATTGTTTCCCCTTCCCATCCCTTCCCATACTCCTCCCCTCTCTCCACCTGGTCTGCCCCCCACCCCCCACCAAAGTTGTTAAATTCGTTTTTCGACATATGGCTTTTTTTTTCTGCTTATGTGGTACTGAGGAATCAAACCCAGAGCCTCATGCATGCGAGGCAAGCACTCTACCACTGAGCCACCTTCCCAGCCCTGCTCTTAGGTTTTGAGATTTCATATGTACATTCTAATTATATTTCCAATGATTTGTCATCATACCCTATAAAAAATAGTCATGCTTTGCATGCACACACTTCATGGGGAAATAAAAGATGGCCTAGGGCTTTATAAAATACAGAAGATGAAAATAATCATTGAACTTCTTTGTAACTATTGTTAATGAACAATTAATAATGTGAAATGAGCGTTCTTGGTTATCCTGATCTCTAACAGCCTTGAAAGAATAAATACTGATGCTACATCAGCAAGAAATAGAGAATAATCACATCAGTATTCCTACCTTGCTCCCTCCTCCCACCCCCAAATACTTTTGGCTCTTGACAGCTTCATAATGGTCTCATTTCTCTTACTTGGACACAAGAAATTAGTCTTATGGATACAGTCTGAAAAGATAGACAAGACAGGTAAAAATGGTAAAGTGGGTTCCAGACCCAGGTCTTTCATGGATTGAATGGGTTCACAAGTCAGTCAGTCACCTGGCATCCTTTGTCTTCTAAAATAGCAAAGGACAACCTTAATTTCTTAACCTCCTTCAAATCTTCTTCTTAAGGCACTGATGATTGCTTCAAGGAGAAATTGTAAGACTGAGATCTCACATCAGTACTAATGCAAGGGGCAGAGTAGATGGAAAGGTGTTCCTAGAGGCAGTCAGGAAGGTATACAGTCTAGAGAAGATTTAAGGATCATAATAAGCTACCATGCACCCCCAAGTCTAAGCAAGTCCAATATAAAATCATCCAAGAGATGATACACCGGATGCTCCTAGCACCCTGCTCTTTGGAGACCACTGCTGAGTGTGTTGGGATTCCAAGGGGGCACAAGGTTAAACAGCTATGTAATTCATTTGATTGAAGTGAAGGTTTGATCCACAGTAGGACTCAGGCTGAGCAAGTGGCTAATCATGGTTAAATGTGTTTGCTGTTCCCTGATCTATATCCTGTCCTGCATCCTTGTCCCTGAGTCCTCCACCCACTTCCTCCTGCTTCCTTCCAGCCCCAGAGTCAGGGCAATATATTCTCTGCAGAGGACTCCAGGTCCATTCCTTTCTGGTCTAGTAATGTACTTCATTCATTTTTCTCCTCTGGATTTCAACTGACTCGTCCTGATTAATGGTATTCCCTAGAAACAAGCTCCTTTTGGGCATTGAAGGATAACCTAACCACATTCTTGTTTTTTTTTTTTTCTGGTTCTTATCTTCCCTTTCCTTCCCAAATAAGCATCCTAAAGGAACAGAGTATGTTTGTTGTCTCTTTGGTCTGCAAGCTTCCGTCCTCTCTTTTTCTTTTATATCTTCTTTTAGTGAGCTGATGATGGGTGATCAAATTACCCAATACCAAACACACGATGATCTCTTCCCACATAGCACTAATGACTCCCTTCTTCTCTTCTCCTCCCCCTCCCCCATTGTCCTCCAAGATACTATTTTTCTTTTCCTTGAGTGGCTACCTTTATCCTCTCACACAGATAGCCTTTCTCCTACTCATCTCAGTGTTTTACCCTTCATCTCTGTGCAATCTAGCCACAGCTACTTTTTCCTGTGCTGGAAGATCCCTAAGGACATATATCAGCTCACATCTGCCTGTCTATGGAGAGCAGACCCATGTCCCAACTGAACATCTCTACTGTGATCTTGCTTAAACACAACTGACTTAAAACTCCAGGAAATGAAACTCAAAACCTTCCTTATCAAATCATTTCTCTTCTATTTTGTTCCTGGGTGCTATGAATCTGGTAATACCTTCAACTATTCTTGCTTTTTTCTTTTCCCATCTCCTTCCAACCCCAATACCACTAAGTATTCAGGACCTGCCATTTCTCCTAAGCAGTCTCTTGTCAGTAACAAGTCAGTGCTTTTCCAGCTCACTCTCTAGACAATGCAATGAAAAGCATATATTTTTTTTAAGTTTGTCAAGGTTTTCACATTACCTTCTGGATGAAATTGACCATTCCTCTGTATGGAACATGAGATCTTTTCTGATATAGCTTTTGCCAGACTCTGTCCAACCCCATTTCCTGCTAAACACCAAAACGTATTTATCCTGCTACCCAGATCATTTTCCCAAGCACCATGCCATTCTTTTTATTTTTGGGGGGAGGGTCCGGTCATGGGCCCTGAACTCTGGGCCTGGGCGCTATCCCTCAGCTCTTCAGCCCAAGGCTAGCGCTCTACCACTTGAGCCACAGTGCCACTTCTGGCTTTTTTTCTTTTTGCTTATGTGGTGCTGAGGAATCAAACCCAGGGCCTCAGGCATGCAAGGCGAGCGCTCTACCACTAAGCCACCTTCCCAGCCCCTGCCATTCTCTTTAAAAGTGTATGATCTCTGTATTTAGGAGCCTATCTTTTCCCTATTCCTATAGGTCCTTGAAAAAGTGCCATCACTCCAGTCAGTAGGAATCTGGGTCAACATACCAAGGAGAAATGGCTTTATTTTCTTGTACTTCACACACACTAAACATTTGTTATAGGTCCCACCGGACCTAAATGATAAAAACTTAATCTAAGTTGATTAGATTGTTGATAGACTTACCCCCCACATTCTCTGGTGCTCAGGGATTTTATCCAAGGCAATATCTGCTTGATATTTTCAAGCTGCCATTTTACTAAAGTATATATTATGTCTTTGATCCTAAGAAGTCCATTGACATGGCTGCTACCTTATTGCTATTCATACAGCCCCTCCTTTTCTAGCAATGAATTCCACCATTTCCGTCTCTTTCCTTCTCTCAGCTGTGACCAACCTATTCTTAATACCCAATCTTACTTCTCTTTGCAAATGAAGACACAGGAAACTCAGTCCATGTCTAAGACTCCAGCTCCCTAAGACTCCTTCCAACCCCCTTTTTTTTTTTAGTTCTACCAAGGATCAGAGTCTTCTTGCTGAAGGCTACCCAATTCCTAGGACTCATCCATGAAGGACTGGGAGCTCACTGCTATTTCAACACCTCTGGCAATTCCTCCAGCCCTTCTCCACTCCAGGAATTCATAGACTCTGTCTCTGTCTCTCTCTCTCTCTCTCTCTCTGTCTCTCTCAGTCTCTCTCTCTCTCTTGCTCTCTCTCAAGCTCTATAAACAGAAGCTTTTCTCTACTGAGTTCACATTCTACCTTATCTGGCCTCCATACCTAGAGGCAGGTCCGTCCACTAAAGGCCTGACCTTTAGAACTTACAGACCCAGACTGGACTCGAATTTCTAGGCCTCCTGCTTTCACATTCCTTCCTGAAGGCAATAAAACAGAAATGCTTGACAGCCTGAAGACAGGGGAAGGTCCAAAGGTGAGGGGGAGGGACTGGAAACCGCAGGAGTGATATTCAATCCTCACTTCTTGTTGGAAGCCATTCCAGGTTCTCTCTACCTACTTGAGCTTCTCCTAGAAACCCACCCTGACTCCACAGTGACTGGCCTCTGCTCCCCCTGGTGTGGATGCTGTGTCTCTTGTACTTTGGGGAGGTATATTGCAGGTTTCAGTATAATCATTTGTCTTAGCCAATTGATTCTGAAGTTTTTGAGGATATGATTTAATGGTCTCTTTAACCTTTTACATATGGAGAATAGTCCCTGAAGAGAAGGCGCTCTCTTGGAAGTACCTAAATGAATGATTCTCATGAGTAGTTCCCAAGTCAGCTTCCAGTAGCTATAACACTTGGCATACTCCACCAACTCTTCCTCTACGATTCTCATTCCCATTTTTCATCTTTGATTCCCTGCCAACGTGGCATAGTAAAAAAAATTTAAGATGATAAAAATATGAAGGGCATACAGTATGCTTTGTAGCCAGAAAAGTTCTCCGACAGTTTTAAGCCTTAAAATTTTATGCTTGTGTATTCTAATGGCACCTTTCATAGTTCCTTGCATTTGAAACTCTATCTTTTGGAGCTGAAGAAATCATCTTCTGTCTGGCTATGAAAACATGAGATAATAAAGGCTGCACTAAGAATTAATTCTCCCCAAAGGATTTTGGGTCATTCTATATAAATCTTTCTGATGAGCAGAGTCTATTAACTTGACATTATTAATAATAAAACATAATTTTAAAATTAAAATATAAGTAGAAGAAAATATTCAGACTAAATTCATGTGCTTGAATAAATATAAAAATATACCTTGAAAAAGCATGAAGATTGGAGAATTTTAGCATTATAATGGTTCTTTTTTCTTTTTCCTTATTTCTAATTAGTCACTAAATCTTATTGATTCTGGTGAGTCCAATTTGCTCATGATTGATTTGTTCTCCGATCATCACCCTGATCCCAACTCTCATTAGTTTATCATTGAGTTGCTATGTGTTCTTATTATGAAAATGATTCTAGGAATAATGTTACATATTTCACATACATTATTCTATTTCATCTGTCTATATGTAATTCCTCCCTCGCCTATAATTTCTCCTCTTTCAATTCATGCTGAATACTATTCAGATTTATCTGGCTACCGCAATGCTTTGCTGTGCCAAAATCCCCTCTAGCTTCTCTTTGTCTACTACAGGTTAAGATGAGGACCTGTTTACTGGGCCTCACACAGGGAGATGCTACACTCTCAGGCCTTGATTGTTTTCTTCAACTTGTTTGTCACAAGGCCTGAAAATAAACTCTGTCTCATCCGGTTTGTTCCCATTCCCATTCTCACTGCCCTGTGTTCCTGCCCAAATTGATCAGCCCTTCTTCCTCCCTCCCTCCATCCTGTTTCCAATTTCCACCCTCCAGAACCCACCACAGAACGTCCCTCTTACCACTGGCTATAAATTCTATCCATGAATACAGAGATATTTACCATGGGCATTCAGAAACACACCCCTCTGTAACAGTGATTTTGCCTAAAGAATCATTCCCAAAGACTGAACTTCATAACATGTCTTGGACCTTAACCAGACTGCAATAAACTTAAAATTGAGCCACTGTGGCTGAAAAGACCTTCTGTCTCCCCTGGTTCCTGCAATCCTGCTACATAGTAAACACACCGAAAGCGTTATGGAGTTAATTCATTTTCCTTTGTATCTGGGGATCTCACATGTTTCTAAAGGACCTTCTGTAAGAACACATTGCCCAGTGACAAACAACAGAACTGAGTCTCTGACATTTATTAAATAAGTGACTCAACAGATTAAGACCTCTGTGGTATAGTTTTTGCAATCTACAAATCAGTATCTGTTTCACCTTACTTCAAAGGATATTATAAAATTAACAACCGATATAAAATGCTTGGTTCCTTTGAGAAGGGAAAGAAAATCTCGTATTACTTTTGCTTTTGTTTTCTAAATCCATTTCACAAGTCCATAATATGTACAAGGGCAGTTCTAATTTGGAACTAAGGAAAATTGTTTTTGTTTTGTTTTGTTTTTGGTCAGTCATAGGCCTGGGCACTGTCCCTGAGCTTTTCAGCTCAAGGCTAGTGCTCTACCACTTGAGCCACAGTGCCACTTCCAGCATTTTCTGAGAAATCAGAAAAGGCTGAGAAATCAAACCTATGGCCTCATGCATGGGAGGGAAGCACTCTACCTCTGAGCCACCTTCCCATACCCTAAAACTAAGGAAAATTGAAACTATTTTTTTAACCAAATTGAAACAGTCGAACCTGCTCTATGACATCCTACTATTTCCTGTCAATTTATTTCTTGTTTTTGGTCCCATTTACAAATATATTCCTTTGTATGGAACTTATAAATTAGCCATTAGTAATATCAAATTAGTCTAGACTGATTGAACAAATGACTTCCTTTTCCTCAGTGAGTCCAGTGGTTAAAGGCATTGAATGCTTCGGAATGACTCTGTGTATAAATCAGAATCTGTTTGTTAACCTGCAGTCAAGAGGAGAGCATGTGCCATATACAAGTCTCACCATGGTAAAGAGAGATGATACCTTTCCTGTGGCTAGAGCAGCTTGAGGCTATAGTTAGCTCCCTTTCCCGTTCTTCTTTTATCCCAGGCTTATCTTCAAGTCTTCCCCTTGTCACTCTCAAGGAGAATGAACTGCTTTAAGATGCTCAAAGCACAAGGAACCACCTTCAAATTCCCAAAGCTGCCCAACTGTGCTCTTTAGAAATAGAAATGTGTCTGCAGCTTTCCCCGTTAGGCTATGTGGTGATGAATGGCTGGTGTTTTTTTTTTTTTTAAAGGAAATGGACAGGCACATTGGAATATTTTCATTGTTTCCTCATTCTCTCTCGATTTCCTATTAGAAGAAAAGAAACTGAGCAAGAATAGAAAATAAGGATGGACTCATGTTCTGCAGTAGCAGCCATCCTAACTTACCACTTACTCTTTCCAGATCAGTTACCTGCAGAAAAACACCATGAAGGAGCTTTTCTTCATGCCCACGTATGAGTCTAAAGGATATTTTAAGGGTTGTACCTTGGCCAAACCTAGTAGATTCCCATCAGAGTTACAAATTCATCTGTAATGGTGAAAGCAATGTAAAGACAGGTCTTGCCAATCAAATGTTGAGTGTTCTTCACCCAGGCACAAAACCTTTATCTATTGCAGTTCTCTGCTGGCCCACTAGAATATCCTCATTCGTGCTAGTAAAAATACATTTCTGTAATCAGTCATTTATTTGTTTTTGTCAGTACTGGGGCTTGGACTCAGGGCCTGGGTACTATCTCTTAGCTTTTTCTGTTCAAGGCTGGCACTCTACCACTCGAGCCAGAGCCCACTTTTAGGTTTTTGGTGGTTAATTGGAGATAAGAGTCTCATGACTTTTCTTGCCCTGGCTGACTTCAAACCTTGATCCTCAGATCTCAGTCTCTTAAGTAGCTGGGATCGGTGTGAACCACTAGTGCCTTGCTACAATACTCAATAAATTTTAGCTCTGGAAATCCTTAATTTTTCCTAAGAAGGTTTGAAGGAAGATAGCCTAGCTGGACATGTATAAATGAATATCTGGCATAAGTTATATAAAAATATATAAATACCCTGGAAATTAACATCTGGATTCTTGAAACAAACCCATTAGTAAATGTGGAACTCATTAATAAATATGGAGCTGACTTCCCTCACTTCCTGTCAGATGAGGAGGAGGTCCAGCATCTTTTCTGAGATCTCAGGTGAGGGTTTGGTTTTGGGTTTTGTTTTAAGGATAGCCTGAGAGGATGTTTTTGTCCCCATGAGTTATTGAGAGGATGTTCTCAGGATAAGTAAGTGGCAGAGGCAGAACAAAGAAGAGAACTTGCAAAAGTGTGGTTTCAGATGGTCTCTGCCCTCAGCCTTATGACACAGGGAATTCTGGAACTCCAGAGGCAGCTCAGGGACAGTGGTTCCCCATTGCGAGAAGTGGGCGGGCACCTGTTTCCTAATGCCAATCAACCATCCAATTGAGGCCACCCGGGGGTTAATAGAAGCATAACTTTCTAGGCACCCAAGGACTAGGCACCTCCCATCAGCTGATGGTGATGGTTCTCCAGAGAGGTGGTATCTGGGCACCTTTAACAGTAGATGAGAACAGTGGGGGAGAAGATGGGGACAGCAGCCTGTAAGAGGGGGTGTGGATAGAACATCAGCAGGGTTACTACACTTACCAACGGTTCCCATACTAGTTACAATGTGTGAAGTTGATTGTCCTGCTTTGTTCGATCTTTCCAGGCCATTACACACCTACTGCATGGTCTCCTTTAAGTAAACACCATTTGTTCTATTGGAAACTATGCACCATTGAGTGTATTCTGTCAACATGACTCATTTGCTCCACCTGACAATATATTGTCACCCATCACAAATTAAAAAAAAAAAAAAACATTTAGAAGTCAGTCCCCTTGTTACTTTAAATAACATCAATAAAACCAAAATAATTCAATCAGACTTATGCACTGCTTATTTTACTCTCACAAAGTAGAGGAAACTCGTTCTGAGAACACTGACATTACCAAATAACATTGACATAACCAAATCATTATTCATAAAGTCCTAGAAGTGTAAGAGTGGTAAACAGAATTTGACCCAGGCAGTAGAGCTCTAAGTCTGCACTGACCAATGTTAAACTCCCACTCCTTAAGAGAAGAGAAGAAACTCATTCCTAAATTTCATGAAAAATAAAGAAAAAACTAAAATCCAGATTAATGTATTTGGCAAAAAGAATTATTATAGATTGCCACACTGTTACTCCTATCACTTGAGCCACAGTGCCACTTCCGGTTTTCTGGTGGTTAAGTGGAGATAAGAGTTTCACCGACTTTCCTGCCTGGGCTGGCTTTGAACCATGATCCTCAGATCTCAGCCTCCTCTCAGCCTCCTGAGTAGCTAGGATTATAGGGGTGAGCCACTGGCACCTGGCTATTTTTCAGATTTTTAAATCAAGCAAAATGTTACATTTCTAAGGCAGATTCAGAACACCCAAAGTGGGTCACTGTCTCCTTGAGACAAACAAGCCCACAGCTTCAGTCTTCCTTTACCTGGTCATTCCTGTCCTAGAAAGTCCAATTGTTAATCCGACATGAAAAACCAAGATGACAATCACTGTGAAATGGTAAAGCGGCTGAAGTGCGAGGCAAGATAAAACAATTATCCAGAAAACTGTTCTCAAAAGATGGGGATGGGGAGGTCTCTGCATTTCCCAATGGTCTGGACAGTCACTAGTCCCCTTTCACTCTGCGAGGGGTGAAGAGTGGGTTGAAAGGAGCAGGAGAGCAGATGCACGTCCGTGTCCTCCACGCAGCAGCTGTGGCACGTGCTGTCAGGACAGTACAGACAATGGCAGCTGGCCTACCTCTGCCAGCCGCTCACACCATCTTCCCTTGAGATGAAGCCAGAAGGGCACCTTTTGTCCTTTCTTATAGGTGAGCCAATAGAGGCCTTGAGTGATCAAATAGAATGCTGAGCTTCACAAAGAAAAGCTGGCAATTCAAACCTAGAAGGTCTGACCTCAAAATCTGCATATGACCACTTCGTTCTACTTCTCTCTGATGTGTGTGTGTGTGTGTGTGTGTGTGTGTGTGTGTGTGTGTGTGTTGGTCCTGGCACTTGAATGAAGAGCCTGGGCACTGTCCCTGAGCTTCTTTGTCTCAAGGCTAGCACGCCACCATTTGAACCACAGTGCTACTTGCTGCTTTTTCTCAGTAGTTTATTAACTATAGGAGTCTCATGGACTTTCCTGCCTGGGCTGGCTTTGAGCCATAATCCTCAGATCTCAGCCTTCTGAATAGCTAGGCTGATAGGCATGAGTCACCAGCAACCAGCTCTGATATATTTTAACTTCCTATTTTTGTAATTATATTCTCATAAAATTATTTCATAAGGATTCCAGAGATGGGGAGTCATTAGAGACCTACACAAACCCCTCATTTATGATCAACCAACCAACCAATAAACAAAACCAAGCAGCCTTCCTCTTTATTTGCAGGATAGACATAATTGCATTGTTATATAGGTGGAGTTTGGGGTTTTGAGGGGTTCAAAAGCTGTCTTTAAAAATGTAAAACTATAAAAATGAAAACCCACTAGGATTAAGAAAATAGATGCAAAAAGGTTTGAAATATGTCAGAGTCAAAAACAAGTCATGAGATAAAATGTGAGTCTTTTTAATTAACACTTTCTATAAGCCTATATTACTTATACAAAGGAGTTTCATTGTGATATTTCCACACATGCGCATAATGTACTTTAGCCATATAATAATGTTAAATGACAGCCATTACTTTTAGGAGCTAAGATAGGTAGGCAGTAGGTAGGTAGGCAGGCAGGCAGGTAGGTAAGTAGGTAGGTAGGTAAGTAGGTAGGTAGGTAGGTAGGTAGGTAGGTAGGTAGGTAGGTAGGCAGGCAGGCAAGTAGGTAGTGTGGTGTTTGTTATTGTTGTTTTTTTGAAGTTAAGGATCAAACCCAGCCCTTCAGGCATTCTAGGTAAGCACTCTGCCACTGAGCTACAGCCCAAGCTCCAACACGCATCTTTAAAGAACTGAGGCCGAGGAAAACAGCACACACCAGTAATCCTATTTGGGTGATAGAGATCAAGAAGGTCAGGGTTCAAGGGAAGCCAGGGCAAAAGTTAGCAAGACCTCATCTAAACAAAACCTGGGTGTGATAAGGCACACCTGTCATCCCAGCTTCTGTGAGATGGTGGTTGAGGCCTGCCTGGGCAAAACAAAACAAATGATCCTATCTGAAAAACAGCAAAAGCACAAAAAGCGTTAGGGTTGTGACTCAAGTGTTAGAACCTGCCTATCGAGCAGAAGACTCTGAGTTCAAACCCCCATACTACCAAAAAGAAGAAAATGACCATTACCCGGAAATGAGCACAACCTCCTTCACTTCTGAGCAGAGCCTGAAATGTCTCAGCTTTTGTAGGAATAAAAGCCCTAAGACTGTGGACCCAGAACCTTCCAACAGCCATCACCATCACCACCATTGCCTCTGTTGTTCCTCTCCCTAATTTCCCTTTCCCCCAGCATGACACCATGGCAGAATGACAACAGGAAGTTCCACTGTGAACTGCTCCTGCGGTGTCTGCCACCAGCCCACCCCTCACCCAGCCGGCCTCATCCTGTCCCAAGGTACAAGCAGACAGGCTTACTCAGCACCTCCACATCCATTAACCTGAAACCTGAGCCCGGTCTTGGGCTTCCAATTTCACCAGGTGGACTCCAATTCCTCCATTCACACGGTGAATGTGTGTGTGTGTGTGTGTGTGTGTGTGCAAATCCAATCACCGTGGGAACTCTCTGGCCAGTCTCCAGGGCCTGACCTATTTTTAGAGAGACTTAGCCTTGCTTCCTACATGATGCTGGCATTTCTCTATAGTTCTTGTCCTAACCCTAAAGCAGAGGTGGGTGGGTGTAATGCAATTGTGTTGAGGTTTTGGATTTGCTTAGTTTCTTTACAGGTAATTGAATGCTTAGTTTCTTTACAGGTGATTGAATGAGAGTTTCATTTTGGAGAATATTAAATGGAGTGCTTTGTAGAACGAATCTTCTGGTTGGTTTTTTGTTTTGTTTTTGCTGAGGGACTGTGTTCCAGATCTTGAAGTACAAGTTGACAGAATTAGGTGAAACAGCCGATTTTGTTAGGAGCATTTTAATCAGGGCAGGTACAGACAATTCCCAGAGTGTGTTCCCATTCCTATTTTGAGAAAGACCAGTTCTGAATCTCAGATATTGTGTCAGGAGGCTTTGGCCTGAGGAGTGATGTGAAATGTCACACAAAGCCAGTTCTCAAGGGAGAAACCCCTTTTTGCTCTCCTGGGATTTCCCCAAGTTACCGGTACCTCACCTATCTGTGTAGCTGAAAAGTCACTGATCAGCAAAGTCAATGCAAAACTAATTTATTTCCTACATGGCAAAATTTTCCCTGTAAGTAACCTGATTTTCTGGATGCAGCTTAAATACTAAACACAGAGCCCAATGAGACATGTCCTGATCCCTGCCTAGGAGCCCATGCCCACTCTTAATACAGGGAAATAGTGCCCTCTAGTGGAATCTGCATGTTGATGCAGTTTGTGACTGAATTTCATCTTGGAAGCAAACTGTATTTTATTATTGTAAATTATTATTATTATTAATGATGATAATGATAAATGATAAATTAAAAATCCTCTCGAATGTGTGAAGCATCATCTCTTTTGGAAGGTATCTTAGGCCAAATATCTCAGTGTAGTAACAAAATATGCATAACCTGAGAAATGATGGCTGGGTTTGAACTCTTACTGATAGGATACATATTCTAACATTGCATGTCATTCCACTGTAAGGAAGAGCAATGTTATTCAATGAAATTATGTTTTTAAAAATGATCTAACAGGGGATCCCTTTGTGTCACTGCAATCCCTAGGGGAAGGGGTAGTGGTAAGTTGCCTGGCTTCATTGGCCGCCTGGAGTGGAGAGTTCTAGAGCTGCATGTAGTGGATGATGTCTCATTGTCCACAGAACTATGGGGGCTTGTAAGTTCCTGGGTACTTGACTCCATATATGGTCTCCTGGATGACTGCTTCAGTTACTTTTATGTGCCCTTCAATGTTGGTTTCTATATTAGATTATTACTAAGTCCCTAATCAGAGAAATGTTTCTGATTAGAAAAGCCTTCAAAACTGAGGATTCTAACAAGTTAGAATTTTAAACCCATCCCAATCAATACAAAGAATGAGATTGAATAAACCTCAAAGGACATGTGTAAGAGAGTACATAGAAAAGTATAGCAAAGATCTGCTCTGCCTGAGGAATTGTAACTCAAGATCTGCAGTGGTTTTTATTTCTAATAGGCTCCTGGCAGTAAAACAATACTCAAAAAGCACTTTTTCCAATGACTTCTCTTTCTCATTGTTCAATATGTCTAATTATTTCAACTTATCATTCTCTCCAATTTTCCTCTTCTCTTCAATACATAGAAAAAAATCACACTGCCAGGAAAACACACACACACACACACACACACACACACACACACCATCTACGCCTTTTCCTGAGAACTCATTCTCCTTGTTTTCCTAGTTTCATATACATAGCAGGCCTTTTGTGTATCTCATGAGTGATACAGTTAGCTTTACTCACCCATTTCAGCTCTAAAGTGCCAATTCTAGAAAATTCAGAGCCAAGGGAATTTCTCACTGTCACCTCATTCCCGGGTGCCTAAATCCTTCAAATACTTTCTATGACCAGTGAATATCTAAAGTCTACTTCATCAGCAAATCTTGAAAAATTAAAAAGACTATCCTGTGTCTGTTTTTGCAGCACAAACTGGGATCAGGACAACTTAGATAAATAAAAATTTCATGGTTGATTCTGTATTTGTAAAATAAGAAGTGTAAAAAAATTCTCAGACTGGGTGCCATTAGATCATCTCATTTTTAAATGTTCTGTAGCTTTGATGTTTATCTCTACTTTCTTGCCTGTGCTTTTAAAAATTACAACCTTTTTTTTTTTTGCAAGTGCTGGGGCTTAAACTCAGGGCCTGGACACTATCCCTGAGCCGCTTTTAGCTCAAGGCTAGCACTCTCCTGCCTAAACCACAGTGCCCATTCTTGGCTTTTTCTGGGTAGTGTATTGGAAATAAGAATCTCACTGACTTTCCTGCCTGGGCTGGCTTCAAACCTTGATCCTCAGAACTCAGCCTTCTGAGTAGCTAGGATTACAGGCATGAGCTTGCTCAGCCCATAAACATACATAGAGGAAATTTTCTTCATTCCACTTGTCTGTTTTTTCTTTTGGTGTGTTGTTTGGTTATATTTTCAGGGCCTTATTCATGCTAACCAAATGCTCTACCACTGTCGGATAGAAAAGGTAATATTACCTTTCACCTCAGTTCTAACAGTGTATTTTTCTCACCCTTATTGTGATAATCCATGATGGCAGAGCCGAATAGAAATAATTTATATCGTAGTTTTTTTAAAAAACTATATAAGAGAAAGTTTTCTATGCTAGGCCATTTGGAGTGAATTTACTTCCAGATGAATGAATGAGAGCTAAAAAAATATGAGTAATATTGCATTCTATATGGATAGAAGCAGGTGGATTTGAGTACTTTGTCTCTTAGATTTTTTTTCATATCTTGATGGAGAATTGGGAAGATCTATTAGCAGAGTAATTACTTCACCTAACGTAAGATCCTTGAGAACAGTGAAAGAGTGAGAAACATACTTAAGTATTATTTTCTTAATAGTGACCTTACGATTTCTAATTTCAATGTGTTCTTCCATACATGATCTATAGGGGGCGCACTCTAACAAGGTTATGCCATCAGGAAAAGCCAAGCAAGGCGTCTGTGTCACAGCAATTCCCAGGCTGTGTTTACATCAGCTTGAGTGATGCCACAGATCAGGTGGAGGAGGAGGGCTTAGGAAATTACCCCTAACAGTCTACGAAATCAGTACTTTGTGTTTGTTAGAAGTTACACAGTAGATCCATGCTTTCAGAGCGAGAGGGTGTACACCAACCCAAATGGTATCAAATGCCCAGATCTTCAAAATGGTAATGGTAAGGAGCATAGTACAGACATAGCTTAACTGTGATCATTTGACCCCCATGTGTTTATTTCTCCCTAAATCACTCTTATTCCTCATGAATTACTACTGGAAACTGTAAGCTACACCTTAAGGTTCTTGGAGGTAAGGACCAGGTATATTTGTTTTATTGCCATTTATTTGGTTGTCCTGTGTGTCTGCTTGCCCACCTTTTATTGCCTAGTACACCTTGGACCTTAATCCATTGTCCTTTCTTGTTCTCACTCAGTGCTGGTGACTTCTGGTACAATGGCAGTCTGCAAAGGAGGTGGTCAGATTTTAGAATTGAGAGATGCTTGAAAAAGTTGAAAATGTAGCCTTAGAGAGTTCAGAGCAATGGTTCAAGCTTAATTCCATAGCATAATGCCTTGGGGATACGTGGTGAAATTTCCTTGATATTCTAGACAGGTTTTTTTTTTCTTTTACTGCCTCAATAAAACTTAAAACATAAAATCGTTGATGGAAGTAAAAATTGTGAGATTAAAAATTATTCTACAACTAACCAAGGAATTCAGTATCAGCAGATCTGCATTGTGTTAGGAAGAGATGTGTATATACAGCGTGCCCTGATTTCATGAGTCCTCTTCAACCAACTGCAGATCGGTTGGTTTCCAAATAACAAAATATATTTGAAACACATAATTGTGTCTGTACTGAACATAGGTAGACCTTTTGCTTGTCATTGTTCCCTAACCAATAGCGTATAACAACTATTTACATAGCACTTACATTGTGGTAAGCATTGTAAGTAATCTAGAATGATTTGAAATAGGCAGGTGTGGTACAAATGGTTATATGCAAATGCTACATTTCATGTAGAGCACTTGTGCATCTATTTACCCGGATCTAATCCCTTATAGAGACAGGAATTACTGTGTATACTCATCCATTCATACATACACACACACTATAATATATTCATACATTTATCCCTTCAAACATGTTTTTAAATATAGGTATGTGTAAATGCCTATCTATAAAAATATTTGAATTAAATTACTAGTATCTTGTAGTCTATTACTATTTTTCTATTTGGTATTCATATTATTTGGTAACATACTAACTATATTTCTATATTGTTCTATATTTAAATAAATTTACTTTGGGAACTGTGATCTGAATGCCCTGGTCCACGTCCTGGGAGGCCTCTATAAGTCCATGGCCAGTACTGAATCCTGGTCTAAAGGCTGTGGCTGGACCTTTATCAGAAGCACAGCTCCAGAACTGTTGCCGGTTAGGAAACTTCTTAAACAATTTCATTCTTGACCCCACAAGACCTCAACAATTCTTATCTGTTCTATTACACTGTGTTCCTATAGCTGGATTTATTACTGAAATTATTAAGATTGGATGTCAACCCTGTTTACAGGCGAGGAACAGAGACAAAGAAGTTAACTAACTTGTTTACAGAGGAACTGCAGGACTCCTATGGGAACCATCCATCAGTCCTAGTTATTCAACAGCCAATTCGTAGATGGATTCATGGGTGGCTGTAGATTCTTCTGCAGTTTGTTGTAAATCAGTGCTTTCTAGCTATGCTCTCTGGGGTCAGAGAGGAAAGGTAGGACCTTCTCTGTGGCCTCTGGGAGCCCAGTTCACATACCTTTGCTCTGTTTATTAGCCTGACAAATAAACCAAAAAGCCCAAACTTCGGGGAAAAAAAAAAAAAAGGTTGAAGCCCGCTGGTGTTATTGTTTTGGCAGCAAGGGTGCTGGGAATAGGTCTTTTCAGCTGGAATCGGAGAGCCATTCTTGTCACACAAGGTAACTTTCGGTACATAGACACTTCCCTGACTGGATACCTACTTTTTTCTCTTAATGTTCAGCTCCCAGATCTATTACTTGGGAATCTGACTTTCCCTAACTTTCAATTCTATGGCAACCAAAACATAAGTACTAAATAGATTTCCTGATGAAAAAATATTGCCGCTTTTCCTAGATTTGGGGGGAAAATTTTACTCCATTGTGCTTTATTTATTCTTAGTAGGACTTGTGGGGGATTGTTTGCAGTTTAATGTCAGAGTAATTGTTCAAACCTGAGCCGGGAGCCCGCCCAAGAGCATCCTCCTGGGAACAGTTGAGTTGAAATATACAAAAGATTTCTTGTCTTATCAAAAATACTTCTTCAACATAAAGATAAATAAGGAAAACTTTGGCACAAGATAAAAATAACAGCAAAATAAGTCAATGGCTAAATGTCATATGTGCTTTTAGGATATAGTTAGATCATAAATTAATCCTGTCTTCTGGCTCTTTAGGCTTGCTTTGTAAATGGAATGGCATACAATATGAGGTGCCTTCTTCCTCTGGGAGAGGTGCATGCTATGTGCTTCCTTTCTCAGGAAAGCTGTCCTTGTCATGAGATAATGTAAAATATTGGTAGATAGGAGATACCATCAATGTGTTCCCAGTCTCTACTCATTTCTAAAAAAAAATTGTAAAGGACTGTACAAGTAATGCATTCTCAACACACACATTTAAGCAAAACTAAAAATAAAATCAGATGTGGTAGCTCATCTCTGTAGTCCCAGCTACTCAGGAAGTGTAGGCAAGAGTATCTCTGGAGGCAGTCTGAGGGATATCATGAGATCTCATCACAAAGTTCTTTTAATGGAAATTGTTTCACAACAGAGATAACCGACTTTAGCACATTGGTATATAGCTCTTCAGACTCTCTCTCTCTCTCTCTCTCTCTCTCTCTCTCACACACACACACACACACAGAACCTGCAGTCATGGCTGATGGGTGCAATGGCGGTTTAGGCAGTAGAAGAATATTATTAGTCCTTCAAACATGCAAGAGCAGAGTAACTACCCCTGATAAATCAGCGGCAGTGACAAATGGTGAGAAACCAGCTAAGACTTGGATGGCATTTACTGTGTACCAAGTGCTGTTCTAAGTACTTTACATTTATTCTATCAAGGAAGCCCCCAAACTGTCTAAAGAATTTCAGTTGGCCCTCCACATCTGAGGATTCCATCCACATCCTCAGATTCACCCAACTGTAGATCAAAGCAAATCTTTTAACTGTATCTTCATGGAATCTGAACAGATATTTTTCCATCTTCATTCCCTAAGCAATACATTACAGCAAGTACCTACAGACCTTATATTCTTTACATTGTAAGTACTCTAAAGATGCTGCAAAGAATATGGGTGGCAACACCTTTACTTTTATTCTTCAGAAGAGAGAAGTCATTTGCCCCAAATCACACTCTGAAGCTAAAGAATCTTAACTTGAACTTCAGGTGGCCAGGCTTTTAATATAGTTGTTGTTGTTGTTGCTGTTTTAATCAGTCTTAGGGCTTGAACTCACAGCCTGAACACTATCTTTGAGCTCATTTGCTCAAGCCTAGCCCTCTACCACTTGGGCTACAGTGCCACCTCCAGCTTCTTGTGAGTAGTTCAGTGAAATTAAGAGTCTCAGACTTTTGTGTCCAAGTTGGCTTTGAACCATGATCCTCAGATCTCAGCCTCCTGAGTAGCTAGGATTACAGGTGTGAGTCATTGGCACCTGGCTGTCATCTACTCTTTTTTAAATTTAACTTAATTTAATTTTGTTGTAAAGGTGATATACAGAGGGGTCATGGTAAGGTAATGAGTACATTTCTTATAAATCTACTCTTAACCTCTGTGCTGACATCAATAACCGAAGTCATATGAAATGTGGATACAGCAGAAGGAATGCTTGTTTATGGACACTTATGCACTCAAGAATGCTTGAGAGTGATTCTGAAAGGATCTGAGGCAACTTTGAAGGAACACCTTTCTCTCCCAAATGGTCCTTCTGCACCCTCTTGGCTTTAACTATCAGAGAAAGTGTATTATTTTTCAAACACCTTTCTTTTCTATCCTATTATTACTCCAGTCTGCCCCTATCTCTTTTTGTTGTTACCTAACTTTTGGGGGGCGAGTCTCTCTATTTTTTTTGAATGGAGTACAAATTAAGCTGATGACTTCATGTGGGAGAATCCTGTTACTGATGGGACTCCACATATTAGGTGATCAATAGCTATTTGTAAATGAATAGAGTAATAAGAAATAAAACTGGAGACTCTACACTTAAAGCAATTTGAATCAGGTTGGGCCAGCCAGTACCCCATCGGTGAGAATATGTTCTAATGTGAATGGAAAGAGAAGCAAAGAGATAAGAAAAAGCTTTTTAAAAAAGTCTGTGATGGAGCTTGAACTCAGGACCTTCCCACTGTCCCTGAGCTTTCCCACTCAAAGCTATCACTCTACCACTTTGAACCACAGCTCTGCTTCTGATTTTCTGGTGGTTAATTGGAGATAAGAATCTCACAAACTTTCCTGCCCAGACTAGCTTTGAACTGTGATCCACAGATCTAGTCTCCTGAGTAGCTAGCTAGGATTACAGATGTGAGCCACAGTTGGAAAAGTTTTTTAAACAAACAAACAAAAGATAAATGCTGATGCCCTGGCTCAATTTAGGTTGCTCTTTGCCTCTAATAATCACATACTGTTTTGTTTCCTTGTAGGACTAGGGCTCAAACCCAGGACCTTGTGCACTCTATCACTCAGCTACATCCTCAGTCTTGATCACAAGTTTTCAAAGTTTATCTTACAAGATTTATTTGAATTATTTTCTCTGTGTGTAACATGAGACTGCTCTTATAGAAAAAAGCCCCTCTGCATGCAGAAAGCATAATGAGGTAAACTGCAAAAGCAACAATTCACTCTCGTGCCTTCATAGAATTTTATCTTTTGAAAGACAAGAAACTATCACTTCAGGCAACGTGTATGACCCTGATATGAATTTAAGTTGCTGTGCTCTTTTTTTAAGGACTTCAGACTGTCAGAGATGGGAAAAAATAAAAGAAGACATAAATCTACTTTAAATACAAAATAATGTTTAAAAAATGCTTTCAAAATTTTATCAGGACTTTACTGCTGAGGAATTTTGAAGCTGAATTTTTGGTGATATGATTTGATTTAATTTCCAAGTCTCTTATCTGTAGTTTATTCTTGTTACTGCAGTTGCTACTGGTTTTTAACTTGTACACAGGAAGTAGGTGCCAATCAATTTTGTTCCCAAGGTGACAGGAAACCTTGGATGGTCAGCTGTTGATTGTGTTCCCCGTTCATGCTCCAACCCGTCATCTTTTCTTCCCTTTTGGCTGAACTTAAGACAAATTAATCAGTAGTCGACATCTGGCAGACAGTTTTGGTGTCTTCTCACTGATTTGTTGACTTGCAGAGTTAAAAAGTTTAAGAAAAAAATCAGTGCATAAAATTTGTAGACACTAAATATAAATGCTGCCAAAGATCTCTCTTAGAGACAGAAGACTCATCTTTTGGCTTTTTACTCAAAAATATACATTTTCTTAAATATTGAAACATCTGTGGAATAATTAGTTCAGTTTTTTAAATGATAGTGGCTTACCTCACCCTATCCTAAATTCCAAATATAAATTGTGACACGAAGGTTATGGAAGAGCTCAGAGAATGTTAAGCTCTCTAACAGGTCTCCACTGTTTGTGAGTAATCTTTAGCCAGCTGCCTATTTTTTTCATAATGAATCCTGTTCGACATAACGTATTTCTGTTTTGTTTTGTTTTGTTTTTGCCAGTCCTGAGGCTTGAACTCAGGGCCTGGATACTTCTTTTGCTCAAGACTAGCACTCTACTACTTGAGCCACAGTGCCTCTTCCAGCTTTTTCTTTTTATGTGGTACTAAGAAATCAAACCCAGGGCTTCATGCATGCTAGATAAGCACCCTACCACTAAGCCACCTTCCCAGCCCCTATAAACGTATTTCTTAGCACTGAGCACTCAGAGAAAAATGTTGGTACCCAAGACATGACAAATAAGATAACTCATAATTAAAAACTAGTGCAAACTCAAGTCAGGTGATCTCCCAGCTCTAAAGCCAAGCTTCTTTGGAGCCTCTTCTTTCAAATTTAGAAATTATGACTCTAGAGAAACTGCAAACTACCTACCAGGCTTGTCAATGATTTTCAAAAACATCATTAGCCTTAAAAATAATAGTATCTAAAAGTTATGATTACCTTTATTAGATTTGATAGCAAATAGAGATCATGAAAAATGTACCAGAAATGTTTTTCTCTAGGAAGATACAGGAAGGTAAGATTAAGATAAACCTAAAAAGGGCAGGTATGTTGGACCGGATAGGCTTTTCCTGTTCCTAAAATGTCTTGTGCTCTTACACAGGAAAAGCATTCTTATTCATTGGAGACCTTCTCAAGTTCTAGGCACAAGGCCGCAAAATACCCTGGGTTGTGGAAGTAGGAGGGGAGGAAAGTGGGTAGGGGAGGAAGAAGTCATGGAGGACTTTGTAAGGTCCATTTCCCCAAAGCTCAAAGGGTTTAGTTTTTTTATTGATCCATGCCACCTTTACGTTGAGAACAAACTCTGCTAATTTGCACTTGTTTCTTTTTGCTTTTCACACCAACATGTGGTTCCATGTACAATTGGGGTTGACAGGAGTCACTGAGTCATGGAAGAGCAGGTACCCATGCTCATGCTCTAAGCTCTATTATCCTGGGGATTCTGCCACTTTAAACAGACATCCAACTTCCCCTCCCTCAGCTTCGTTGCTGGGGGAGGGGGAGGGGTGGAATTTGAGTCATTTTATTTACTTGTTCACTGTATGAGAGGATATTCCATTGATAAGCTAGGATTGTGAAATGAAGCTTAAGAGTCTGGGAAAAGGTGTCAATGTTTGAGTCTTAAGCACCTTTCAGTTTTACCAATAGCCAAGAAGAACAGAAGCCTACCACCTAAATAAGATACGTAAACAATCAGGGAAATATGCCATTTTTCCCAGGTCCTGGAAGAAAGCTGGAAGTGACTCTGAATCGACTTCTGCTAAAAATGTAAAATATGTTCTGTAATCTTTCCTCTACTCCACATTCGTGTTAGACAACCTTTGGATTTGCATTTAAAAAAATCTGTTTGCACTGGAACAACCCACAATAAGCTTACTCTTCTTTCCTTTGTTATCTCCTCAGTCACACAGGGACACGTCCCCAAGGGAAGTGGCTACCAATGGTCATTCACAGTAGCAGTCCTCCTTAGGAAATGCTATGCCAAGAGAGACGTTGCTTATTCTTGAACATTAAAGGAATCCAACACGAGCTATAACTGCTCCTCAGTGTCCTTTGT
Organism: Dipodomys ordii; assembly: GCF_000151885.1. Lineage (NCBI taxonomy): Eukaryota > Metazoa > Chordata > Mammalia > Rodentia > Heteromyidae > Dipodomys > Dipodomys ordii. The sequence goes on along the minus strand of NW_012267219.1, from coordinate 11,719,637 downwards.
ATCAAAGCTGAGAACGTTGATAGATTTGACAAAATGTTATTATGCATGAGGAAGAGAACGTGTAGGCTATCTAAATAATAGAGGTTAACAGTGAGTAAAATATCTGCAGTGCATTTCTTTCAGGGATATGCTTTTCTGGATAGTCTATTAAAATTTTTTGTGAAAAGTTAAGCTTCTCTTACATGTTTAGACTAGAAAGCATTGTTATTGTGGGGCATCTCTGTAGAGGAAGACACTACCCAGTAAGGTCTCCAGTCTGAACTTTTATCTGTTCTGAGATGGAGAAAGTTGTCCAGGGTCAATGATAAAGGGATAGGGAGCTAAGATCATTTACTGAGCATTTTCAAACAAAGGAGAATATTCCTAGATCTAGTGTTGGCACCATTTTTTAAGTTAGTATGAGAATATTAAAAATAGAACAATGCTATCTCTATCTGGAGAGAAGGAAAGTCCTCAGTGTACCTCATCCTCGATTAGCTAGGGACTTGTTGCCAGGTTCTGTACAAGATTTATTGAAAGATAGGTGAAATCATTTCTTCCTCAGCTCCATCTCAAGTCGGTAGATGCTATCATCCAACATTCACAACGAGGAAAGTGAGACCCAAACATCTGAATTCATGTCCCTGGGTGCAGTGTCCTTCAACTGCAGACATGGCATTTGAGTCCAGTTCTGTGGGCCACCAAAGCTCATGCTCTTTCCTTTTTCCTACTTCCCTAGTGCCCAAGGCACCCATAATTCTGCTTTCACTTCTTCTATGTTCATATTGGACTTTCCTGTATTCAGTCTGCTTTCAGTGGAAGCAGAAGCATCCTCAAATAAAATAGTGCATTCTGCCTGGATTCCATTGGAGCAGAGCCATTGGTGCCACCTTCCTCCCTCCAGATGGCATCTGTGCACCACTCACAGAAAGACCAGACCTAGGGGGTTCAGCAGGTCGAGCTTTGGCTTTTGTCCAAAGGACATTAAAGAATTCTCTGTGCTCAGAAAAAAAAAATCCTACTTGGGACATTTAGGTGTCCTTAAGATTTGGAGCCAAATCAAAAAAAAAAATTAAGGAAAAGCCATGTCATGATTCTAAAGCCAATAAGGAGCTGCCAAATTTCCCCTGCCCAGAATCACTTCTGCCACTTCCAGCAGGGACTGTACTGATTCTGCCCAGACCAGCTCCTCCTCAGAGCTTCCCAACTAGAATGCTCAGGGGCCTTTAGAAGAATCTCATGTCGCAACCTTCATAAAGGCTCCCCTCTCCTCTTGTTAGCAATGAGACAAGCAATTGAATCTAGGTGCTTAGGTCTTTACACCTTTTTCTTTCCTCACAAAACAATCATGCAGTGAAGGAAGTTTAGTAAGTTCCATGAGGACTCCTATTTGAAGAGAAATTTCTGGATAAAGCTCCGTTGTGCCGTAGAAATGATCTTGGGGGGGGGGCGGGGAAAGACGGCACCACGCAATCCTGTGAAGTTTGCATTTGTGTGAACCCCGAGTTCCCGTAACGCCCCTCGCCTTATCGAGGGCAGCCCAGGAGTGAATTGGCAGGACATGAGAAAGCGTGATTAGGAGGGGAAGGCTTCAATAGCCCAACATGTCAGCTGTTTTCCTCCACAGGATACTGGGTGATTCCTGTCCTAACCAGATACTGATTACTTAAAGCTTAGCCCAAGAGTTCTTGTCAAAAACGATTTCCGTAGTGTATTTTGACTTGCTGAGGTCTGAAGAACTTCTGGAATTTGTTAGGTGTGGACTTGAACTCCAGGAACCTGTCTGTGGTGTTCAGTTAACGAGCTCTATCCGTTTGAACAGATTGTCTCAAGAGCCTCTGGGTTTTTTTTTTAATTTTTATTTTCATTTTTTAAAAAATCTCTTTCATGTTTTTTTGACTCTCCTCATCTGACACAGAGAATTATTGGTAGAAAATGCATGCATGACCAGGTCAGACAATTCGAAGCAAAGAAAGTGCAGAGCCCTTATTTTTAAGGTTATTTGCTGCCAAGTCTCAAGCATATGCAAATGGGTATAAATATATTCCAATCTACACATTTTTTTTGCCATAGTATGTTCACATTCTTATAGTTTGGAAGCATTTCACCTCATTTACAATACAGGCAAATTCAAAGCATTTAAATTGTCGAAGACTGTGTTCAAAGTGAGTATATCCTTTGCTTCATGTGAAACAAAGGATTAATGGAATATCCAACTTTTCAAAATCCTTTACCGGAGTCAAGCCAGAACAGTCAGATAGAGAAGAGTGTGTGGCTAAAGCTGTGGAAGATGAAGGATTTCTTAAACTCTTTAGCCGTATAGCATCTCTCATTAAGGCCTGATAGTATTGAGTTGGCTCACACATCTAGCTGCCAGGAAGTAGCTCCAAAAGAAAGCAAAGTAATCTGTTTGATTTTCTTTTTACAACCCACCTTTGTTTTCAAATTAATTACTTTAATCTTAAAACAGTATGGAACATTTTTAGAAGCATACGAAAAGAAAGTCTACTGTTAGGATACAAAGCCCACAGATGAACATGTGCTGAGCATTTACAATATGTGTTAAACTTTTTATTCACATATGACATGAGACTCACTTTTATCTGGACCAAATAGTTGGAAGCAATTTAAATGGGACTATGTGGGATTTCTTTAAAACAATATTTTATTTTTAATTTCTTACCTTGGGGTCTCTATTTGTAACAGCAATCAGTAAGCACCATTACAAGGGAAAAATCACTAACTTGCTTATTGAGTTTTATAGTCTAATGTCTAGTATATCATAAAAGCAAATACTACTTTCAAAAATATTATTTGGAAATCAGTGAAAAACATATGTCAAACAGCAGAAACAACAGAGATCCAGCCAGGCTTGAACGTCTCTGTGTATTCAGTTCTTACTTTGCTTTCCACCCTTCAGATCCATAGCAGAAGAAAGGCAAAGATGAGTAGAAGGGAAGGAAACGGGTCAATTATCTTCTGCTTTGGTAGGGTAGCCAGGCCTTCTGAGGGGGGGGGGGGGAAGGGATGTGCCTTCATAGCATGGTTACTTTTTAGGATGCTTTGCCCTTTTTGCCTTCTCTCATTTTATTCCCAAAACAAAACAACACTCACACACATGGCAATAAACACTCTTTTTTAAACTCTATGTGAGCATCCAGTGTTTTTTACTTTCTAAATCCAATGGTCTTACCCTCATCAGCTCTGGTCAGAATCTAACAGCTTGTTAACCTGGCCTAGATAACTCATAAAGCTCCTCTTTCCATAGAAATGACCATGTTCAAACAAAAAATGATATAGCTTAGGACTATTTAAAATGTGCCTGCATGTCAGAGTTAGTTAGTATTCAAATTATCTCTAGCCTAAGATGCTCGTGTTGATGAAAGGCAATAAATACTTTTTAAAGATTTTCTTTCTCCTTTATTATTATACCATTCCAAAAAAGAATATGCCCCAGAGGTGCAGCAAAAATGTCATTGCCGAATATCGCAGAGATGAAGAGTTGTTGAGGTAGTGAGATTTCCATATAAAAAAAAAATCTGGTGAAAGGAAATAATGAATGAACTCATAAAACAATATCTGAGGAAGAACAGTTTATTAGAAGCAAGGAATATTCTCAGAGCTCTTGTTTAAAAGCCTATTTTCACATATCCTCCACTGCCATTTGCCTTAGAGTCACTGTCAATGAATACATTATTTTAGAACATTTTAATCTGGGGCTTTATGGTTTTAGAAGTCGTCTGGATGACAAGTTATTGTAGTGAGAACTTGGTGATTGCCCATTGCATATCCGGAGACAAGCTGAGTATTCTCCATGGTAGATGCAAATGGTATTTGAAATAATCTTTCACGACCAGTGACAAGGGCTGATAAAGCAGGACACTGGTGCTAACTATCTTACATAATCCAAGCAGTTGGAAAAGAATCACCATTTTCACGATGACCTTTTCTGTCTGTCTGCCTCATTGAGGCTGTAGTATTGTGGCAGAGCATTTGCACCCCGGTAAAATATAGAATAAATGATCTGTTTGAGCAAAGAATCAAAGTTTATGACATTTCTTCCTATTTATTTTTTCTTGCCTTTTCCTACTTCCAACTTTGGTAAATGTTTTTCTAACTTCCGTAATAAATAAGAACAATCTATGCATGACACTTAGGAATGAATACACCTAAGTGATGGTGTAGCTAATTTATTTTTATCTTATAAAGGTGGATCATAGAAAAAAGTGAAAATTACCAATAAATCTACCTAAAATAGGAGATACAGCCCTGCTTTGGGGTAGTTATTTGAAGGTAATAGTCTCAAGGACTTTCCAATCCTGGCTTGCTTGAACCATGATCCTCAGATCTTAGCCTCCTGAGTAGCTAGGATTGTAGACCTGAGAAACCAGTGCCCAGCTAGTTTTATTTTCATTTTTTTGTTTTAATATCTCAAATAACAAAGAAAATTTACTTTTTCAATCCTGGACATGTAAGAAAAACTTATAAGTCTTATAGATATATTTTAATGAGTAAGAATGTTGATTATAAACCTTATAATAGCAAAAAGAATTAGAATATTTACAAATATATATTTGCCAATATTAATTACTAAAATTCACATTCTTCCTCAAATTTTACAATATATAAAGCAGAAAGATTCAAAACAACTAGATATATGTTTATGATCCAATTTATATTCATCTTTTGTTTGTTTGTGTCAGTACTAAGGCTTGAACTTAGGACCTGAGCACTATCCCTTAGCTTCTTCCACTGAAGGCTCACACTCTACCAGTTTAGGCACACTTTGCCCCTGGATTTTTGCTTTGCTGTCATGGATGGCTTTGAGCTGCCATCTCAGATCTCAGCCTCCTGAATAGCTATGATTACAGGTGTGAGCTGCTGGTGCCCTGCTTCCCTATGTGATTCTTAATATAGTGCCAGTTCTTTTCATCATGATATGATTTCACTCATACATGTACAGAATAATATAATGAACACTCCTGCTATACAGTCTAAGTATTTCAGTAGGCATCTCTCCACAGAAAATGTGCAAATGGCAGAAAGCCTATTAAACAATTCTTAACATCTACAAAGCCACACGTTACACTCAGTTATCCCTTTACATTCATCAAGATGACTAATGCACACACACACACACACACACACACACACACACACAATTTTGGCAATTAAAAGCATTGGCAAGAACATGGAGAAATTGGAACTCTCATACTTTGCTGCCAGAAATGTAAAATGTGCCAGCCACTTGGGAAAACACTTGGCTGTTTCACAAGTTAAATGATAGGACTAGGGTTGTAGTTCATTAGTAGAGTGCTCACCTAGTGTGCACAAGACCTTGGGTTGGATCCCTAGCATTACAAAGGGGAAAAATAAGATTATCATATGATGTATGAGTTCCATTGCCAAGGTTTTACCCAAGAGAAATGAAAACATGTCTACATATAAACTTGTACACACAGAACCAAATAGTTCATAATAGTCAAAAGTGAAAACATCTGAAACATCCATCTCCTTATAAATGTGTAAACTAAATGTGGTAGATAATAGAATGTAACAGAGAGATGGAAAGAAATGGAGGACTCATGGATGCTGTACCTTGCATGAACTTTGAATACATTATGCCAACTGAAAGAACTTGGACACAATGACTACTACACAATGGGGAGGGGTCCAGTCATGGGGCCTGAACTCTGGGCCTGGGCACTGTCCCTCAGCTCTTCAGCTCAAGGCTAGCACTCTATCACTTGAGCCACAGCACCACTTCCGGCTTTTTTCTTTTTGCTTATGGGGTGCTGAGGAATCGAACCTAGGGCCTCATGTATGCAAGACAAGCGCTCTTCCACTGAGCCACCTTCCCAGCCCCTTAGTTCACTCTTTAAGATGTATGTAATATTATGCATTCCAGAACTATTTAATTTTTATCAGTCCATCAGCACCTATATTGCCTTTAGGTAATAAAACACAGTGTCAAAACTCAGAATTTAGCCAAGTGCCAGTGACTCACACCTGTAACTTTAACTACTCAGGAAGCTGAGATCCAAGGATCATGGTTCAAAGCCAGCTCAGGCAGAAAAGTCTGCAAGACTCGTATCTCCAATGAACTACCCAGAAAAAGTCAGAAGTGGCACTGTGGCTCAAGTGGTAGAGTGCTAGCTTTGAGCAAAAGAAGCTCGGGGATAGCACCTAGGCCCAGAGTTCAAGCCCCAGGACTTGGGGAAAAATACCAAAAAACTCAGAATTTTTTAATTTGTCTGGGCAGGGAAAAGATGAATAGCTACTTAATTTTCAGTGTTATCTTGCAATTATCCCATCTGTCAGTGAGTAAGGGGAAAAAAACAAACCCAGAAATAAAAATTAATTATTATTAATAGCACCAAATCAACAAATCTCAAATTTCTTAAGGAAAGGCCTATTTTAACTATTGCCATCTATGTTCAATAATTTATATTTAAACATCTATCCTGCCTTGATATCACAGATAATGCAATTGTGTGTTTACACTGGCAAGAACGCCACCACAATGTTAAGATCAATGTTGCCTCCTTGTTTATCATGAAAGCAACCCTTCTAGGTAATTGGTGCCTTCCTTCCTTCCACCTAAGGAATGATGATACCTTTAATACAATCTCTGGCTACAGAGTAGCCTAGGAAAGCCACCAATTCTTTATTGGCCAGAAGGAAGCAACTCCCTACTTCAAAATTCCAAGGTGAAAGGCCAATGACCTGTTAGGCAACAACCATTCTGATTTATTGGCAAAGGATCTCACTAACCAAAGCTCACAATTGCATTGGCAGGTGGCCCACTTTTAAATAAACACTAACACAGGAATGTATATTTAAATAAATTATTGTTTTTGGCTGAACATTTGGGGAGAGTCTGAGAACTGTAGATTTTCATAATTTTGACTAAGAGAGTTCATTTTAGGTAAAGGTAGATCTTAATGTTCCTTAATGAACTTAAGAGCTTTGTTTCTTTATATCAAAGAAAAGAGAAGGACTTACATTGTACACTTGTGGAATTACTCTCTTTTGTCTGTTTTAGAGACAGTATCTTTCTCTTATAGCTCAGGCTGGCCTCTAACTTGTGTAGCACAGACTGGCCTCATGTTCAAGATCTTCCTGCCACAGCTGTTTTTATAGATGTGTGCTGATATACCTGCTTAGCTACTTTTTTTTTCTAGTCCTGAGGCTGGAACTCAGGGCCTGGGCACTGTCCCTGAGCTTCTTTTGCTCAAGGCTATCACTCTACCACTTCAGCCACATTGCCACTTAGGCTTTTTCTGTTTGTTTGGTACTAAGGAATCAAACCCAGGGCTTCATGCATGCTAGGCAAGTAACTCTACTATTAGACCACATTCCCAGCCCTGTAGTTACTTTTTAACTGAACTAATTATTTTATAAAGTAGATCCAGATGTTGGAACATCTCTAAGATACAGTCATTTAATCAAAACTTACCAGTTTCTTTGGGGAGAAACGAGACAGGCCACACAAATAGGTCATGATTTTTATTTGTTAGAATGACTAACTGAAGGGAAAATTGTGAACTGAAAATCATTATTAATCATTTATGCTGGAGGTTTCTACAAAATAGAAAATTCAAAGTGCTATTGAAAAATTGTAGGTAAAAAATTATTTTCCCCAGGCTAAGAATGTGGCTCAGTGGTAGAGTGCTTGCGTAGCATGCATGAAGCCCTCAGTTCGATTCCTCAGTACCACATAAACAGTAAAAGCTGGAAGTGGCACAGTGGCTCAGGTGCTAGCCTTGAGCAAAAGTAAGCTCAGAGACAGTTCCCATGCCTTTAGTTTAAGCCCTGGGACAAGCCAAAAAAAATATTTCCCTGAAATTTATGTCAGAAAGAGATAAAAATGCTCTGTCACTCCTACATCTCTTAACATCTCATAATCTCTTATGCCTGGGAGTATTACAGGTGTAGAGTTTCATAGGGGTTTGAATAAACATGGAACCTGGGGTCTGCAGCTTGTAGATACAGTGTAATTAATGACCAGACATGAAGAGGTGCAGAGAGGCTAGCTCTTTTTAAATTTCTTATTGCTATTATAGAGGTGATATACAGAAGGGTTACAGTTACATAAGTCAGGTAAAGAGTACATTTATTGTTGGACAATGTCACCCCTTCCTTTACTCTTTCCCAGTTTTTCCCTCCCTTCCCCACCCACAAGGTATATAGTTCATTTTCAACATAGTGTCCAGTATCATTGCTGCATTTGTTCACCCTTTGTCCCTCCATTTCTGTGCCCTCCTCTTACCCTTCCAAATAAATGAACAAATGAGGCAAAAGGAAAAGAAAACAAAAAACAGCAACAAAGGAAATAAAAACCTTGTTTTCATTTCTTGGAGTTCATTTCTATAACTATTATGTTATATGATCAGATGTACATAGCTATTGCAGCTTTGTGATCCTCTCCTAAGAATATCCTTCTTTGGTCTCACTCTGTGAATGTCTAGAGTCCTGTATAAGTTATAATGTCCCTGTGTATTTCTTGTTTTTACCATCCAGTGTGTTTAAAATACATGTTTTATCATTAAGACAGTGCTATGATAAATTTATAACTGAATATAGACGGAATATAAGACCTTACTAAATTTCTTATCACTTATAAATTCCAGAGTACCTCAGAAAGAAACCATCCATGTGCTAGGATTCAAGGATTCACTCTCCAGGTCCTTGCTACTTGACCCCTGTCAACTTCTATAGCCTATCTTTGTAGAGATACTTACTTTGTGTATTTTGTATGAATGCAATCATAATATGCAATATTTGTGGCTGGATGGTTTAGCATCTGTCAGAGACCTTTTCCTTTTCATGGCACGTGATATTCCATTATGTGTTTCTATTTATCAGATGATGGACATTTGCATTGTATGTACTTTGAGCTATTATGACTTATTTTACCAAACTATACTTTGTTTTATTTTGTTCATCCCCTGCTTCATGTGCAGATTAGACAAGTTCTTTATTGTTTATCCCCAGTGGTCTTATCATAAAAAAATATTGTGTATTTTCTGATTATTTAAATTTTAGCTGGATTCTATGGATGATTATAATCTCTATATTATTTCAGGTCTTGAGAGTAAATGAAGGAATGGAGATAAAAGTGATGGAGTAGTGTCAACCGAGCAAGGCCAAGGCTCTGGTTCAAACTCAAATGCCACCACAAAAGGAAAAAAAGAGGAAATGAATAATGAGTATATTTAATTTAGTAGTAATGGGAGCAATAGTAAAGATACCTTGTGCAGTTTGTTGGATAAGCAGACATGGAATTAATTTTATTATTCTACTTCAAAATACTGCGTGTGTGTGTGTGTTCATGCATATACTTCCATCCATGTTTGCACATAAATCAGTTGAAAATTCAAAGAAAGATTTCTCATTTCAGGAAGATAGACTTATTCATTGAGACAATTATTCTTCAGCACTATCTTTCTCTTAACAAATGGTGTGAACTAGGAAAATGTACATGTGGAAACTCGAGTTAGTGTTACCATCATTTTAGTCTCTTTTCTTTTTATTTTTAATGAGGGAAACAGCCTCCTCACCAGGAGTGACAGTCAAAACAATAGCAAATGCCAGAAAGAGAATGACAATTACGCGTACTTCATTACAAAACAAAACCCTACTTTCTTTTTTCTTTAGGGTGACAAAGTCACCATCAGTCTTTAGGCTGTTAATACCAGGAGACTGCAGAGATAAAAAGAAAGGCTCACTAGCAAGCTACTAGAAGAATCTGGAGAAGATGAGAGTCTGTGCTCTGTCAATAGTCCATAGGAAGCTGTCTTCGTACTGCCCCATTCTTCATGTGTCCAAACCAGAGAACTGGATTTTATTTTTTTTAATAATAATTGCAAACTCACAAATATTCAGGTACAAGGATGTTCATTGCAATTTTGCTTCTTAATGGTGAAACGCTGAGCACTTTTTTCTGTTCAGAAATAAGGTATTGGTTAGTAAGCAAGGATACATTTTGCACAATGAAATGCCATGATATTTACAAGTAGCGTTAGAGAAACTGGAAACATGAAAACATGTTCACAATATATTTTATTTCTTTAGATAGGAAATCATAAAAACAATATGTTGAGTAATTATCATAAAAATTTAAAGAGCACACATAGCAACTGTTATTAGCAATTACTCAAGTAATACTATTATAATTTTTTCTTTCTTTTTATCTATTTTATATCCAGTAACTATGTCTTGTTTATCAAACCAGGAAAAACACTAGAAGGCCATGAGATATACAACTTAATTGCATGAAATATTATAAGAATGGTCCCATCTTAAGTGATCACTGACTTTTACACACTACAGTCTTAATCTCTGACCAATTTCCCCAACCATGCTTTCTGCTAATATATATCAGTGTATGCCAAGTACACTCACATTGCCATGTATAGACAATGAAGAAAGAGCCACTACATTCTTGTTTTTATTTTTATTATTATTGCACCCATTCACATATGTGTGAGCCAAAGCCTCATATTTTTGCCTTTTTGCTTTATTTATCTAATGTAAATCCCTTCTGTGAATTTTATTATCCCTGATAAAGCTGATTATCAAGTGCAAGTAAAAATGGCAGAGCACTGATTTATGCTGAGATTCTAAGATCAATGCTTAACTTACAATGTAACAAGTTCAGTTTATGTTTATATTTTTAATGGTTGTTTCATTTTTATTTTTAAATACAGTAATAAGTAAACCAAGAACTTGAGGTGTGGCTCAAGTAGTAGAATACCAGGTATGAACAAAAATGCCAAATGAGAGTATGAGGCCTTGAATTCATGCTTCATTACTAGCCAAATAATGAAGGAGGGAAAGAAAGAAAAGAAAAGAAAAAAGAGGAGAGAAAGGAAGGTAGGAAAGAAAAAAGGAAAGAGTAAAGGATGGTAAATTTTACTCCATTCTATGTACATAGAAAAGTCAGGTATCCTTGTAAAAATTCAAAAGCTTTGATTTAACCACTTAAAAGGAATAGCAACATTTCACCTGATGGAGCAGGTGCTTTCAAGAAAAGAAATGAATCATTTCCCACTGAAAGCATCTTCTATGTTGTAAGTTTTTCTTAATATTTTAGAATGAAATTTATGTATCATCCTCATGATCTCGTGCCTGGAATCTTTTATGCTTATTAGCATTTCTCCCTTACAGGATTTCCTTTGGAATATTTTATTATGAGTGGTCACAATATCTATTCATGTATTTCAGCTTCTAAAAATAAGGAATACTGCATTTATATCACAGTCTCACTTTCTTAGTGCTCTGTATCTTTTTTAAATTATACCCTCTCTAGTAGGCCAAACTTAGGTACTATATTTATATTACTGAATGTGGGGAGGTGGAAATTGTATACTATTAATTGCCTACTATAGGACTGAGAGCTGCAAAGAACCCTCGAGACAAGCCAGTTCACACACAGTAAAGTAATTCCATCTCTGCCTTTTGTCTTTTTTTCTTCTTTGTTACGTAAATGAACACAGGCTTCTTTTTTTTATTTTTCCTTCTTAATTAAGCTTTTCTTAGGAAACTAAGTATGTGAACATATTGAAAGAATAGAATTAATTAAGAAGCGAAGTGGGAAATTTCAAAACTATCTTTTACAATCAAGCCCAGGTTATTATGATAGATATGCAGGCTGGACTGACTTTCTTGGTCACATTTTCAGATCTATAGAGACTGTCAATGCTAAACTCCTCTTATCAGGTAATCTTGGGTATATTAACAGACCGTGCTGAGCCATACACTGGTGGCTCAGGCCTGTAATTCCAGCTAATCAAGAAATTATAAAGCCAGCCAAAGCAGAAAAGCCCATGAATTTCTTAATCTCCATTTAACCAGCAACAACCCAGAAGTAGAGCTTAAGTGGTACTACACCACTTTTTAAGTCGAAAAAGCCAAGCAAGAGCCTGAGGCCCTGAGTTCAAGCTCAACAACAACAATAACAACAACAAAACACAGTACTGAATAAATAATACACATTTCTACAAAAACACAAAGTACTCTCAAAAGATTAAATATGCTGGTTTTCATCCTGTACTAAATTCTTACAATCTTTGAAATTTACATTCTTTTCTATCCTTTCCTCATGTACTTCCAGATAAGCAGCTGCCACTATTTCCCCCATTGGAAAACATTTCATCACGCAGTCATCTGAGAAGTACATTTTTCTTAGTTATAGGCCAAATGATCACACGAGCCATTTTTTAAAATTCCCATTTCCATACTTTATTGGCTGCTAAATGATACACCATGTTTGAAGTGTTACTATCCTTGGTGGCCAAGTTCATATGAAAAGGAAGAGATTGTCTAAAACGAGGGGCCCTACACCAAGCATTGGAATCTGTACCCCTTCTTCCTAAAGCCAGCTTCTCCCCTCCAGTGATACAGCCCTCATGGGCCAGTAAAGTGAATGCCTGTTTTTGAGTAACTCCAATACTCAGTCGCAATGTGCCTGTATTCTTAGCTGTGTTTTCTTCCCACCTCTTGGCCATTAGGGGCTGTGAGGCAGAGCTGAAGAGCTTCATACAGAGCTGTTTATATTCTGCTGTGTGGCCCTGGCCCATAATATTTATACATGTTTTTCCTTTTCACTTAATTGTAATTAACACTGCTGTACATTGCATTCCTTTTACCTTTCCGCAAGAATTTGCTTTTTCCTTCAATTGTTTGCATTGGTATCTTTTGAATTTCCTCCCTCCTATTTACTTTTTGGCATAAATAATAATTGGTGCTGTGGCAGGTTTTTGATAAAGCTTTTTATTATGTTCTTTTCGTCCAACTGCTATCGTGAGGCAGAAAAAGGCTAAACAGTTTGTCCACAATTATGGGACAAAATAGAAGGCATGCTTTCAACAGGAGATTGTGTTCTTACTTTCCCATACTCTGCTTTTACTAAAGGCCTAAATGTTTTTATTAGTTCTGTGAATTTTTTTCTCTAAATTCTGTTTTCATTTGAATCTCTCCTAACTTTATGTTCATTTTGTTTCTGAAATGCTTTTCTAATTGTTTCTTACCTTCATAGTCTTTTTGTTTATGGACTCGTTAGAACAAGTGCACACTCTTGCTCAGACTGTTGGTCAATAATAGCTAGTAGAAGCCTAACATTCCCATATCTGGGAAAATATTCCTCCCCTAGATTTTTTGGTAAAATGGGTTAGAAATGTAGACAACCTATTTGGGAGAAAATAGACCTCAAGAATTTTTTTTACCATATTTCGAAATGAATTACAAATAGATTTAAAGATTAAATTTTATAAAATCCTAGTCAGACTATGTCAGCCTGTGCTGGCCTATAATCTCAGCATTTGTGAGGCTGAGGCAAGAGGATTTTAAGCTGAAGACCAGCCGAGGCTACAGAGTAAGACTCTGTCCCATAAAAGCAAATAAATACATGAATAAATAAATCCATAAATAAATAAATCACAGTTTCAAGGAGAATTCTTATGCATTAAAGCAGTGCCACAAACTAATAAATGATTACTATGTTAACTGAATGAAAGTATAAAATGTAAACAACTCTTCATGTTTTAAAGGAACCACAAACCGTTTGTTTACCTAGACATGCATGAGAAACGATTGCTATCACATATAGACACGCTAGTAATCAATAATAAATGTATTAACACCACAGTACAAAAATCAGGAAAGACGGGCTGGGAAGGTGGCTCAGTGGTAGAGTGCTTGCCTTGCATGCCTGAGGCCCTCGGTTCGATTCCTCAGCACCATATAAGCAAAAAAAGGAAAAAGCCGGAAGTGGTGCTGTGGCTCAAGTGGTAGAGCGCAGGCCTTGAGCTGAAGAGCTGAGGGACAGTGCCCAGGCCCAGAGTTCAGGCCCCACGACCGGACCCCAAAAAAAAAAATCAGGAAAGAAAATGAACAGGAAATTCTCAAAGGTAAGGATTTATGAATAACTCATGCAGAAAGTTTCCAAGACCCTTTCTCAATCTATAGCTGGTTGCAGTAGTATGCACCCGTCATCTATCCCAGCTCTCTGGAAGGCCATCGGGGCTGAAAAAGTCCATGAGACTCCATCTTCACAGATGGAAGCTAGGTACAGTGGTTCACACCTGTGATCCCAACAAAGACAGAAGCTGAAAGTAGCCAGATAGTGGCTCAGGTGCATTAGGCAGGAAACAAGATCTTATCCTAAAAATAAATAGTTTTTTTAAAGACAAGAAATATGCCTCAGTGGTAGAGTACTTGCCTAACAAGCACAAAGTCCTGAGTTCCCAATCCAATATTGAAAAGAAAGTATCTTTATTTCTAATAAAAAATATAAAAAATAAAACAAGCCATTGCCATTGATCATTTAGTTTAAATGCTAGTAATACGTGTGTGTATTTATATATACATAGAGAGAGAAAGAGAGAGAGAGAGAGAGCACGAGAGTGCCAGGTGTTGGTGGCTCATACCTCTAATCCTAGTTACTTGGTTACTCAGGAGGCTGAGATTTGAGGATCACAGTTTAAAGCCAGCCCAGGCAGGAGTGTTCATGAGACTCTTATCTCTAATTAACCACCAGAAAACCAGAAGTGGTGCTGTGCTTCAAAGTGGTAGAGTGCTAGTCTTGAGCAAAAAAGCTCAGGGACAGTGCTCAGGTCCTGAGTTCAAGCCTCACGACTGACAAATTATATGTGTGTGTGTGTTTATACATATATATGTGTGTACATATACACATGTAGGAGAAATTTTAATTCTAGTTTTAAAACTTCTTAATTTTACAAATTAATAAACATTTATTGTTTTATGATATTAAAATATTATAATTAAAATAAGTGTATATTTAATCTCAAGATTTTTCAAGTACAAGATATGACTTAGTCTCCAAATATTTTAAATTGATTCTTCTGATTAGAGTTCCTAAATTTGTCTTATTTCAATTAATCTAAATATTGTTTGTTGCTTGAACATAAGAATTAATAAAAGCAAAGATTTTTTTTCCCCTAAGTTAATGACATCATACCACCATACTTCAGGTCCAAGTCAGGAGAGTACTTAGCATACAATAAAGCTGTTTTGTGGGAAATGCTGTCTGTAAGGTCAACATTTGTGTACAAATTTAACTCTATAATTAACTCTGAGACATTGTCAAAGGCATTGAGGTGAAGTGTTCTGGAACTGTTTCAACCTCAGGAGAAATGGATTTCAATAATAAAGGGAAAGTTTAAGATAAATAGCTTATCTTCGAGGATGTATTTTCCATTAGTGGCAAATGCCTAGATTATATCCATTGATTTCAAAGTGTTAATCTCAGTAAAAAGCAATTTTAGAGGTTTAAGGTCTCCTTAAAATAAATCTTTTACAGAGAAGCAAAAGGTGAGAGTTAACTAGGCCTTTGTTCGTTGTTACCAAAATTTAATAAGCAAGGATTAATTTTTAATGAGCAATTTGCTTGCATTATTTCTTCTACATTTTTCCTTGTTCACTATATTCCTTGTACTTTAGAGCTTGAACTCAGGGTCTCATTCTCTCACTTGGATTTTTTTCTCATGGCCGACATTCTACCACTTGAACCATGCCTCAGTTCTGGCTTTTTGTTGATTAATCAAAGATAAGAATCTTGTGGGCTTGTGTGCCCAGGCTGGCTTTGAACCTCAGTCCTCAGATCACAGCCTCCTAAGTAACTAGGGTGATAAGAATGAGCCACCAGCACTCAGCTTAAATTCTGTTTTAATAGCAATAATTTGAGCTACAATAGAGTTGTAATCGACAAATTTTTTAAAAATTGTATTTATTTATGGCATATACATATTTTGAAATACATATAGATACATTATAGAATGTTTAAAACATTAGAAAACTATACTGTTTTATACTGAACTCCATGTGATTTCTCAGTTCAAATATGTTCACTTTCCCTAAATTCTTTACTTGGTATTAATAGTCTTCCTATTATTTCTGAAACAAGGATATCCTTTAATAAATTATAGTAAATATTTTCCATTCAGAGTTATCTGCACAATAAAATTGACAATTTCCTATAAAGACACAAAACTACTGTCTGCAGTCATACCATGCCAAAAGAGAAATATATTTGATACTTGTTTCTGTAAAAATCTTGCCATGTTGCATGCATGTACCAAAAGACCAATTTGTGTGATCAAAATTCATGTGATATTTAAATCTAACAGCATACTTTTTTATGTAGACGAGGATCCAATGTCTCGCTTACATTGGACATGAGTAGCTTGGGGAATGTGGAACCATTTGTGGCTGTACCAACACCACGTGAGAAAGTAGCTATGGAGTACCTGCAATCAGCCAGTCGAATTCTCACAAGGTCACAGCTGAGGGACGTCGTAGCAAGTTCACATTTACTCCAAAGTGAATTCATGGTGAGCCTGCTATTGATTATTTATTCTTCCATATCATGTGGAAATGATACTGCCCTATACACAAGCAGCTTACAGGAAACAAATTAGTTACACTTCAAAAGGTAGAATTTAATGATTTCTGATCCACCCTCTGTCATGACAATGATTGATTAAGTATTACAATACCATGTCTAAGTTGAGACTGAGTTTGTAATATTTGATCAGGTAGTTTTAGAATAAAGAAATGTCCTTGTCCCTTGCTGCTGCTGTTCAGAGAATTTTAAATTATTTGTTGTAACTGGAAGCATTGAAGTCACCATAGGATATAGAGAAAGTGAAGCCTTGCAACTATCAGATGACACCAGTCTAAATCCCACAAGTCTTAATATGTATTTAGGCATCAAGACTTAACCTATGTTTTAGAAAGATGGTCCTAAACAGAAGCAGTTTGGAGGCTCTAGAGATAATGCTGTGGAACTAAGAAAAAAATCTATAAGACTTTACAAAAAGTAAGTTTCATTGGGTGAAAGAGACAGTAAGATAAAAAGAGACAGTGAAAGATAAAGAAGTCAAGAATGATACTTATTTTTTAATTTGAGCAACAGAATTTGCCTGGTGCTTTTGAATAAAAGAAGAAAGCCCAAAAGTGGGTTCAAAATGATGGTGAGGACCATTTTAGACTCAATATTGCTGGTGCTAGTTTAAAGCACGATAAGATGTAGACACCAGAGAACACATAATCAGATTAAACCTTCTTAGGTCTAATGGTTGTCCACAGAGAATATTTATATGCTAGATACTCTACACATTTTCAGTCATCTGTACATCTTAAGCCATGCTGGTTGAATATAGTAAATTAGACATTATATGGTGAGTGCAGACATTTGCAGCTAAGGAAATGGCAAGAGATCCTAAATGGTTCAGATCTACTCTTGGCTCCACAAATTATTGTTACCTGTCTGAATTAAAAGACAAATTGGAGTTTACAAAGTTGGCTTTTGTAATGTGTTGTTTTTTTTATAGGTGAAAAAAAATGGAACCTGAGAGAAGACAAAACCAGTCAGTGTTCATTCAGTTAACCAGAGACATAACTAGCATTCTTTTTTAAAACTGACAATAGATCTTCAATTATGAAATAAACTTTATTGCAGACTAGAGCACTAAAAGGACCCACAGGAACAACAAGGAAGATCTAGAAGAGAAATAACGTAGGGACATAGCTGATTATCTATGCGTGTACCCATGGGTGTGCCAAGATGATTTTCTTATTTCAACTGAAGGTGAAATGAAAGAGAAGGAAAGAATAAAGATATTGCCTACTTGAGGCTTTGCCAGAAATGATTTACCATTGTCAAATCATCAAATATGAACATTTTTCTTTTACTGAACACAATGATTTTTTGTTATTTTGGTAACTCAGAACTAAGAAAAACTTTAGGAGTCACAGGGAATGTTATACCTGCCTGAAAAGTTAATGGGAAAAAAATTGTGGTTCCAGTACTGGGACTTGAATTCAATGCCTCTCCTTCTCACCTGGCTGTGCATTTTGGCACTGCACCACTTGACTCACACTTCCACTTCTGTCTTTTTTGCTGCTTGATTAAAGATAAAAGCCTCCTGGGATTCTGTGCCCAGGCTATCTTCCAATTACAATCCTCAGGTCTCAGCCTCCTGACTATCTAGGAGTACAAGTGTGAAACCATAGCACCTAGCTTAATGAAATGATTGTTAAAAGGAAGTTGCTCAGCTGAGCATAATTTAAAAAATATGAAAAGCATTTTAAGTTCTTTAATAACTGCATTTAATATAATACTTTCTAATATAAAGTGCTGTCTCTTAGACGTGAGCCTGACAGGGTGCAGTCAACGTGTTTATAAAAGGAAGGGTGTCCATCAGCTAGGAGTGTTTGTCTGTTTTAAAAACTGCTTTGAAGTCAAACGCAATGTGGATCAAATGGCCCCCTATGAGGATTTTCTTTGTGTCAGAATTAGATATACCAATTTGATAGTCATTTGTTTTTACAGGAAATACCAATGAACTTTGTGGATCCCAAAGAAATTGACATTCCACGTCATGGAACTAAAAACCGTTATAAGACCATTTTGCCAAGTAAGTTTCTTGATTTAATAATTTTCATTATAAAGTACAGAACAAGCCTTTTTCCATTGACCTCTACCAAACCATTTCTAAACCATGGAGCACTCAGATATGCACACCACATTTGCAGTTACTGCCACTTATGTTAAAATCACCTGAAATTAACAATTTTATCTAATATTATTTTTATCATAATATCACCACATAACCATAATATCAACACACAATTCCAGTAGATACAAATTCCTAAGAAACTTTGGTCACACTTCATGGGCAGCTGGTTTTCACCACATGTCAAAGAATTCAATGGGTGCAGAAGACTACTTGTAACAAATTATATTGAGCAGCTTGATATCAAAAAGCAAAAAACAAAAAAGAAAAGAGAAGATAAAGAAAAAACAGTTGAATCCTGTTTACACCTTACCCCCAAATGCTAAGTCAAAGTAGATCAGATACCTACATGTAGCTGAAAGCTAAAACTATACAAATCTTAAAAGAAAGCAGGTGTAGCTGGACTCTAGTGTTTTGTGCCTATAATCCTAGCTACTTAGGAAATTGAGATCTGAGAATCAAAAATGGAAACTAGTACCAGCAAGTAAAATGAGAAGACTCTTATCTCCAATTAAGCAGCAAAAAGCCAAAAGTGGAAGTGTGGTTCAAGTAGTGAAGCATATATACCTTTAATGAAAAAGCTGTGAGTGTAAGCTCTAGTTTCAGTGCACTGAAGGAAGGAAGGAAAAAGGAAGGAAGCAAGGAAGGGAGGGAGGGAGGGAGGGAGGGAAGGAAGGAAAAAGGAAGGAAGGAGGAAGGGAGGGAGGGAGAAATTTACACAGCCTAGTACAAAAAATAAAAGCAACAACAACAAAATGATAAATTAAGCTTCATCAGACTTCAAAAGTTTTGTGCTTCAAATGCAACCATCAAGAAACTTCAAAGCCAGCCCAAGAAAATGGAGAAACTATTTGCAAACCATGTACCTTGTAAGGGATTTGTATGTAGAACATGAAAATAACTTTTACAGCTCAATATGAAAAAGACAACTCATGGACTGGGAAGGTGGCTCAGTGGTAGAGTGCTTGCCTTGCATGCATGAGGCCCTGGGTTTGATTCCTCAGCACCACAGAAGCAGAAAAAGCCAGAAGTGGCTCTGTGGCTCAAATGGTAGAGCTAACTAGCCTTGAGCTGAAGAGCTGAGGGCCAGTGCCCAGGCCCAGAGTTCAGGCCCACGACCGGACATCCCCCCCTCCCAAAAAAAAGACAACTCAATTTGAATGGCATCAATGATTGTCAAGAATTGAGAGAAATAGAGAATGACTGCTAAGTGGTCAAGAGTTGATTTGAGGGATAATGAAGATATTATCCAACTGAATATGATGATATTTGCACAGCTTTGTAGGAGATGGTAGCGCAAGTGCATAAGCATCACATAATCTGTGCCCAGCCCCAAGGACTTTTAAGTTTCTTCTAGCAAACAAATGCAGCTGGTATCAGGACACATTGAGAATTACTACTATAAACTTTGTTCATGGTAAAAAAAAAATAGCGCTGTGCAATTCATCAGTGTCAAACAATGGGCTGGATGCCAGGACATGGAGCAGCCAGACCGTCTGGTCAAGGACAGAGAGAAGCACCATGTCAGTGAGAAAGTGTGTTCAACGTCATAAGAGCTGAAACACAGATGTGGTCTACATGCTACAGGACCAGAGAGAATTGAGTGATGAATTTTTCCTTAAGCAGGAAGAAGTATTTTGGAAGAGAGAGTTCATTTTCTATCACCAAACATCCAGAGATAGATGGGGTTTTGACAAAATCCATAGTAGTAGCTCTGGAAAGATGAAGCCAAAAAGGCTTTTTAAAGTACTGAGATTAAAACAGTATTCATTCATTCACTCATAAGATACCTAATACATTCTCCATATTTGTGCTAATAGCAGTGCCCTGAAATCAAAGAACTTAAAGAATTACTGTTAATCTTGCTTGCCAGCTTTTCGATCTGGTGGAACTAGAAACACATGTCTCAGGTCACTCTACTGTAAAACATTTCACATTAGTCTGTAACTTTAATTAAATCTGTTTTCTTAGGATATAGACACCGATGAAAATCAGGAGCTGGTGGCTCAGGCCTGTAATTTTAGCTATTCAGGACTCTAAGAGTTGAGGAGCAAGATTCCAAGCCAGCCTAGGGAGAAAAATCTTTGTGACTCTTATCTCCAATTAACCAGCAAAAAATTGCAAGTGATAGAGCACTAGCCTTGAGCCAGAAAGCCAAGTGAGAGCATGCTGCCCCAGCACACACACACACACACACACACACACAATTTTTTAAAGACATAGTCACCATTGAATGTATTTTAGAACTACAACTGACTGAAGAGAGTAAGAGCTTCACAGATAAACTGATCTTCTCTTTCTCCTCCACCTTTTCCTACTCTTCCTCCTCTTCCTCTTCTTCTTCCACTTCAATATCTTCATATAACATATACTATTAAATAACCCAGGAATGTGCATCCATTGCAATTATTATACATTTTCTCATTTCAGAAGGATTTGACATTTATTAGGATTATTTCAAAGTTCAGCCTTCTCTACTTCCTGCCCAAATGTTATCAGTCATCTGCTCACAGTCCTGTGTCAGCTGTTCCATTCCCAGAACTGGGTGGACTCCTGGAACCGATCACCTGTGCTGACAACTCATGTTGTTAATGATGGATTTTCTGTTGAAAATGTCTGTGCCTGAACACCTCCACCCAGGCCTGTTCCACACAATACAATTATTTAGGAGATGCAGTTTGGATGAGCCACATTATTGCTTGAAAAATTAATAGAAAAGATGGAAATGATAAGCAAAGCTATATTTTATGGTTTATTTTAGAACCTAAGATGAGATGACTTTATATAATACAAATAGATAAATACCACACGAATAAACTCCTTTTTAGGTTTGACTAGTTACCTGCCAGCCTGACACTGTGACACATACCTGTAATCCCAGTTCCTGGCATGTGGAGACAGGATTACAGGTTCGAGGCCAACCTGGCCTATATATAGCCACACATAATCTCAATTTTTTTTAAGGTTTGACAGTCTGTAGACAATAGTAGAACTGTAAAATTTTGGGGCCATCTGGCTGCAGATACATGGATAACTAAGAAGCAATAATTTATAAATATTTCTCTCAAGATAATGTCAGACTGGCAAAGAAGTAATAAAGTTTGTATTAGGTTATTTCAAAATAACGTAACTATTTGTGATTAACAATATATATCTATCCAGGCTGGTCATATTAGCTCATACCTATAATCCAAACTACTCAGGAGGTAAAACTGTGAGGCTTGCCAGTTGAGGTTATCCTTAGCAAAATATGTTACCAAGATACATCTCAACCAAATAAGCTGGGTATGGTGGTTCATACCTGTGATCACAGCTAGGCTAGAAGCACAGGGAGGAAGATCATGTTCTCAGCTAGCCCAGCTAGCCCAGGGAAAAATACAAGCTCCTCTCTGAAAAAAAAAAAAAGGGCTGGGGACATGGCTGAAGTGGGAGAGTGCTTGCCTACCAAGCCTAAGACCTGAGTTCAAACCTCAGAACTACTTCATATCTCTCTACACCTGAAATCGCAAAGGCAAATGTAAAAACAACCCCTATAATATATCAATATGAAATTATTAGTAGCATACAGTGTATTATGATCATGAATGCCAAGCACATTTTCTCTGAGCAGTTAACTGATTCGTAGAAATACTAAATGCTATTGACAAAAGTGAAAAACCCAATTTACTCTTATCATCATTTTAAAATATAGAGGGTAGTAATAATTCCCCTTTATATTATTATATTATATGTTATATCATAACATTTAAAATATTAAGGGATTCCCACACATAGCTATGCAATGATCACATGTGCAAAATGACTAGCAAACTTCTAACTGATAGTAAGCAAGTGTCAGTGTGTAATGTGCTTCCCTACCTACACACAGGTGAACCATCTTTTCATCTCAAATAAATCCAAGAAAATAAGGACACATTTTATGGAGAAGAAATCACTGTTTCAAGAGCAGAATGCTCATGAGCCTCACTTTCTCTTCTGTTCCATTTGGTTCTTAAAGTGTATCATCTTGCTTTGCTTGGCTCAGCCCATGACATCAATGGAATAGTATACATTTCCAATATGATAGCCACGAGACACACATGGCAATGGCACAGTCCGAGTACATTCAATGCAACCAAGGAACTCTTGTTTATAATTTAGTTAACTGGAACATATGCAAGCCTGGAGTTGTCTCTCTTGTGTGCAATGAATTTGACCCCTGATTGCTTTAAAGTGTAGTGGATCTCTTCCTTTCCTCCCATTTTCCATTTATCTAGAAACTATGAAACCCACCCTCTTTACAACATTGGCTTTTCCTTTCATTAGTAGCGGCAAGGGTTTCCTAATCCATTGCTTATCTCGACTGCAAACTTTAAAATCTTCCTGAGGGGGAAATCTTAAGCACAAAATAGCTTTTGGACAAAATGTAATATGACATCAATCAAAATATCAGAATACGGTATCATTTTGTCTTTTAAACAGAAAACTGATTGTAACAGGTACTTTGAGATGATCAGGATATAGACATTTCATAAATGTAAATTTGGTGGAACATGTATATATATATATATATATATATACACACACACACACACATTTGGCAAAACAGATCTATATTTGTGTGCAATAATGTTGAGAGGAAAAAAAGAAAAAAGTATAGATGCATGCTAATAAAAGTAGTTTTAGAAAAGAAAGAAAAAAGAAGAAGGGAAAAAGTAGATACAAAAAAAGGAATTAACAGAAATGAAGAAGGACAGGAAAAGAAAGGAAGGAGATGAGTGAAAAAGACAAAGAAAAAAACAGTGTTCAAATAATATTTATGATTGTTACTAATATTACCCAGACATTTCATAAATGATACATGAAATGTTACCTATAATTCATGCATATTTGTTCAGAAAAGAATTATCATGGCAAATCAGAGTAATAGATAAACTTAAATGCATAACAATCATAAAATCCTAACAGTTATGATGAAAATGTTGATGATGTTATAGGTTTTTTTATTCTCATCTTTTTGTTAGTCCAAGTTAATGAGTTATAAAATCAGAAATTACACTTTCCTCTACTCAACTGCATGTTGTATTCTTGCTTTCAAAGTAAAAAAGCACTTTGAAAGTCATAAATAGTTGGAACTTACTAGAAATGACAAACTTCCAACATAAATGTTATTTAGCTTAGCAGGGAACCACTTCTAAGCAGTTTATAAAATAGAGTTCCCAGTAAGTCATACACATCAGAGGCATTGTACAAATTGAAGGAAGTAGGCCTCTGTTCAAACCTGAGTGGTTTAAAACATTTGTGGAAATTTCTGATGATCAGTAGATTCTAAAAGACATAAACTTTTTCTCTACTAAGGGAAATAAATCTAGAAAATGAAAAGTGATGGTTAACTATTGTACTAGAAATTAAGTCTAGTTTTAAAATTTTCCAATGAATGACATGCCAAATAGAAATCATAAAGGCTACATGAATGCAATGACAATAATAATGTCACTGGTGTTTTGTAACTGCCTCTTGGCTGGTCTTCACACTACCTGTTCATTCACCTATAACAAGTTACCCCAAGATGTAATGGGCTTAAATTAATGTAATGGTTTATCTCAGAGGATTTAGGAAGGGGTTTAGTTGGGTAGTTTTGTCTTAGAGTCATTTGTAAAATTTTAGTTGAGATGTTGCCTGGTGACATCAGAAGCTGAAGATGTGATTGACAGAAGAGTCTGCTCACCACGTGGTTTTGAGCTACAGGCCCCCTCAGTTCTGCCATGTGTGCCTCATGAGCTACTCCAGAAGCCTCAAGCCATGATAATTTCCTATGAAAAAAATCAAGCCAAGAGGTGGAGCAACCTTGGCACAGGCCGAAATTTTTTAATAGAGACCCAGAAACACAACAAATCAAAGAAAGGTTGGACAAATGGGATTGTATGAAATTGCAGAGCTTCTGCACAGCAAAGGACATAGCTAGCAAGATCAATAGAAAGCCCACGGATTGGGAAAAGATCTTCACTAGCCATACAATGGAGAAGGTTCTCATACCTAAAATACCTGGAACTCAAAAAATTAAATCCCCCAACAACAAATCCTCAAAGAAACAACTGCCCAATAAATAAGCGGGCTAAAGACTTAAAGAAAGAAGGATGGCCAATAGACACATGAAGAAATGCTCAACTTCCCTAGCCATAAAAGAAATGCAAATCAAAACAACATTGAGATATTACCTCACCCTAGTTAGAATGGCTATAATCAAGAACTCTAATAACAACAGATGCTGGAGGGGATGTGGACAGAAGGGAACCTTACTGCATTGTTGGTGGGAGTGTAAAC